>NC_051322.1:21584557-21887587 GCF_015220235.1 Choloepus didactylus | reverse complement strand
ATTAATTCACTTATTCAGAATCGCTAAGGGTATAAGGAAGGCTCTAGGGGTTTTTCATGCTCCAAAGCTTTGTTTGTCATAGAGATGGAATAATAGTAATACTAGAAACACACTGAATTTCTTGATCATATTTTCTATAAGCAGCTGGATGCATTTCAAAATGAATGAGATTTCTTGTTTATTCATCAATTTACTCAGTTGTTTATCCAACAAATACTATTGAACTGAAGAGCTGAACAGGATTAGCGCTGGGTAGCTCCTGGGCCTGTTGGCCTCTGGCCCACTCTGCATCCTTCCCCTGTTCTGCTCTATACCCCCAGGGCTGACCCCTCGAGGCCATGTGTCCCCAGCTCCCATGACCACTGGCTTCCTGCTGCAATGGGCCAAACAGAGGCAAGAGATTGGAGTGTGGTAGGAAGGGAGAAGCCAGCCTCCAGTGACACCTCCAGTAGTTCTTGCCCCTCTTCTGTAGCTCCCAGTCACATGGGACAGGTCCACTAGGGCTCCAGTTCTGCCCCATGACCCTCAGTGGTAGCCCTGCAGGCTACCTTTGTCTCTGCAGCCTGGGACAGACAGAGTGGCCCCCTACTGAAGCTCTTCTCCGTTACCCCTCCGCCCTGAGTTTGGCTCCTCAGATCCCTAGTCACTGATGTAACCCTGCATTCAGCACTTGGAAAGGGCTTTTGAGTTCCCAGTTAGATCCTAACTGATACACAGATGATTTATTTTACACATGTTGGAGCTAAGGCCCAGAGAAAATATAACTTATCTTAAATTACACTGCTATAAAATATATAGGAAGTGTCTATGACATATAAAGCACTGTGTTAGCCAATTTGTAGAAGACAAAGATGTAAAATTCCTAGGCCCTTTCCTCAAGGAACTTCCCATCCAATAAGGGAAATGAAGTGTCTAGGCAAAGAGCTACAACAGAGAACAGTATGAACTAAGTGATATTAAAAATCATACCAATTATAGGGACTCAAAGGTGCAAGATACTGAGAGTAAGAAGTGTATGCAGGAACTTAGCAGCTGAAGCAGGTCTAGGAAACACATGGTAGGATTTCAAGAGGAAAGATGGTACCTGCTTGGAATTGGGAGGTGGGGTTGAGGCAGATCATTCCAGGGAGAAGGAGTTGCACAAAGGTGAGTGAAGGTAGGAAAGTTCAAGGCACTCACAGGAAACAACAAACCATCCCTTTCTCCTTTGGAACTCCGGGGAGGGGTGGGCTGAAATGTAAGGCAACTGGACTATTGACTGTTTACTCAGGAAACACCAGGGGAGGGGAGGAAAGCCACAAATCCTCATGCCAGGACTGCAGGCCAAAACCTGGCCTTCCAGGGAAACCGAGGCTGGCCCAGGCAAAGATCTTCCATCCCAGACTGTGGGGTTTGACCCCAGGGTCCTGTACACTGGGAACCAGATCAAAGCAGCCTGTTTAGGGAGGAATGGAAAGTCATTCTGTAAGATGCTTGCTGCATTTTACAGCCTACTAGGAGGAAATACTTTTGCTCTCCATATCTTAGCCTCTGTTCTCTGGTAGAGCAGGAGCATCCCTTTCTCATGTCCTGTTGGTTCTTTTTTGTTTCCGTTTCTTTTCTTTTTTTGCAACCTCAGCTCAGTCCCTGGCCTAAGGAGTAGGGTTCACAGCCCGAAGTGCCTTGCACGTTTGAGCCTCATACAGTCTGTGGTGCATATGAACAATGGCATTTCCCATTTAGTTTTTGTGAAAGGAATGGAATGGGAAAGGTGGAATAGCTCCCTGAAATTCATCCCGAATTAGGGTATGTTCTGGTTTTAAACTGCCCTGATGGCATATTTTCTAAGAACAGAATAGTGCAGGGACCAGGATTCCTTATTTTGGCCGTTTCCAAAAGTTGACAAGAGGCTGTGCTGTTCATTGCATCTGGTACTGGGAGATTATTTTAGTTTCTAGTGTCTCATGCTCTCTTTTTTTTAATAAACAACGACTATTACTGTGCACATGTTGGTGTTTAAACTTGGCCCTACCCACTGCCGTGGTCCTCCCCACTGCCCTGGTCCTCCAACATTCATTACCTGTAAGAAGGGTTGGAGAAATGCATGAACTATTCTTTTGGTTGGTTCTTGAATCATCAATTAACAAACGCATAGATATTTATTAAGCACTTAAAACTATGTTCCCATGCACTGCTTGGGGCTTGAGAAAGGAAACAAGAAATTAGTGATATCAACCTTGGTCCCTTCCCTAGGGGAGCTGTTGATTTTTACAAAGGTTAAGACTTTCAGGTATTGAAGGAGGAATGTGTGATTTGCAAAATCTAGTGTCATCAGATTCCAGAAGGCACAGTTGGGGCAGTGAGTGCTTCTGGTAGATAACGGGGGGGGGGGGGGGGTGTCAGAGTGGCTGGAGCTTTGGGGAACAAGGCCAGGAGTGTGGAACTTGAGCCCTGCTGGGAAGGATTAAACTTTGGCTGGGTGGGGAAGGCGGGGAGGGCATTCCAGGCAGATATACTGGAGCTGGAATGCACAGGTCATGTGTGCAAGACAGTAAAGAAATGAGCTGGCGTGGGCAGTAGTTGAAGGTGGGGCTACAGGAGAAAGGCCCCAGAGGACAGGAAGGATTTTGCAAGTGGAAGTTGCAGAGGACAGCTCGGGCACACCACACAGAAGCTAGCTGCCCAGGAAACTTTACTCATCTTTTTCAGTCAAGTGCAATTCTGGGTAGACTGGGGGGGCAGATGGCAAAGTCTGTGTGGCACAGGGAATAAGGGATCAACTTAGCAGCCAGCCTGCCTGGGTTGCTCCCTGGCCCACCCACAGGGCAACTGGACAAGCCTAAACCACTCCGGGCAATAACTGAATCCACATCAGAGAGCTGATGCGAGGATGAATGGGTTAATTTTTGTAAAGTGCTTAAAGCAGGGCCTGGCACACAGTAAGCATTAAATCAATTGTTCTCAACCCTTGCTGGACATTAGAATCACTTGCGGAGCTATTTAAAAATACCAATGTCAGGCCCCACCGAAAAAACCAGCCAATTACTGCAGAATGTCAGGGTTAGGACTTAGCCATCAGCGTTTTTTTAAGCTTTTCCAGTGATTCTAATGGGCAGCCAGAGTTCAGAAGCACTGAGCTAAGTAAATGTGGGCTTTTATATCATAGGGAATGGGGTAAGGGAACCAGTAAAGTTAATGGTTAGAGAAGGGAGCTTTTCTCTCTGATTCCTGGGGAGGGATTTCCTTGTCTAACACTAAAACTTTCTGAGCCTCTACCAGAGATTCTTTGAACAAGAAATAAGCAAATTAACTTCTGAAAGGAAAAAAAATCCTGTGGCATTATTACCATCGGGCTTAATAGGGAATTGATCCCTCTTATTAGAAGAAAATTCAAGGGTAGCTAGAAACCACCATGCCCCACCCACCCCTACCCAATGGAACTCTCAGCTAGCATAATATCCCAAAAGGTCTCCAGAAAATTCAAGGGACATTGCAACAATATTTTAAAAAGCCTTACTAAATTGTAAATCAATTCTATGAAAGACTTGGCATTTTTGGGTGAACCACAGCAGGGGGCCTCACTCTCAAGAGCAGGAGTGTCACACATCAAGGGGGTCCAGAGCTCTTTTTTAAAAGCAAGTTAGCTTAGAATTTTTTAGGACTATCACTGCTAATTCATCAAACACCCAGCATGTCCAAAACTGAACTCTTGGTTTCCTCTCCAAACCGGCTTCTCCCTATGTCCCGCTCATCTCAGATAACTGCAATTCCAATCTACCAATTGCTCAGGCCGAAAATCTTGGAGTCCATCTTTCACTCACACACCACATCCAGTCCAACAGCAAGTCCTGTCAGACACATCCAGAGCCTGGCTACTTCTTGCCACCTTCGCCGGGACCAACCTGGATCAAGTCACTGTCATCTCTCATCTGAATTAATTTGCCCTTGCTGCTTTCTGGTCACCCCAGCTCTGCCTGACACCTCTACAGACAGCATATTCCCAACCTTGCAGTCAGAATCACTCTCATAAAATTAAGTCAGAAAATGTCATTTCTCTACTTAGAGACCTGGAGTGTGTCTGCGGCTCATTCAAAGTAAAACCCAAAGTCATATCATGCACCTTGGCCTGTGGCACCCTCCTAACCTTGCTGCCCCTCAACCCTGGGATCCACCCACAGCCTCTCCAGTTGCAAGGACCTTGCATGGTCCCACCTGTGGGCTTCAGACCCTTGCTGTTCCCTCGGAGCACATTCTTCCCCCAGGTAATAACCAGATCACCCTTCCCTCCTCTTCCCTTCTTTGTTCCTCATCACTGGGGTTGTTCTCATCCAACCCCTCCTGGGGATCTGCACCCGAGGAGAGCTGTGGCCCTGCTGTGATCAGGACGGGGTCCCCAGGGTCCTGAGCAGACCCTAGCACGTAGTACGCTCTTGTTAATCCTTATTTTGGAAGGAAGTCTTTAAGAGCACTTTTTTCTGAGTCCTATTCCAGCATTAATTTTAGAAGATTCCATTTCAGAGGACAGGACTGGAAGAATGAGATGCCATGGGTGATGGTGCAGGACCCAAGGGCCCCGGGGAGCACCATGAATGGGTTCTAACCCTCACTTTGTTCTTAACCATTTGTGTGGCCTTGGATGGGCCATGTGATCTCTAGGCCTTGGATTACCTATAAAGTAAAAGGATTGGACAAAACCGGTTGGATTCTACCACTTAGATAAGAACTTCTCAGGGGTGGGTGAGCATCTGTATTTGTTAAGGGTCCCAGGTGTAGTGATGGCCAGGAGTGAGGTAATCCTTAGCCCATGGCTTTCCAGACGTTATTGTGCACAGGAATCACCTCATTAAGAACCAGAATCTGATTTGCCAGCTCTGGGGTGGGGGCAAGGATTCTGCCATTCTAACAAGCCTCTGGAGGATACCAGGGCTACTGTTCCTGAATCAAACTTTGAGGGTCTTTGAGTTGCTTCCAGCTCTATGACTCCAACATATCTATGAAGAGTAAAAGACCCATTACTAAATTCTCAGAAAAATATTAGCTGCCACTTGACTTGCTGATCAATTTGAGCTGAGCTCCCAAGTCAGTGCCTGGCAAGCTAAACCCTGCATACAACTCTGTGGGGGTTGGAGTTGGTTTTGTTTTTCTTAAAAAGAAAAAAAAATTTTTTTGCTGGGCCCTGGCAGGGGAAATATGCAAAAACAGACAAGAGAACTTCTCTCTTGAAAGCAGGTTCAGAGACCTGTGGTCGAGGCAGAAGGCCCATCACATTTTAATTGCTTCTCTTTGCCTGGTGTCCTGCCGTCAGCTTCAGGGCCGTAGTGCTTGCTGTGTCCCTCTTTGTCATCTGAACAAGACCATCTCATTATGCCTCTGCCTTGCTCCCATTTCCTGGTGAGCAGAAGCAGCAGCTGGCAGGCAACAGGAAGCAGGGAGCCAGGCCCAGTGACAGGAAGGAGCAGCCCCATGTTGGGAGAAAGCTCATTAGGGCCGGCAAGGAGCGGTTCTGATGGGAGGAAGACTCTCCACCCTGCTGAAGCAGCAGCCCCGGGAATGGGGTATGACAAGGACAGAAAGGGAACAGCCACATAATAACTTGAAACTCAGGCACCCGGGAGCTCAAAAAGTGAAGGGAGCTGCCAACTTGCTGGCTTTCTACTATAGCTACTGCAGGAGGCCTTTAAACATTTATAGGCAATAGCCTTTAAAGTACTGGTAGGCAGACCTCTAAGAAGCCACAGTAATTAAGGAATCTCCTCAGGTTCAGATGGATATATATGGAGTGGCTCTTTTCTGTCCCCTCAGGGCAAGACTCACAAAGAATATAACAAAACCACTGAATTCATTGTTAATTCAGGATTTCATTGAATGCCTACTGTGCCAGAAAAAGCCACGTTCTTTAATGCAATCTTGTGGGGGCAGACATATTAGTGTTGATTAGGTTGGAATCCTTTGACTGAGTGTTTCCATAGAGATGTGACCCACCTAATTGTAGGTGATAACTCTGATTTAATGTTTCCATGGAGATTTGGCCCTGCCCATTCAGGATGGGTCTTGATTGGTTTACTGGAGTACTTTAAAAGGAGCTACAAAGGCCCAGACACTTGCTGCAGCCAACAGAGATATTTTGAAGACGGCCGTTGAAAGCTGACATTTCAAAGAACGCCATTTTGAAACGCAGCCTGGGAGCAAGCAGACGCCAGCCCCGTGCGTTCCCAGCTAACACAGGTTTTCTGGATGCCAATGGCCTTTCTCCAGTGAAGGTACCCTATTGTTGATGCCTTACCTTGGACACTTTATGGCCTTCAGACTATAACTTTGTAACCAAATAAACCCCCTTTATAAAAGCCAATCCATTTCTGGTATTTTGCATTCTGGAAGCATCAGCAAACTGGAACACCTACTAAACAAGAGGCACTATTCTCCCCGCTAGAGGAATAGCAAGGAACACATCAGACAAGACTCTGCTCCCAGGGAACTTACATTCTAGTGGGAGGAGACTCACAATAATCAAAGATACAAATAAGCTTTGTTTCCATTATGGCTGGAAACAACCCAAGTATACCCATCAACAGGTGAATGGATAAGCAAATTGTGACAGCTCCAAACAGTAGAATACCACTCAGCAATAAGAAGAAGTGAACCATGGATACAACCAACAAAATGGATGAATTCCAAAATAATTATGCTGAGCAAAAGAAGCCAAGCAGAAAAGAGAATATACTCTATGATCTCATTTATATAAAATTCTAGAATATGCAGACTTATCTACAGTGACAGAAAGCACATCAGTTATTCTGTTGGGGAGGGGCAGGAGGAGAATGGGCAGGCAGGAAGTGGGGAGGAGCAGAGGGAGGGATTGGGAGGGGGCAAGAGAAAGCTTTTGGGGGAGATGAATATGTTCACTATCTCAATTGTGGTGATGGTCCCATGGGTATGCAGATGTCAAAACTTATCAAAAACGACACTTTATGTATAGTTCATTGTATACGAATTATATTTCTGCTTTAAAAAACATAAATAGGTTCCTCAGAAAGTTAAGTATAGAATTATCATATGACCCAGCAATTCCCTTCCAGGTACATACCCAAAAACATAGCAGCATTATTCACAATAGCCAAGAGGTGGAAGCAACCCAAGTGTTCATCAAGAGATGAATAGATAGATAAAAAAACTTCTTATCTACATACAGTGGAATACTATTCGGCCCTAAAAAGTTAGGAAGTTGTGTTGCATGCTACGACAGGGATGAACCTTTGAAACATAATGCTAAGTGAAATAAGTCAGACACAAAATGACAAATATTGTGTGAGTCCACTTATAAGAAATATCTAGAATAAGCAAATTCAAAGAGACAGAAAGTAGATTAGAGATTACCAGGTGCTGAGGGTAGGGAAGAATGGGGAGTTATTGCCCAATGGGTACAGAGTCTCTGGGGTGATAAAGTTTTAGAGATAGAAGTTGGTGATGGTAGCACAACACTGTAAATGTAATTAATGCCACTGAATTGTATACTTAAAATTTGTTAAAATGGCTGTGCCAGTTTGAATATATTGTGTCCCCCAAACGCCATTATCTTTGATGTAATCTTGTATGGGCAGATGTTATCAGTGTTGATTAGATTGTAATACTTTGAGTGTTTTCTGTGGCGATGTGCCCCACCCAGCTGTGGGTGATGACTCTGACTGGATAATTTCCATGGAGGTGTTCCTCTGCCCATTTGGGGTGGGTCTAAATTGAGTCACTGGAGCCATATAAATGAGCTGACGGACAGGGGGATCTCAGTGCAGCTGAGAGTGAACTTTTGAAGAGGAGCTACAGCCAAGAGGGACACTCTGAAGTATGCCCAGAAGTGAGAGAGTTACTGCAGTTTGAAGATGGCCATTGAAAGCAGACTTGCTCCAGAGAAGCCGAGAGAGGACAAATGCCCCAAGAGTAACTGAGAGTGACATTCTGGAGGAACTGCAGCCTAGAGAGGAACATCCTGGAGAAAGCCATTTTGAAACCAGAACTTTGGAGCAGACACCAGCCACGTGCCTTCCCAGCTAGCAGAGGTTTTCCGGACACCACTGGCCATCCTCCAGTGAAGGGACCCGATTGCTGATGTGTTACCTTGGACACTTTATGGCCTTAAGACTGTAACTGTGTAACCAAATAAATCCCCTTTTATAAAAGCCAATCCGTCTCTGGTGTTTTGCATTCTGGCAGCATTAGCAAACTAGAACAATGGCAAATTTTATGTTTTATATATATATATATATATGTTAACAATAAAATTTTTGAAGCATATATATACACACCTATATACACAAGTATATGTGTATATACATACATTACATCATGTGCTATGTGAAAAATCAAGATAAGGAAGGGGGGTGTACTCAGACAGGCAGTGCTATTTTCAATGTCTGGTCAGAGAAGTTCCCAGTGATCAGATAGTTTTGAGCAGAGACCACAGGCTATCTATCTGGGGAGAGCAGAGAGGGAACAGCAAGGAAGAAGGCCCAGAGGTGGGAGCATGCTCCTAGAACTGCTTCAGGCCCAAGTTAATGCTTCAAGATTTGGACTAAATAATTGCCCCAAGCTCCAAATACCTCCCTGTATGTGTCCTACCTTCCCAAGTAAAGTCCATGTCTTTGGCCGGAGCCCAGCTTCTTAACATGTAAGTAATGAACTATCCTAGTATATTCTAGACACCAGCTCTAAAAATCTGCACAAATATTCTTGTTCAAGAATTCAGAGTTCGGTTTTGACCCCATCTTCTCTGAGATGATTTCGTCAGGCAGCCTGGTTCCACTTTCAAACTCTCATGATCAAGAGCGACCCTGACAAGCTGTGCCTAACAAAACACACAAGACCTCAGGGTAGACGTAGTTAACACTTCCTTAGCATTTGCTAAGTGACAGACACTGTTCTAAAAATCTTATATGCATTATCTCTTTCAGTCTTCACCCATCACTACAAGGCAGATACTATTATTATTCCCATTTTACAGGTATAGAAACTGAGGTAGATAGTGGTTAAACAATCTGCCCAAGTAAGAGGGAGGGCCAAAATTTGGACCTGAGCAGTCTGACTCCAGAGCTGGCCCCCAGGACCGCCACATATTGCCTCATAGATGCTACAAATCTCTGACTCTTACTCTTAGCCCAGCCTGGTCCTAGCCTGACCCACTCATGGCCAGGACACTGTCCATATTTGAGGTAGCATCAGATGGACCATCCCAGATCCAAACCCCTCTCACGGGCAAAGCCAACTCTTGGTTTGTCTGGGGTCCAGGTGTGCTTGGAGGGGCTCTGGGGGGATCCAGAGCATCAGCCTCTTCTTCCCAAGTTAGCTGGACACAGGTTGAGGCCTGGCCAGTGTGCCAGGAACTGAAGGGGTGGAAGGTGCTGGGACAGAGCCAACGTTGTAGGATTCAGAAAGAACAGAACTGGAGACTGTATTCTAGGAGAGGGCAAGCTGGAAGTCAGGGAGGACAGAGTCCAGAGGCAGTCAGAGAAGGGGCACAGGCCCAGAGCAAACAATCCTTCACAGGAACTCTAAGACGGAGCTGGAGGAGGTGAGAGGCAGGGGCAGGAGGGGCACAATGGTGAAAAGGCAGAGGGAACTTTCATGGGATGTCCTTGGCTGAGGGCACAAGGAGGGAGAAAATGACAGGGGCCGGGCTGGTCAGGACAAAGGCACGGTTCCCCAACCAAACCTTGCTCTTGGTCCTGTAGCCCCTCCCTGCAGGGTCTGTGGAATGCCCTTCCCTGGAACTCACTAGGCCGGGCTTGGTTCCAGCTCTGTCCCTAACTCAGTGTCCGCCTTGGTCAAGGAACTTCTTTATGATGTTCATCTTTAAAGAGGGTGGTGGGGCAATGATCTCTACTGCTAAAGTGCCATGATTTCTACATCAGCAAGACTCCCCATCGTTTCAATCCTCACAAGGGTCTGACCTTGATTCTGTGACTACAACGCAGGACTGAACCCCAACTGGCCCAAGAACTTCCATGTTACTGGTCTCCTCCAAGTTCTCAGGAGGTGTTGGTGGAGTGACATTTTCAGAGACAAGCAGCCCATGTCCAATTTCCAATGACTTGTGCACTCTTTCCTGTCGATCCCAAGGTCTTTGGTGGTGGTGGTGGGGGGGTGGAGCTCTTAGATCAATCTGTTACCTGCCCCAGACTCACACCAGTTTTCCCAGAGAGATTAGCACCATGGCAGGGGCAGCTGCCCGAGTCTCGTCTCCAAGAAAAGCTGAGCAGCCCACGGCCCAGCTACTGTGGTCATTGACTACTTAGAGCCTCTTACCTACCAGAGTCACCACTGTAAGGACCGTGGACTCTTGGCAGAGGACTCATTATTACCCCTGGGACCAAAGGAGAGTCTCTTGTCAGCCCCTTGTAGCTCAGGCAAGCAGCACCCCAGGTGTGGTCTGAGGAGCGGCCGGGGCGCCCACCTGAGGAATTCATTCAGGAAGAATGCCGCAGGAGCCCACCCCAGCCCGTGCTGGGTACCCAGAGGCCTTCCAGGTGCCAGTAAGTTCTATCAGTCATCCTTAAGACTCGTAACACCTACTTAAGCTCACGGGAACACAAAGTTCACAAAATGCTTTCCAACCTTGGAAGAGAAGCTTTTCTGTCTTAGCCAAGACATAGCAAAATTCAGTCATCTTTATTTCCATCCAATGATTCCTTGATCAAACACGTTAATTATATTTCACCCTCTGACAGGGAAACAGCAGAGAAGAAGAAATGCAGCCAAACTAAGCTACCTTTCTACCCTCCAAATTATCCTATTTTCATCAGTTTCCAAAAGCATATTTTGGTGTGGGGAACCTGTTTGAAGTGCATAAAACAGCTGTGTTATATTGAGCATTCTAAATTATCTGCATGTGTCAATTTAATCCCCACACCAACCCTATAAGGCAGGTACTACTATTATCCCCATTTTATAGATGAGGAGACTGAGGCACCGAGAGATTAAGTAACTTGTCTGAGATGATACAGCTTGTAAGAGGTAGTTCTTGGACTTAAATCCAGATGACATGGCTTCAGATTCTTGCTCTTAACAATGGAAATGATATAATGTCCTTTGCAAATGAAGTTGATGGTGACAGTTTTACCAGTAGCAGGATCTGTGCTTTGAGGTGTTTCAGGAATGGAGATATTTTAAACTAATTCACCTATACTCACTTGCCTAGCATCATTCACAACCAGCAACTCATGTTTTTTAGGTGTTTAGCAAAGCATGTGATTTTGTATAGAAAGAGGCTGATGGCCCTCCCAGGGGCTAGACAAGCCTCTGGCTCAGACGATAAACACAGACTCCTCTCTGCCTGCTACAAACCAGAGAGGCTTACAGAATGGAAGTGTCCCAGGCCTCTGGGATCTATCTGTCCACCGTGACCAGAGGAATAGCTGAGAAGGCCAAGACATCACTGAATACACAGATTCCATCTTCTAAAAAAATCCAAGGAGAGTTGCAGGTATAAACATGTATAACAAAAAGAGCTTAAACACTTGTTCATGAACAACAGCTCTCCTTTTAAAGATCCTTTTTTCATCTCTGAAAATTCTCAGCTGATTTTACCATTTTCAAAGTTATTCGTATACAATTGACCTGGCTCTAAACACAACTGGTATCATTTCAGAGTATTTCCAAGAGCATAATGCTCCTCGATGTTTTCAGCGAGTGGGCAATGAAATGATATTAACTAATAACAACTAAGAGTTACTGCACTTTCATGGGCACTCTTCTGATCATTTTGCATGAATAATCTTATTTAATCATCAGAAAACCCCATTTTACAGATGAAGAAACCGAAGCACTGAGAAAGTAATGGACCTGCCCAAGGCCACTCAGATAAGTGGCAGAGTAAGGAAAACAGAAAAGGAGGGGGGGCAGGGTTAAGGAAGTACCTGGAGAATTTTATCATCATTTACAAATGTACAAGGTCCTGAGGACCCAAAGTAATAGAAATCCCAGCCCCTGCCCTCAAGGAGTGTATATTCTAACAAGGAAAAGAGGACATATACCAAACAGATGTTAGTGATTTAGTGCAACTGATATTTAATGGACATATACTATGTGCCAGGTACTAGGTAGTGGGGAAGCAGTGAATAAAAAGTCCTGGCCTTCAAGGAGCACGTGGTCTAGTGGGGAGACAGTCAAAGTCAAACAGCATACAGAAGATTCAAGAAAATAAAACTGGGGAAGAGATGAGAAAGGGCTAGGAAGGCTCCTTGGAAGAGGTAATAGTGATGGGTGGGCAATCCAGGAAACAGCAACCATTTTCAGGAGCCAGGGATTTGGGCACTTATGCTGTTCCTTGAAGGATGGGGGCCTTTCACAAGTGGAGTCGGGGGAGGGAGAGCTTTCCGGGCAAAGGGAATGGACTGGGGCTGACATTCTACTACTGTGAGCTGGTCCATTTGACCACCAAACAGCACGTGCACAGGAAGGACTGGCAGCCAGGTCTGGAGGTGCAGGTGTATGGGAAAAGCTGGAGAGGGAAAGCCCCCTGCCCCTTACTGTCACTCATGCTTGTCCCCCTCCCCTCCCGCCCCATCTCCACACCCGCTGCCTTGGTTCAGGCGCACCCTCCTATCCGTTCTCAAACTGCAGTCAGTGATGTTTTAAAAAATGCCAACCTGCCCATGCCCCTCTGCTGCTTGCAAACTCCTGAGGCTGGGCAACAGTTCCAGGGTAAGGGCACACTCCCTTGACAGGGCACACCTGGCCCTCGGGGACAGCCCCAGCCTGCCCTCCAGTCTCTCGCCTCATGCTCCTTATACCCCTCACACTGGAGAGGCCTCACCCAGCCTGCGGGGCACTGAATGCGCTGCAGCCCCTCCGGAAGGGGCCCCCACAGGCAGCGACTCATCCTCTCCCCCTGCCTCTCGCGGCCCCTTGAGCCACCTTCCCCAGGCTGACTCCCACCAGGCCCTTTCAGCCTTACTGCTGGGCACACTTCTTTCAAGGATACTCTCTCATCCACCTCAAAGGGGGTTGAATTGTGTCCCCAGGAAAAAAAAAAATGTGTTCAAGCCCTGACCCCTGGTACCTGTGAATGTGAGCTTATTTGGAAACAGGGTCTTTGCAGATGTCATCAGTTCAATTAATGTTAGCTCATACTGGAATAGGAGGGGCCTAAATCCAAAGACGGGCATTCTTATAACAGAAAGGAGAGGGAGATTTGGGCACATGAAGATGGAGGCAGGGATTGGAATGATGCAGCTACAAGCCAAGGAATGTTAAGGATGGCCGGAGCCCCCAGGTCCTTCCCTAGGGCCTTTGGAGAGAGCACAGCCCCACTGACACCTTGGTTTCAGACTCCTGGCCTCCAGAACTGCGAGAGAACACATTTCTGTTGTTTTAAGTTGCCAAGTTTTTGGTAATTTGTTACAGCAGCCCTAGGAAATGAGTACACCACCCTAGCCTGCCCTCACCTCACCACCCCCCATCAGATCTGACTCCATGCCCCTTCTCTGGTCTCCCAGGAAATCTTCTCCCTCTTCCACATTAGCCCACACTGTGATAATAGTCTTCTTATGTATCTGTTTTCTCCACTGGACTGTGAGATCTTATTTTGTTGCCTTAAGAGTCTCTGCATTCCCTTACTTAGCACCGTAACTAAAACATGGGTGTGGTGGCGTTGGTGTGCGTGAGTCCTGGTGCCTAGGCCTTGAGAGGCCTTGCAGCTCTGCCATCTTGGAATGCTGCCCAGAGACGGCCCTGTAAGGAAGCCAGGCCAGCCTACTGGAGGATGGGAGCCCACATGGAGGAGGCCCAGCCCCCAGCCATCGCCAACTGGCAGACCTGTCGGTGAAGCCATCTTCAAACTGACTCAAATAGTAGGAGAGCCAGGCAAGATCAGCAGAGGACCCACCCAGCCAACCCACGGAAGCGTAAGAATAATGAGCTGCTGTTGTTTTAAGTTTTTTGGTTGTTTGTCTTAGTGCTATTGGCATTCTTTGTAACAGGGGGCTGTCCTGCGCACTGTAGAATGCTTAGCAGCATCCCTGGCCTCTACTCACTCAATGTCAGGAGCCCCAGGCATGACAATCAAAAATGTCCCCAGACATTGCCAATATCCCTGGGGCTAAAAACACAAGGGACCCAGGAAAACTTCGTATTGATTTTTCCTTCAAAATCTTGAGTAATAGATACCCACTTTCTTTGCTTCTTGACTTGCAGATGCCCCCCAACCCCGCCCCACCTCCCAGGTGGCGTGGATGAATTCAGCCAGTATCTTTGGAACCAGTGTTGTGTTACAGACAAAGCTGGCCAGCCCTTAGGCCAAGTTACAGGAATGACAGCTTTTTGTTTTTTGTTTTTAAGAATAGCATGCTCGGAGGCGGGGCAAGATGGCAGACTGGTGAGCTGTATGTTTTAGTTACTCCTCCAGGAAAGTAGGTAGAAAGCCAGGAACTGCGTGGACTGGACACCACAGAGCAATCTGCGTTTGGGCATACTTCATACAACACTCATGAAAACGTGGAACTGCTGAGATCAGCGAAATCTGTAAGTTTTTGCGGCCAGGGGACCCGCGCCCCTCCCTGCCAGGCTCAGTCCCGGGGGAGGAGGGGCTGTCAGCTCCGGGAAGGAGAAGGGAGAACTGCAGTGGCAGCCCTTATCAGAAACTCATTCTACTGATTCAAACTCCAACCATAGATAGACTGAGACCAGACACCAGAGAATCTGAGAGCAGCCAGCCCAGCAGAGAGGAGACAGGCATAGAAAAAAAACAACACGAAAAACTCCAAAATAAAAGCGGAGGATTTTTGGAGTTCTGGTGAACACAGAAAGGGGAAGGGCCCTGAGGCGCATATGCAAATCCCGAAGAAAAGCTGATCTCTCTGCCCTGTGGACCTTTCCTTAATGGCCCTGGTTGCTTTGTCTCTTAGCATTTCAATAACCCATTAGATCTCTGAGGAGGGCCCGTTTTTTTTTTTTTTCTTTTTTTTTTTTTTTTTTAATCCTTTTTTCTTTTTCTAAAACAATTACTCTAAGAAGCCCAATACAGAAAGCTTCAAAGACTTGCTATTTGGGCAGGTCAAGTCAAGAGCAGAACTAGGAGAGCGCTGAGACAAAACGCAATAATCCAGTGGCTGAGAAAATTCACTAAACACCACAACATCCCAAGAAAAGGGGGGTGTCCGCTCACAGCCATCATCCTGGTGGACAGGAAACACTCCTGCCCATCGCCAGCCCCATAGCCCAGAACTGCCCCAGACAACCCAGTGTGACGGAAGTGCTTCAAATAACAGGCACACACCACAAAACTGGGCATGGACATTAGCCTTCCCTGAAACCTCAGCTGATTGTCCCAGAGTTGGGAAGGTAGAGCAGTGTGAATTAACAAAGCCCCATTCAGCCATCATTTCAGCAAACTGGGAGCCTCCCTACACAGCCCAGCAGCCCAGAACTGCCCTGGGGGGACGGCACTCACCTGTGACATAGCACAGTCATCCCTCAACAGAGGACCCGGGGTGCACAGCCTGGAAGAGGGGCCCACTTGCAAGTCTCAGGAGCCATACGCCAATACCAAGGACTTGTGGGTCAGTGGCAGAGACAAACTGTGGCAGGACTGAACTGAAGGATTAGACTATTGCAGCAGCTTTAAAACGCTAGGATCACCAGGGAGATTTGATTGTTAGAGCCACCCCCCCCTCCCTGACTGCCCAGAAACACGCCCCATATACAGGGCAGGCAACACCAACTACACACGCAAGCTTGGTACACCAATTGGACCCCACAAGACTCACTCCCCCACTCACCAAAAAGGCTAAGCAGGGGAGAACTGGCTTGTGGAGAACAGGTGGCTCGTGGACGCCACCTGCTGGTTAGTTAGAGAAAGTGTACTCCACGAAGCTGTAGATCTGATAAATTAGAGATAAGGACTTCAATTGGTCTACAAATCCTAAAAGAACCCTATCAAGTTCAGCAAATGCCACGGGGCCAAAAACAACAGAAAATTATAAAGCATATGAAAAAACCAGACGATATGGATAACCCAAGCCCAAGCACCCAAAACAAAAGACCAGAAGAGACACAGCACCTAGAGCAGCTACTCAAAGAACTAAAGATGAACAATGAGACCATAGTACAGGAGATAAAGGAAATCAAGAAGACCCTAGAAGAGCATAAAGAAGACATTGCAAGACTAAATAAAAAAATGGATGATCTTATGGAAATTAAAGAAACTGTTGACCAAATTAAAAAGATTCTGGACACTCATAGTACAAGACTAGAGGAAGCTGAACAACGAATCAGTGACCTCGAAGATGACAGAATGGAAAATGAAAGCATAAAAGAAAGAATGGGGAAAAAAATTGAAAAAATCGAAATGGACCTCAGGGAGATGATAGATAATATGAAACGTCCGAATATAAGACTCATTGGTGTCCCAGAAGGGGAAGAAAAGGGTAAAGGTCTAGGAAGAGTATTCAAAGAAATTGTTGGGGAAAACTTCCCAAATCTTCTAAACAACATAAATACACAAATCATAAATGCTCAGCGAACTCCAAATAGAATAAATCCAAATAAACCCACTCCGAGACATATACTGATCACACTGTCAAACACAGAAGAGAAGGAGCAAGTTCTGAAAGCAGCAAGAGAAAAGCAATTCACCACATACAAAGGAAACAGCATAAGACTAAGTAGTGACTACTCAGCAGCCACCATGGAGGCAAGAAGGCAGTGGCACGATATATTTAAAATTCTGAGTGAGAAAAATTTCCAGCCAAGAATACTTTATCCAGCAAAGCTCTCCTTCAAATTTGAGGGAGAGCTTAAATTTTTCACAGACAAACAAATGCTGAGAGAATTTGCTAACAAGAGACCTGCCCTACTGGAGATACTCAAGGGAGCCCTACAGACAGAGAAACAAAGAAAGGACAGAGAGACTTGGAGAAAGGTTCAGTACTAAAGAGATTCGGTATGGGTACAATAAAGGATATTAATAGACAGAGGGGAAAAATATGACAAACAAAAACCAAAGGATAAGATGGCTGATTCAAGAAATGCCTTCACGGTTATAACGTTGAATGTAAATGGATTAAACTCCCCAATTAAAAGATATAGATTCGCAGAATGGATCAAAAAAAAATGAACCATGAATATGTTGCATACAAGAGACTCATCTTAGACACAGGGACACAAAGAAACTGAAAGTGAAAGGATGGAAAAAAATATTTCATGCAAGCTACAGCCAAAAGAAAGCAGGTGTAGCAATATTAATCTCAGATAAAATAGACTTCAAATGCAGGGATGTTTTGAGAGACAAAGAAGGCCACTACATACTAATAAAAGGGGCAGTTCAGCAAAAAGAAATAACAATCGTAAATGTCTATGCACCCAATCAAGGTGCCACAAAATACATGAGAGAAACACTGGAAAAACTAAAGGAAGCAATTGATGTTTCCACAATAATTGTGGGAGACTTCAACACATCACTCTCTCCTATAGATAGATCAACCAGACAGAAGACTAATAAGGAAATTGAAAACCTAAACAATCTGATAAATGAATTAGATTTAACAGACATATACAGGACATTACATCCCAAATCACAAGGATACACATACTTTTCTAGTGCTCATGGAACTTTCTCCAGAATAGATCATATGCTGGGACATAAAACAAGCCTCAATAAATTTAAAAAGATTGAAATTATTCAAAGCACATTCTCTGACCACAATGGAATACAATTAGAAGTCAACAACCATCAGAGACTTAGAAAATTCACAAATACCTGGAGGTTAAACAACACACTCCTAAACAATCAGTGGGTTAAAGAAGAAATAGCAAGAGAAATTGCTAAATATATAGAGACAAATGAAAATGAGAACACAACATACCAAAACCTATGGGACGCAGCAAAAGCAGTGCTAAGGGGGAAATTTATAGCACTAAATGCATATATTAAAAAGGAAGAAAGAGCCAAAATCAAAGAACTAATGGATCAACTGAAGAAGCTAGAAAATGAACAGCAAACCAATCCTAAACCAAGTACAAGAAAAGAAATAACAAGGATTAAAGCAGAACTAAATGACATAGAGAACAAAAAAACAATAGAGAGGATAAATATCACCAAAAGTTGGTTCTTTGAGAAGATCAACAAGATTGACAAGCCCCTAGCTAGACTGACAAAATCAAAAAGAGAGAAGACCCATATAAACAAAATAATGAATGAAAAAGGTGACATAACTGCAGATCCTGAAGAAATTAAAAAAATTATAAGAGGATACTGTGAACAACTGTATGGCAACAAACTGGATAATGTAGAGGAAATGGACAATTTCCTGGAAACATATGAACAACCTAGACTGACCAGAGAAGAAATAGAAGACCTCAACCAACCCATCACAAGCAAAGAGATCCAATCAGTCATCAAAAATCTTCCCACAAATAAATGCCCAGGGCCAGATGGCTTCACAGGGGAATTCTACCAAACTTTCCAGAAAGAACTGACACCAATCTTACTCAAACTCTTTCAAAACATTGAAGAAAATGGAACACTACCTAACTCATTTTATGAAGCTAACATCAATCTAATACCAAAACCAGGCAAAGATGTTACAAAAAAGGAAAACTACCGGCCAATCTCCCTAATGAATATAGATGCAAAAATCCTCAGCAAAATACTTGCAAATCGAATCCAAAGACACATTAAAAAAATCATACACCAGGACCAAGTGGGGTTCATTCCAGGCATGCAAGGATGGTTCAACATAAGAAAATCAATCAATGTATTACAACACATTAACAAGTCAAAAGGGAAAAATCAATTGATCATCTCAATAGATGCTGAAAAAGCATTTGACAAAATCCAACATCCCTTTTTGATAAAAACACTTCAAAAGGTAGGAATTGAAGGAAACTTCCTCAACATGATAAAGAGCATATATGAAAAACCCACAGCCAGCATAGTACTCAATGGAGAGAGACTGAAAGCCTTCCCTCTAAGATCAGGAACAAGACAAGGATGCCCGCTATCACCACTGTTATTCAACATTGTGCTGGAAGTGCTAGCCAGGGCAATCCGGCAAGACAAAGAAATAAAAGGCATCCAAATTGGAAAAGAAGAAGTAAAACTCTCATTGTTTGCAGATGATATGATCTTATATCTAGAAAACCCTGAGAAATCGACGATACAGCTACTAGAGCTAATAAACAAATTTAGCAAAGTAGCGGGATACAAGGTTAATGCACATAAGTCAGTAATGTTTCTATATGCTAGAAATGAACAAACTGAAGAGACACTCAAGAAAAAGATACCATTTTCAATAGCAACTAAAAAAATCAAGTACCTAGTAATCAACTTAACCAAAGATGTAAAAGACCTATACAAAGAAAACTACATAACTCTACTAAAAGAAATAGAAGGGGACCTTAAAAGATGGAAAAATATTCCATGTTCATGGATAGGAAGACTAAATGTCATTAAGATGTCAATTCTACCCAAACTCATCTACAGATTCAATGCAATCCCAATCAAAATTCCAACAACCTACTTTGCAGACTTGGAAAAGCTAGTTATCAAATTTATTTGGAAAGGGAAGATGCCTTGAATTGCTAAAGACACTCTAAAAAAGAAAAACGAAGTGGGAGGACTTACACTCCCTGACTTTGAAGCTTATTATAAAGCCACAGTTGCCAAAACAGCATGGTACTGGCACAAAGATAGACATATAGATCAATGGAATCGAATTGAGAATTCGGAGATAGACCCTCAGATCTATGGCCGACTGATCTTTGATAAGGCCCCCAAAGTCACTGAACTGAGTCAGAATGGTCTTTTCAACAAATGGGGCTGGGAGAGTTGGATATCCATATCCAAAAGAATGAAAGAGGACCCCTACCTCACCCCCTACACAAAAATTAACTCAAAATGGACCAAAGATCTCAATATAAAAGAAAGTACCATAAAACTCCTAGAAGATAATGTAGGAAAACATCTTCAAGACCTTGTATTAGGTGGCCACTTCCTAGACTTTACATCCAAAGCACAAGCAACAAAAGAGAAAATAGATAAATGGGAACTCCTCAAGCTTAGAAGTTTCTGCACCTCAAAGGAATTTCTCAAAAAGGTAAAGAGGCAGCCAACTCAATGGGAAAAAATTTTTGGAAACCATGTATCTGACAAAAGACTGATATCTTGCATATATAAAGAAATCCTACAACTCAATGACAATAGTACAGTCGGCCCAATTATAAAATGGGCAAAAGATATGAAAAGACAGTTCTCTGAAGAGGAAATACAAATGGCCAAGAAACACATGAAAAAATGTTCAGCTTCACTAGCTATTAGAGAGATGCAAATTAAGACCACAATGAGATACCATCTAACACCGGTTAGAATGGCTGCCATTAAACAAACAGGAAACTACAAATGCTGGAGGGGATGTGGAGAAATTGGAACTCTTATTCACTGTTGGTGGGACTGTATAATGGTTCAGCCACTCTGGAAGTCAGTCTGGCAATTCCTTAGAAAACTAGATATAGAGTTACCATTCGATCCAGCGATTGCACTTCTCGGTATATACCCGGAAGATCGGAAAGCAGTGACACGAACAGATATCTGCACGCCAATGTTCATAGCAGCATTATTCACAATTGCCAAGAGATGGAAACAACCCAAATGTCCTTCAACAGATGAGTGGATAAATAAAATGTGGTATATACACACGATGGAATACTACGCGGCAGTAAGAAGGAACGATCTCGTGAAACATATGACAACATGGATGAACCTTGAAGACATAATGCTAAGCGAAATAAGCCAGGCACAAAAAGAGAAATATTATATGCTACCACTAATGTGAACTTTGAAAAATATAAAACAAATGGCTTATAATGTAGAATGTAGGGGAACTAGCAATACAGAGCAATTAAGGAAGGGGGAACAATAATCCAAGAAGAACAGATAAGCTATTTAACGTTCTGGGGATGCCCAGGAATGACTATGGTCTGTTAATTTCTGATGGATATAGTAGGAACAAGTTCACAGAAATGTTGCTATATTAGGTAACTTTCTTGGGGTAAAGTAGGAACATGTTGGAAGTTAAGCAGTTATCTTAGGTTAGTTGTCTTTTTCTTACTCCCTTGTTATGGTCTCTTTGAAATGTTCTTTTATTGTATGTTTGTTTTCTTTTTAACTTTTTTTTCATACAGTTGATTTAAAAAAGAAGGGAAATTTAAAAAAAAAAAAAAAAAAAAAAAACAAGGGAAAAAAAAAAAGATGCAGTGCCCCCTTGAGGAGCCTGTGGAGAATGCAGGGGTATTCGCCTACCCCACCTCCATGGTTGCTAACATGACCACAGACATAGGGGACTGGTGGTTTGATGGGTTGAGCCCTCTACCACAGGTTTTACCCTTGGGAAGACGGTTGCTGCAAAGGAGAGGCTAGGCCTCCCTATGGTTGTGCCTAAGAGCCTCCTCCCGAATGCCTCTTTGTTGCTCAGATGTGGCCCTGTCTCTCTAGCTAAGCCAACTTGAAAGGTGAAATCACTGCCCTCCCCCCTACGTGGGATCAGACACCCAGGGGAGTGAATCTCCCTGGCAACGTGGAATATGACTCCCGGGGAGGAATGTAGACCTGGCATCGTGGGACGGAGAACATCTTCTTGACCAAAAGGGGGATGTGAAAGGAAATGAAATAAGCTTCAGTGGCAGAGAGAATCCAAAAGGAGCCGAGAGGTCACTCTGGTGGGCACTCTTACGCACACTTTAGACAACCTTTTTTAAGTTCTAAAGAATTGGGGTAGCTGGTGGTGGATACCTGAAACTATCAAACTACAACCCAGAACCCATGAATCTCGAAGACAGTTGTATAAAAATGTAGCTTATGAGGGGTGACAAGGGGATTGGGAAAGCCATAAGGACCACACTCCACTTTGTCTAGTTTATGGATGGATGAGTAGAAAAATAGGGGAAGGTAACAAACAGACAAAGGTACCCAGTGTTCTTTTTTACTTCAATTGCTCTTTTTCACTCTAATTATTATTCTTGTTATTCTTGTGTGTGTGCTAATGAAGGTGTCAGGGATTGATTTGGGTGATGAATGTACAACTATGTAATGGTACTGTGAACAATCGAAAGTACGATTTGTTTTGTATGACTGCGTGGTATGTGAATATATCTCAATAAAATGAAGATTAAAAAAAAAAAAAAAGAATAGCATGCTCAGATGAGGAGATGAGTAGACAGGCTGGTGACGACAGCATAGTCCTCCTGGCCACTGTCCCCTCGGGTGCCTGCCCCTAGCCCTGCCCACCTGCCCCACCTCTCCCTCCTCCCACCCTCCATCTAGCCTCACCTGTAACCTGTGCAGCAGGACGGGATTGCGGACATCAAAAGAAGACACCTTACTGCGGAAAGGGGTGTGTTTCTCTAGGGATGGGTTGGGTTCCTGGACAGATTTTCACCTGTTGCTTTGCTGCCTTTCTTTAAATTGTGCTCATAAGAGGACAAAGTTCCCCATTTGTAATATACATGGTAGCGACTTGCTTTCACTAGGAAGTAGCAAACATCTATTTGCATTTTTCTCCCCTCCTCCCAACTCCCACATCTTTTGGGAAAAAAAATTTTCAAGCTACAGTGCATGCCATATTGTTGTCATTGACGTTTCTCTCCCCTTGACTGTATTCTTGGCTTCCTATTTCTCTCTCCTGCCCAGCAATTGTGTAAGGCCACACTAGCACTGATGACTCCTTCCAGGTGTCTCATTGTCCCCAAGGCTTGGTTTCATTAGATTAGAGTGGTACAGGGGGGGTGGCAGGGATCTGGGAGGGAAAGGGTGTTACCGGGGTAGGGAAGGAGGGAAGCTCAGAAGAGAGATAATGAAACTGCAGATTAGATTTGTTAAACCAGAAAAAGCCCTTGGGAAACAGAAACTGGAAGTGGAGGATGGCTTTCATATATCTGAGGACTCAGATTTAACGGCCCAAAGACCAACCATGGTAGATAAAGAAAAGTACTTTTCTTGGGGAAACATGCGCTAATCCTGTGGTTTATGGTATATTGTTAATGGCAAGAAAAATTAAGAGAATGATATTGTGACTAACCTTTAATCTTTGAAAGGCATTTGTGCACAATATCATTCATTTTCCTAACTGGCACTGAGCAGACTGGGAGAAGTCCAAGTACTTTGCAAATGAATGTTTAGGATATAAGGTACTTTTCCTGTTAGGCAACACATTGGAATCATCTGGGATTCTGATTTAGTTGGTCAAGGGTGAAGCCCAAGCATTGGTGGGCAATGTTATTGTGCAGCTACAGCCCAGGATTTTCCAAGATCATTAGCACCCAGAATTTTTACTCCTAAGCAGAAAAACATGATCATGCCTATTGTCATATTGCTCTACCATCTTCCCTTGTCTTAGGACTGGATACCTTTCCCCAGTAGGTGCGCTACTTTTCAAAATGGCAGGCCAGAAGCTTAGGAAGAGTGGAAACTTTCACATTAAATTTTGAATTTTTACGGACAGTCACCATTATGCTGGACCTCGGGGCTGTGTTTGGGGACTCCCTGCCCTTCCCGCCGCAACCAGTTCCCTTCTGTGATTCTCCTCCCACTGTGTCCCTCCCACCGCAGCCTGCCCTCTGCCCCTGGGGATTCGCCATGGCCCTCTTCATTCATCCTTTCATATCCCATAAACATTACTTTTGTGTACTTTCCTCATCCTGTATAAAGGACAAATAACATTAATAGCAAATCTCAGTTTTTAAATTCTTAAAAGAACACACCTTAGGCTTCTCTCCTGGCTACAAAGGGTGTACAATATTTTGACTTAGGGTGAGACTAAAATTAATCAATCGAGAAATATGTATTTAGTGCTCAGAGGGAGAAAGGCAAGGTGAGAAACATACAAAGTACAATGTATATCTCCTCAAGGATCTTACAGTCTAGGCCAGGGGTCGGCAAACTATAGCCCACAGGGCAAATTCAGCCCCCTACCTGTTTTTGTAAATAAAGTGTTATTGGAACACATCCATGCTCATTTGTTTACATATTGTCTATGGCTGCTTTTGCACTAAAATGGCAGAGTTGGGTTGTTGTTACTGAGATTGTCTGGCCTGAAGCCTAAAATATTTGCCATCTGGCCTTTTACAGAAAAAGTGTACCAACTCCAATCTAGACAATTAACAACAACAAAAAATAGCCATTTACCCATCTATCTTTTTCACAAATATTTATATTGCAGGCACTGTACCAGGTCCTAGAGGATGCGTTAGTGTGAAACAGAGGGTTTCTGCCCCTAAGAGGACTACCGTCTACTGAACTATCCTCAATCCTGAGCAATATATAAGCACCCACAGGGAGGCCTGAGCACTAAGCTCAAAGGAGAAGAGAATGTTTGGGCCTATGAACCTAAAAGGCCAACTCTAAGTTGAAAAAGAGATAGGGAGGCCTTGGCAAGATTGGAATGAAAAGGGAGGAAAGTCCAAGCTGTGATCAAGGGGCAGCAAATGCCAATCTGGGTGCCCCACAGGTATATTGGAGGTATATTGGAATAGTGGGGAAGGAATAGCTTTATTTGTTCACCACTTTTCTTCTATGCTGGACTCCAAATTTTATGAGGGTGTAGACAATGTTTGTGTTGTTCACCTCTATCCCTAACACGAGGCAAAAAGCCTGGCATGTAGTAGCTGCTTAATGAATATTTTTTAAAGAATTAAAGGATAGTTGAATAAATGGATGTCTAACATGTCAGGCCAGATCTTCTATAAGCCAGTTGAATCAATAATTTGAACCATTATAAAATTATCTCTTGATATTACTTTTAAACAAAAAGTATGGATGGGGAGATAAGAAAGCTAGTGTTTACTGAACAACTACAATGACCACGCCTTACAAGTATAGATCATTTAATTCTCCCAGCTGCCCTTTTATTTTACAGGCAAAGAAACTGAGATTCAGAGAGGTTAAACAACTGGCCAAGGTCACACAGTCAGAAAATGGAAGAGTTGGAATTCAAACCCAAGTCTTGCTTTTTTTACTCTCAGACCCAAGGCTGCTGGCTCATGGCCATGTCCACCAGTCATACTATGATCCTCAGCTTCCTCAGAGCCTTCTGGAGCCCCACCACCAATTCATAGCAATAGGACCAAGAGCACAAGACCCCAGTCTCTCCCCACCCAGCTTCAACCAGAGCAGTTCTCTGTTTATATACTGAGCTCCCTGATTTTATCTGAGCAAATAGTTCTTGGGGGAACGAAAAGAATCAGAAACCACTGTACTGGACCATGCTACTTCCTGCAATAAAGTCAGAAGTTATGGTTTGTAACCTTAATTCAATCACCAATTTGCTATGGGTTCATGGTCAGCCACTTCCATTCTTACATGTAAAGACTGGACAACAGTGCTGAGATCCTGTCATGCTTCCTCAACTTTCCAGAGAGAACAAGATTAAATGGAAAGCTCATTTAATGGATGAAAATCACTGGATTGCTTTAAATAAAATCCTAGATAAAGTCCTAATTCCATCAATGACAGCAAATTAGAGGAGGGTAATTATTACTGGGCAGGGCTGAGCAAATAGTCTATGCTGGATGCCTTGACTGATGGTTGCCGATAACATCCAAAATTAGGATTCAGAAAGCAAACATAAGTCAATCTTTTGGCCTTAGCTCATAGTAACCAGCACATGACAAAATATAGTGATGTTCATAAATAGTCTACAGAGGCACAGACACTTACCAATAGAGATGTAGCATGTGAATATACTGGTTCTCAAAGAATTTGTAACTGGAAATAATGTCGCACATGTCAATGGCTTGACCATTCTTATACCAAGTTACCTCTGGCTTGGGCTGACCTGAGGATAAAGAAAGAAGAATATTCTTATATTTTAAGTATTCTTAGAAAAAAAAAAAATCAAGCTATGAACAACACTGGGCAATAAGCAATAAGATGAGCATGATGGATTATGTCAGTTGGAGAACTGAAAAATCTTCCTCTCACTGATAAAAATGCAGCATTCAATAAGCACTTATTGAGCGTATTATGTGCCTAAGAGGGTGCTATGCTGGGATGGAGGTAGGGGATACAAAATGAAAAATTGCAGTCCCTAATGTCAAGGAGCTATTAAGAAAAATTATCCAAACTTGGAAATAAGGCAAAAATGTGGATGTTGTATCATTTCAATATCATATGGAGTAAAGGCCCATCCAAGAGCTACCTAGAGGAATGCACTCTGCTTCACTTAATGATTGCTATTGATTAAAATTTCCCAGACTTAAAGAAGTTACATGTTAACTTGTAAACTTTTGTCCAATAGAGATGCATATATTTTCTGTCTAGCAGAAAAGATAACCTCATAAGCTATGGTCTGTTTCCTATAGGACATTAACCAATGTTATACCTAATCCAACAATCTTATCCTAAGATTCCTTTATTAAATTGCCTATCAATACCTAGTTCCTCAAGTGTTCTTTGACCAGGTCTTAATACTTTCTGGTTCCCTCTTTAATTAATGAGTGGAATAAAATCTTTGAAATGTTCATTTCATATTTGCATGAGAGTCATTTTACCTTTTCGAAAAGTTAACAGTACTCAAAGTCGAGCATATGTTATGGTATGAAAGAGAAAAGCACAAAGTGGATTAGCAAATGCCATGTTCTTCCTGAGGATGAAAGAGTTTGGAATGCAGGTTTCCAAGGCTGGTACCATGCATTTATGACTGATGTCATCACAGAAACTGAGTACGCTTTCACCTTTAAAAGGGGTTCATCCCTCCCTGGTGATTGTTAACTGGATGTGGTGCTAATGGGCTGATATGGTAAAACTCCAGGAATTCCATCCACCCTTTGGGAATTTTTTTTCCCCTGTTACGGGGTAGGAGGTTTCCAGTGTGTCCCAAAGAGTTTTCTCAGTAGCCTCCAAATCAGTGAAAATTTACCAAAATGTGCCATATATACAGGGAGGACAGCCCAGTATTTGAAAATAATATACCATTCTGAATTCCACCCAGGAACATGCATTTCTGTCTTTTTTATTGCATGATTTTTGGCAAGCAACCTTAGAGACCAATAAGATAAGAACTCCATGTTCTATGAAGGTCATAGAAGGGGAAAAGCCATAAAAGGACAGGGACTTAGGAAGGTAAAATCACTGAGGGCTGTTGTGGAAAACAGTTTGGCAGTTCCTCAGAAAGTTAAGTATAGAATTACCATATAATCTGGCAATGTCACTTCTAGTTATATACCCCCAAAGAATTGAAAGCAGGGACTTGGACAAATATTTGCACAACAACATTCATGGCAGCATTATTCACAACTGTCAAAAGATGGAAGCCATCAAAGGGTCCATCAAAAGATGAATGGATAAACAAAATTTGGTACATACAAACAATGGAATATTTTTCATCCATAAAAAGGAATGAAATTCTGATACATGTGACAATATGGATAAACCTTGAAGATATCATGTTGAGAAACATAAGCCAGATACTAAAGGACAAATACTGTATGATCTCAGTGATAGGAAATAATTAAAATAAGAAAATTCATAGTCTGAAACTGGAATACAGATTAACAGGGGTGAGGGTGGGCTGGGGGTAGGGAATGGGAAGTTAATTCTTAATTGATGCAGAGTTTCTAATTTGGATTGATGGAAAAGTTTTGGTAATGGATCATGATGATGGTAGCACAACATTGTGAACTCCACTGTATTGTATAGTGTAATTAACACCACTGAATTGTATATTTGAATGTGGCTTAAAGGGGAAATTTTAGGTAGTATATATGTCGTGAGAACAAAAAAACAAAAAAACAAAACAAAAAACAGCCATAGAACTGAACCCTAGTGTAAACTATGGACTATAGACAGTACAATTATAATATTCTCTCATGGATGGTAACAAAGGTACCACACTAATGCAAAATGTAATAAGTGGGGGCAGATATACGGGAACTCTGTTTTCTGCATGATCTTTCTGTAAACCTACAACTTCTCTAATTTAAATAAAAAAAAAAAACAACAATCAGTGACAGCTGTGCCATCTGCAAAGCCCTAGACTGCTAAGTCCCTCACCCTCCTCTCTATGTCTCATTTAACTTGGAGGTCCCCAGCTAGGCTACCGCTGTGTTAATGCCCTGAATATGCTTTTGGGGAAATGTGGGGTGCTCCTCCCTGCCTCCTCCTTCAGGAAGTTTCCGAGTAACCAGCCCCCGGAGCCAGGGGCAGACAGAACTGCATGTAAGCACATGTGCTCCCCCAGCAACTGCTTAGCTGAGCCTCCTTCAGGCAAATGACTAAACCACTAACAATGTGCTTCCCTGAAAACCCATTAAGGAGGCTGCTGTCCATAATCAATTCCTCTCTGTTCTTACCAGCTTTGTGTCCCCCTTACAGTCAGTTTTTATTAGATTCCTTTTGAGGAAGGATATAAGTGATCCTTTTTTGAAGTAAGTACATAAAGAATGCACAAGCTGGGTCTGGCGAACTCATTCCATTCTCTGGGACTCCAATTTTTCAATCAGACTCACCAGGGCTGATTGATTCCCCTGGTTTCTTCATAGCTGACTGTTTTTTTCCCTCTGTGCTGTACAGATCTGAATAATTAGCCAGAAATGATTGCTGTAGAGGGAAGTGGTATACTGTACCTTGTGGGTGGTTCTCTTTTGTCCCTCCATTGCCTGGAAACCTCACCTGAACCTCCTACCCTTGCCTTTGAACCTACCTGCAGATCTCATACCGAGAGCCACCTCCTGATCGTTCTGGAAGTATCTGGCTAATGCATATGTGGACTGACAGCCAAGTTTGGGGCTTCCTGGGAAAACATGGAGGCTCTCCTCTGAAAGGTCAAGGTCAGCTTGTGTCCTCCCCTCTGTCTGAACAACTACAGGCAAGCCTGGAGAAAGAGAGGCTCAGTTCTGGGCCTGCAATGACTGACTGAAGAGTTGTACACTCTAGCATGGGAACGAAAGACAAGATTTTATTATAACTTTTGCTAAGGAAGTACGGACATTTCAGTGTCTGGACTTCGAAATAGGGCTCAAGGGGTGAACAGCTTTCCATCTGCCCTCAGGAGAACACTGGTGCCTCCTTGTTTTTAAGAACAGAGACATACTCCAATTATTTTGTTTTTATTGTCTTTTATTAGTAAATCCTTTTTACCCTGGGGGTACCAATACTTGACCAACTCTGGATATTTTAGTTACCCATTCTCCAGTCCAAGGGGAAGTCCTCTGCTTTTCCTCTACTAGGCACCCGCTGCCTTGATTCAGACCATTTCACTGCTTATCTGCCTGCCTGAAGAAGACAAGCACTACAGACTAATTTAACCAATTTTTGGATAACAGCAAAAGAGTAACAGCAGGATAGTTCAATAAATTGTCTGCTGTGAAGTTATTCATCTCATTCTATGACTCACAGGAAATTAAGAGTGGATTATCTGAAAAAATAATCTGGGTGAGAGTTGCCTAATCAAGAACTACAACATGACGTGATGAAGACCACTAAAATGGGACAGGAAGTTACTCAAAGAAATCTTCTCTAGGGGAAAAAAAAAAAGATTTAGTTGCTCAATCCATCTCTCAGCACAAACTTCCAAGTTACTTTTTCCAAACGACGTTTTAATGATGTCTGTGTGAGCAAAGAGATCTGGGCCATAGGGATAATAGGGAGATTGATTAGCTGTGATGTTTACCAGATATTATGCAACGAAGCATGATGTCTGACTTCTCAGGAACCTTCTGGGAAAGCAATGTAGATAAAAAACAGAGTCTGTGCCGCCAGGGCCCTCCTGCGTCTGTCATCCTTTCATGCCACAGGGACCTGAAAAATAAAAATTCCGACATCATCCTTAGCTCTGGGATTTCCTTGGCCTTCCTAGGAACTCAAGAAGCCACACGGCCCCATTGGGGAAGCTAACGCGGAGGAGCATGGAGCAGCTCTGTTGGTTTATGGAAGGCCTGGGCTATGGCACTCAGGCCAACAGGGCACTTTTAAAGCCTAGGGCAGACTTTCTCACCCTTGGCACTACTGACATCTTGGGGTGGATAGTTCTGTTGTGGGGGCTCCCCTGTGTGTTGCAGGATGTCTAACAGCATCCCGGACCTCAACCCACTAGATGCCAGTAGCACCCACTCCCCAACCCCATCATGACAGCCAAAAACGTCTCCAGACATTGCCCGGTGTCTCAGGTCAGAGGGAGGACTCCGGCAAGCCATGGCTGGTGCCCCCTCCTCTCACTTTCTTTCCCCTTTTTAATAAAAATCTTTTTGTATTATTTTCAAAAAGAAGGTGTACATATGTCTTTGCCCCCTGAAAAGAGGACTTTGCCTCTGAAAAGAGGAATTTCTTAAAATCAAACAAATCTCCAGGTAGGCAATATTTTAAAATTAAAAGCAACTAAAAAAAAAAAAGAGAAAAAAAAAAGGAAGCAACTGCTCCTTCTGGAGAGGGCAGGGACTGGGCTAGCCTTTTTGAACAAGCATTTATTCATCAGCACAAGAAGGCATTAAATACCTGATTAATCACCAGATATGTCATTTCAGTGAATCCCTTTTGAACTGCCTGAAGGAATGAGGAAGTGGAAGCACAATAAATTGCTCAAGAGCACACAACTCAAGCAGCTGCGGCCCTGTGGCCACAATTCGTGGCCGGACAGGTTGTACACGTTTAGTGCGGAAGGCACCTCCTAGAGCTGCGCAGAGCACATCCTGCACAGACATGTGACAGCCCCGAGAACTCAGGTTTGTCTGAGCCAGGCCCTTTCCACTCTATCAGGCTGACACAGTGCTAGCCCCACGCTGCCAGCTAACCTTTGTGGAGCTACAAGCTTGGAAAAAGCATTGTGCTCTATCCAAACATTAGAGTCCCACTTCTTACATTGGTAAGTAGCTCCTGCACACCATGGGGCTCAGAAAAAAGGAAGAGTCACATGGCAAGAGGATACATTGAGCCTGAGCTGGGGAGGGGGGGATTAGAACTTGCAGATGATGAGTTCAGGAGTGCTGGAAGGCCCACAACAGAAGCCGAAGCTAAGCTTTTGGTGGGACAGGCGGGGTCTCGATGGTCACAATTGTACCGTAGCAGGGGAAACCCTTCTCCATATGGGTGTTGTAACAGCTTCTTAACCAATTGCCCCAATTTCCTCCTACTTTTCCAGCTTGTTTCAGAAGCCCTGAGAATCAGGTTGCCAGAGACAAGTTCTCCAACAACAGTTCAAGTTTTCACCAATACCTAAAACCTGAGGAGCAGGAAGTGAACAGAAGGAGGGGAAATCAGGGTGGAAGGCAGACAATGTGCGAGGCCCTTTGCCTTGATGGCAGTGCTGGCTGCAGAGCCCAGCCGAAAATGAAAATGAGGAGGGAGCTCCCTGTTCAAATGTTACTAAGAGTTTTAAGATGGCGAGAGCAAAGCATTCAACCAAGCGCGGGTCTTTCTGAGCCACATGCCTTGGTAGACACAGCCCTGGGAATGTTCTGTTCACACACTCCTCCCAGCCTCTCTTGCTGCTTCTGTTTTTCCCACACCATTTCCTTAATCTCAGCATGTTCTCCTTAGATAGAATGAGGGTGGAGAGTCAGGAGCTCATGCTTAATCTTGCAAAATGTGTAATAAGGTTGATTGTAAATGTTTGGAAATGGATAGAGGTGATGGTAGTACATTATAGTCCGTGTAATTAACAGCAATGATATGTGGGTGTGATTGTGATTGACAGGGGAAGTTTAGGGCTGTGTATGTCACTAGAAGGAAAACTAGATGATGAAACATGGGACTGTATAGCATAGTGAACCCCCTTGTAGACAATGAGTGTGGTCAATAGTAGAAATATAAGACTCTTCTTCCATGAATTAGAACAAATGTATGACACTATTGCAAGGTATTAATTAATAACCATGGACTGTAGTGAATAGTAATATATGAATATTCTTCATCAATTGCAAAAAAAAAATATGCCAAGTGAAAGAAACAGACACAAAGTACTACATATTGTTTGATTTTATATAAAATGTAAATATAAATAAACTTATAGATGGGAAAAAAATGTTTTTTCTGACAGAAATAAATTAGTGTTTATATAGGGCTAGAGAAGGATAGAGGGATTGAGGGATAACTGCTGAGGGGTATGGGGTTTTTCTTTTGGAGGCTAATGAAAATGTTCTAACATTGATTATGGTGATGATTGTACATCTCTGTAAATATACTGAAAACCACTGATTGTACACTTTGCATGGATTGTATGGTATGTTAATATATCTCAGTAAAACAGCTTAAAAAGAGTTCTGCTTAGAAATATGAGTCATTAATGAAACAAAAACACATTCCCAAACTGCCTCTACATGAGACACCCTCACTATATGAACATCAGGGTAAAAGTATATTAATTTAGAAGAATACACTGCTGTCCCTTCCTTAGAAAATTGTGTGCTGGAAACAATTTAGTGCTTAGACCTGAGGTTAAACTAATTCATATAATGGGTAGAAAGAGCTGTAAAGTTGAAGTTATATGTTAGCATCAAAATGGAAGGAAACTGCTTGGGCTGGGAAAGAAACTTGAAGAGAGAAGTCTGGAGAGCATATACCCTGCTGGGATATATGTGGAAAATTGAGCAAGAAAGATTGGGAAGATTTTAAGAAATTTTGCTTTGTGATTGTGAATTTGACATTTTTAATAAACACTTGAATTGGATTTCAATTATTCTTGGTTTTAGGACTTTTAAAATTAATATGTTGTAATAGTAATGTACATTTTATTCTAATTCACAGAAGAACATTCTTGTATTTGTACTATTGACCACACTCATCATCCACAAGAGGGTTCACTAGGTATACAGTCCCATGTGGGGTCCCTGGTTAACACATAGCATATTTGAGAGTGTCAAAAGTCCCTCTCACATACCTGGTAAATTAGTTTCACAGGATAGGGAGAGAATGCATCTGCAAGATGGCAAATAGATATACATTCCACATTATGTTACCAAGTACATTTGATGATTGGGGAATTGAGGGCTCCAATGCAGATAAAAATCCCAGACTTAACACATCATATTATTTATTTAGAAGATAGTAATGAATAAGGGAAAAGTTCCCAGATAGGCTTAAAGAAGTATAAAAAAAAAAAAATCAAAAGGACAGCTTTAATGATACCCATCTTGCACAAGGAAGAAAATGTTTAAAGAAAACATGGAGAGTGTCATTGAATTACTATAGGAATAAATGTATAAGCAAGCATGAATCCCATTTTGGAGGTTCAAGCTGGTGATGGAAGTTGATTTGATATCAGTAGATCTCAGGATTACTAAACAAATAACTTCATGGCTAAAAGTAAGCATAAGGCAGAAAGCAGAATCTAAGTCCAATTTTAATTTTTTTATGGTATTTAATGACTAATAGTGAAACTTGTATACATGTGCTGACCTGCTGTCCTTGACTTGGTAAAAAGTATGGAACGAGGGTTGACAAACATATAAACCGGTGGCTTCAAGTTGGAAAGACCAGCTCATCTGTTGTGCTGACCAGCAGTGATGCCTATGTCTCTGTACCACTTTATTTTTTTAAAATAGCTTTAGTGAGGCATAATTCAAATACCATACAATTCACTCATTTAAAGTGTACAATAAAATGGTTTTCAATATAGTCACAGATTTGTGCATCCATCACCACAATCAATTTTAGAACATTCTCATTGCCTCCAGAAGAACCTTGTGCCCCTTAACTGTTGCTCCCCAATCTCCCCATCCCTCTGGCTCCTAGCCCTAGGCAGGCACTAATCTAATTTCTGTCTGTATGGGTTTTCCTATTCTGGATATTTCACATAAACGGAGCCATATAATATGTGGTCCTTTGTATCTAGCTTCTTTGATAGAGCACAGTGTCTTCAAGGTTCATCCATGTTGTAGCATGTATTGGAACTTCATTCCTTTTTATTGCCAATATGCAACACTTAAGAGCAACATTGGGGGCAGAGGGCTGACTACCCTGAGTCTGCACATTCCTAGAATTACCCGTTCAAGAGGAGGGTGAGGGTAGAGAAGTGGCTCTCATGGCTGGATAACTCTCTCCTGACCAGGAAGGATAAGAGAACTGTGGACCAACCCCAGACCTTGTCACCTCCAGGGATGAAGATACAACCAGAGCAGCCACTTACCTGGCAGAGATACTGAGACTGTTTCCTCCTCTGCAAAAGGGGATAATGTGGCTTATTTCACAGAGTTGTCCCAAGGATTGGAATCACCTAGGTAAACTGCCTAGTCAGAATCTGTCACACAGTTGGTAGACTTTAAGGAAAGAGTTCACTTGGTTCAGCAAACAATTTCTTTTTCTGCTGTGGGTTACCACAATGATTTTTTTTTTAAGTGATGTTCCAACTGATATCTAAAAAGTTCTCCTGGTATAATATTCACTGTAATGGTAATTTACAGGACATGACTCCTCCAGTCCCTTTCCTGGAGAGAGATGAAAGGACAAATCAAGAGGTCAGGAGTTGGGGTGACGTTGTGGCCCATATGTGTCACCTGCAACACCCACTTAGGTGACCACTTCCTGACAATGACACCCTATGAGTTAAGATATTGAGGAAGGCACATGATTTGACTCACACAGTCGGTTCCATTGCCATGTGTCACAGCCACGGGGCACTGAATGTCCTGGGGAAAGCGAAAGGATGGTTAAGTCATGCCATCCTGTTTCACGGCTTCCTCTGATGGGGAGAACACCCCTTGAGGACAGACTTCTTATACTCTGCAGAGATGACTGCAATTGATATTAAATTATTGGTATCTGTGGAATGGGCCATGGAAGGGGTCTGTAGACAACATTGGAGAGACAATATGTTAACTGGAAAGAAAACTGCCTTTGCTTGTTTCTCAGCTATGTGGCCCAGAGCAAGTTTCTTTTCTTTTTAAAAATTTTATTTGCTTTTAATTATACAGATTCTAAAAGGATAGATTCACGTTCTTAAGAAGACATAAAAAGGTAGCGTCCCCTTCAAGTCCCATCCCTCCATCTCAGTACTTGCCCCAGAGGAAGGACTTGGCTTCAGTTCTAGTTTGCTAATGCTGCCAGAATGCAAAACACCAGAGATGGATCGGCTTTTATAAAAGGGGGTTTATTTGGTTACACAGTTACAGTCTTAAGGCCATAAAGTGTCCAAGGTAAACACAACAGCAATCAGATACCTTCACTAGAGGATGGTCAATGGTGTCTGGAAAATCTCTGTTAGCTGGGAAGGCACGTGGCTGGCGTCTGCTCTAAAGTTCTAGTTTCAAAATGGCTTTCTCCCAGGATGTTCCTCTCTAGGCTGCAGTTCCTCAAAAATGTCACTCTTAGTTGCTCTTGGGGTATTTGTCCTCTCTTAGCTTTTCTGGAGCAAGAGTCTGCTTTCAATGGCCGTCTTCAAACTGTCTCTCATCTGCATCTACTCTCTCAGCTCCTGTGAATTCTTCAATGTATCCCTCTTGGCTGTAGCTCCTCTTCAAAATGTCACTCTCAGCTGCACTTGCCACCCCACTGTTCTGAAGGGGTTGAGGAGATGGAAGGGAATCAGGGTGCTGCCCCAATGTTTGAGGAGGGTGGGGCCGAGAAGGTGGTCTCCACAGTGTGTGGATATGTTGGAAAACTCACCTCGGCATTTGGAGAGGAAAGGGCTGCCGAAAATGCCCTCAGGAAGAGTTAGACTCCTGCTCTCTCAAGCCCCAAGGATGCAATGTCTAAATGACTCTCAGACTTTGAAATCTAATGGAGTTTGTCCTGCAGGTTTGAGGAACTGTTTTGGTCCTGTGAACCCTGTTTTCCTTTCAGTTTCTCCTTATGGCAGCGGGAATGTTTATCCTATGAATGTCCCTCCTTTGTATATTGGAAGCACATAACTTGTTCTAAGTTTACAGGTCCACAGTCAGAGGGGAATTTTGCTTTTGGACAGACCACACCTGTAACTGATTTAATGGGATCTTGTACTTAACTATTGTTACTGAAATGATTTAAGTTTCTGTGATATTGTGATAGGATGAATGTATTTTGTATATGGAAAGATCATGTCATTTTGGGCTCCAGGGGATGGAATGTGCCAGTTTGAATGTATTATATTCCCCAAAATGCCATTATCTTTGATGTACTCTTGTGTGGGCAGATGTATCAGTGTTGATTAGATTGTAATTCCTTGAGTGTTTCTGTGGAGATGTGCCCCACCCAACTGTGGGTGATGACTCTGATTGGATAATTTCCATGGAGGTGTTACCCCACCCATTCAGGGTGGGTCTGAATTAAATCATTGGAGCCATATAAATGAGCTGACAAACAGAAGGAACTCAGTGCAGCTGCAAGTGACATTTTGAAGAGGAGCTACAGCCAAAAGGGACACTTTAAAGAATGCACAGAAGCTGAGAGAGTAGATGCAGATGAGAGACAGTTTGAAGACGGCCATTGAAAGCAGACTCTTGCTCCAGAAAAGCTAAGAGAGGACAAACACCCCAAGAGCAACTAAGAGTGACATTTTTGAGGAACTGCAGCCTAGAGAGGAACATCCTGGGAGAAAGCCATTTTGAAACTAGAACTTTAGAGCAGACGCCAGCCACGTGCCTTCCCAGCTAACAGAGATTTTCCGGACACCATTGGCCATCCTCCAGTGAAGGTACCCTTTGCTGATGGACACTTTATGGCCTTAGGCCTGTACCTATGTAACCAAATAAACCCCCTTTTATAAAAGCCAATCCATTTCTGGTGTTTTGCATTCTGGCAGCATTAGCAAACTAGAACAGCTTCCTTCCAGGCATTTTAGGTTTAACAAATGTGTATCAAAGACCATCCCAGTAGATGCCTCCTTGGACACATGAGTGGTTCTCTAGACCAGATACTAAGAAATGAAGTTGCCGGATAGAAGGGTCTTCACATATTATGCCTTAACAGTAGGGTTCTAAGCAGAGCAGCAGAATGATGTAGCAATGAAGGGCTCAGATTCCTGTCCGCACTGACTGAGGTCAACCCTTAGCTCTGCCACTTGCTAGCCTAGCCTCTCTCAGCCTCAGTTTCTTCATCTGTAAAACTACCTACTTCATTTGGTTGTTATGAAAATTTAATGAGTCAGTATGTATGAAATGCTTCTGAATAGCATAGCAAACACTATATAAATAATAACCGCTATTAGTGACTTTGGATTTAACATCAGCAAAATTACAAAAATAATATCGTTCTCTCAAGTTAGTGGAGAACAAGTAAGAGGCTATCAGAGAGTTCCTTGAACATTTAAAGCACTCTAACACTGCCAAGTGTTATTTTGGCTAACTTGCCCCATGCAGAACTGGTGGCGTGGCTGCTGACAGCAGAAATCCTGGTGTCAGCTCCAGGGGTCTGGGGAAAGCTCATGGCCCAAATGCAGATAATGGGCCACCAGCTCTTCTAGAGCTGGTAGGAAAGCTGGGAATCAAGTGTTTTCTCCCTGGGGACAGAAGGAGTTCTGATCACCCAGCCTAATCCAATTGCAGTTGTGTTCCTGAATTTGCCATCTGAGTTACTGCACATTTGGACACCACTCTCACTGTCACTCAACAACCAACTCTGTGTTAGTTGCAGAAAGCAACCCTCCCCAAAAATGGGTTCTGGAAGGTGGGGAAGGGGGTGAGAGCAGACCCATAGGAAGGGGCAACTAACATGTACTGAGTGCCTACGATCAGTCAGCCCCAGATTGGGCACTTCATTCACAACATCACATTTAATCTTCACAGACAGGTGTTCTTTCCCCTGTTCACAGGTAATAACTTGGAAGCTTAAGTAACTTCAAAGAGCTAAGGTAACAAGCCTAATTTTTCACTGCTTGCAAGTGGCAGGCTGGGTTATGAGCCTAGGTTTGTTGAAGCCTAAATATGCTCTTGAGTATGATTTTAGGGTTGCATGTGAAAAATAGAGGCAAGAAAATAAGAGCATGAAGAGGCACTCAACATCATTTGTCATTAGGGAAATGCAAATTAAAACCACAGTGAGATGGCATTTCACACCCACTAGAATGAGTATAATAAAAAAAGACAGTGTTGGCGAGGATGTGGAAAAAAACAAGCTCCCTTATACACTGCTGGTGGAAATGTTAAGTGGTACAGACACTCTTGAAGATAGTCTGGCAGTTTCTTAAAAAGTTAAACATAAGTTTACCATATGATCCAACAATTCCACTCCTAGGTGTCTACCCAAGAGAAATGAAAACACATATCCACACACAGACTTGCACAAATGTTCTTAGCAGCATTATTCATAATAGTTGAAAATTGGAAACAACCTAAATGTCGATCAGATGGTGAATGGGTAGACAAATGTAGTATGCCCATACAATGGAATACTATAGAGTAACAAAAAGGAACAAACTACAGATACATGGTATGACATGAATGAACCTCAAAAACATTATGCTCAAAGAAAGCAGCCAGACCCAGGAGACCACATATTGTGTGATTCCATTTATGTGAAATATAGGAAAGAGGCAAAGCTATAATACAGAAAGTAGATTAGTGATTGCCTGAGGGGCAGGGGGCAGGGGGAGGAATGCTGATTAGCAATAAATGAGCATAAGGGATCTTTTGGGGGTGATAAAATGTTCCAAAACTGATCTCTGGTGATGGTTTTACTAAAAAAAAAATCACTGAATTGAACACTTCAAAAGAATAAATTATGTGGTTTACAAAATATGCCTCAATAAAGCTAATTTTAAAAACAGAGGCAAGGAGACAAACGTAGTGAGTGCCTACTATATTCATTGCAGCATTGCTTGTGGTAGTAAAAGATTGGAAGCAACCTAAATGTTCATCAATAGGAGTCTGATACACTGTAGCATTATCTATACAATTAGAATCCTTATATTAGAAAAAAAAAAGCAATGGCTATTAAAAAGAATAAGGCAGTTTTGTGTGCAGTAATATGGAATAATCACCAGGTTTATTGTTAAGTGAGATAAATAAGGTACAGAAGAGGGTATGGAGCATGCTATCACTTGTGTAACAACAACAACAATATATGCTTATTTATATATATAATGACTCTACAAATACCCAAGAGAAGGGTAACCTGGCTGCCTCTAGGGAGGAGGTGAGTGTTAGGGTAAGGAGGGGATGCATGAGAAGGACAATGGTCGTCTCTGCATATCCTTTTGAATATTTTGAATTTATGAGCTACCTAATAAACTAAATATTAATAGTGAGCAACTCTGTGTGTGCCAGCTGGGTGCACACTGAGGATGTGTGAATGGTGAAATGCTGAGCTGTAGTTGCAGCTCTCCCTGGATTTGTTTTGAACTTTTTTTTTTCCCCAGGGGGAATACAGTCCCCATCGAAATCCTCCTCTTTCCTGCCATTTAAAATCTGTAGACGTTTCCAATTCCTTAAGTGAGGGCTAAAACAGTAGCTCAAGGCTGAATGAAACCTAAGACATGTAGTGTCTCCCTGACTTTACAATTGAGAATCGCACTGGAAACACAGGCAGGCTAATTGGCTTTTCCAAGTTATACAGCTAGTTGGTGACAGAGCCCAAGTGTCTTACTTCTGATTTCCAATTGACTGTATTGAAAGATACAGCCCCTGCCTAACCTATCCTTGTTCTCTCTCAGGATAAAAACAGGGAAGCAAAGAAAGCTTGTAATGCCATAAATCTACAGAACTTCAGTGAGGTAACTGGTTACAGTCATTTTGGTTCAAAGTTGAATGTCATGGGCTGTCATGTCTAGTCTAGGAATGTTTCATCAAGGTAATGACTAAGAACACTGTGTAGTAAAGAAACCCTCTCTGTGGTTCCTTCTGCACCTCTCCTCCCACATTCTCCCCAGGCTCCTTAAGCTTGCTGGCCCTGTAACAGAAACCTCAGAGGAACCCCACCTGAGCCCTCCTGGGAGAATGTTTGCTTTCAGTGGGACCAGGAGGTGAAGCCTTGTGGCATTTCAGGCATCAGCCACATAGGGGAGGACCTGGGAAACCTCAGGTTCTTGTGTCTCCCTCCCTGCCCTGTAGTCACCAAGATTAAGACCGACCTTGGGTGTGATGAACTGAACTTGGTTTTATGATGCCAAACAAATCACCTCCCAGCAAGCAGACTTCAAGAAAGTGAGTTGTGCAGGCACCAGTCAAGCGTACTGTAGAGAGGCAGCCTCACCCTGCCCCACTTCCTTCAGCCAGCCCGAGGGTGTCAAGGAAATTTTTTGTGTATTGCCTCCACTCGTCTCATTTTCTGAACCACTTTTTAATCATTTTTTATCTAAACTTTTTCTTAATAAATAAAGTGGGCCTTAGGGATAACGAGCCTCACACCAAATGTAAATCCCCTGGGGCGGGACTGTCTGATTCAATGCTTCATTCCTGTCAGAGGCAGGGCTATTCTGGGGAAGAATATTTGAACTTGTCTGGACTTAAACGTATGAACGCTGCACATGGCTAACCTTGTGGCTAAGGCAGAGATGGTATGACTTTACAGGCCTTTGTCCAAAACATCTAAAACCTTCTAAAGTGCCCATCATGCTTGTCCTCCCCAACTCGGTTATTCCCCTAGCCCCCCACGCAGCGGCCTAGAGGTTTCTGTCGGATTGGCCGCACCCTTTCTCCGTAAGGGCTCTGATTGGCTTAAACTGAGGCAGGGCACTCCTAGCTCAGCCATTGGTTCAGTTATCAAAGTCTAAACCAATCAGCACATGGCATTTCCCAGGGACTAGGACAGGGGTGATATAGTAAAACGCAAAGTTTAGGTCTTTCCCTCCTTCTCAAGATGAAAAAGAGAATTACATGGATCATGGCGTAGGCTGATAGCCATCCTGAGACTGAGGATGAAACCAAAACACAGACAAGAGCAGAACCTCAAGAAATGCCGAAAAATAAAGGCAGGGCCCCAACCAATTTCCTAGACTTCTCAGTTGTGTGAGCCAATAAATCCCCGTTATTGTTTAAGGTAGAGTTGAATTTTTGTTACTTCCAGAAAGCATTCTGAAGCATCCACACCCTCTCCTTTCCTGTCCGTGGTGCCTGAGATTCCCACTACTGGTTCTCCTTTCTAGATTTCTCTGTCATACATGCTGCCTTTACCAAGTCACGGACCTATGTAAAGGAATTGAAACCAGATGGCTTGATCAAAGAATGCTTCCCCAAGATAGTCAGTGCTAAGGAGAACTATGGAAAACCTAACCCCACCAAACTATTTTCTGATTTCCATGGTATCCTATCCCTTTCCACTCATCATTTTTTAACCCTTTGTTTCCTTTAAACAGAAGGACTGCTTTCCATCTCTGTATGTAGAATCCCAGTTTGCAAACCCCCGCTCAAATGCTGGCTTCTCCTTGAAGCCTGCCTTGATATCTGCCCCCATAATGGCTCACTTAACTCAGTGTATCCTCCCCAAACAGGAGACTGTAAGCTCTTTGCCTGCAGGGTCCCTCTTTGGGTTGTCTTTTATATTCTCCCCTGCAGTGTACACTATGCTGTGCCTTCGGATCTTGGAGAAGAAGGCATGTTTACTGATTGAAAAGAACAAGCGCAAATCGGTTTCCTTCAGGAATCACAGGTCAAAGAAATGGCTAGAGCAGTGGTTCTCAGAGTGTGGTCCCCACACCAACACCCTCAGCATCACCTGGAACCTGCAAGAACTACAGATCTTCAGGACCTACTGAAGTAGAAATTCTGGGGTGGACCCAGCAACCTGTGTTTTAACAAGCCATCTAGATTGTGTTGCACTTTAAATTTTGAGAATCACGAGACTAGAGGAAGATCTTAAATTGGTGATTGAGGAGCAAGTGAGCTTGGTTTTCCAAGAGCAGGGCTGACAGTGAAGGAATTAGGAAAGCAGGTGAGTTGTGTGCCCCAGACTTGCTGGGAGAGGTATGGTCCAGTACATGCACAACTGAACTTCCAGAACTGAACATCCCTTCAACCTAGGATTCTGACTCTCCTGGTGTGTTTTTTTCCATTTGGAAACCCTAAAGAGGGCTTGAAACATTTTTAAATGCTTTTTTTTTTTTACTCTCATGTAAGTTGGGTGTCTAACTATTCCTTCATTTTTGCCAACCCAAAGATGGCATAATCACTTTCTCCCAAGTTTCTTTACATGTCTACATTTTCAGTTTTCCTTTATGGCAGAATTAAGCCCAGAATATCAAGGTTCTTTGTTGCTTTTACAAGGTGAAACTGTAACTCAAGCAAAAAAAAAAAATTATCAAGACACAGCCTGTGCAAAAGCTGTAGGGTATCTCAGTAAAAACAACAAGGGGTAATAAGAAAGAAGTTTGATAAAATGCTTCAGTGCTGTCCCATGAGCCCTGCTGATGAGGCTTGGCCCTCCTTCCACGCATGACTCGCCTTCTCCCCAGGATAAGGGAGAAGACCATTCATTCATTGTGGTCGCCATCACCGCCTTGCAATTTCAGCGGCTCTGTGACTCCTCAACTGGGAGCTGCACAGCTCCCAGGACGGCCCGACCAGCCACCACTCGGTGGTTGGTTTCAGAGTTCTCCCCCCAGTCCTGCTCCTGTCAGTCTACAACCCCTGTGATTAAGTGAAAAGGGAATCAGTGCAAGGCTCAACTAAGGTCCTTGACGGAAGGCTGAGCTTATGCCTTAGTTTTCATAATAATCCCAGACATCATCTTGTATGCATAGATTTACCCTTACCTTCCATTCCTATGAATGATTGTGATAAATCTTATCTCTTTTTAAATAATAAATATTACCTATTTTTAGGCAAAATATTTTTTAATATAGATGCATTCTAAAATATAATCCTTTCTTTCTTTGATCTCATATTGTTTCCAAGTATGGAATGTTCCTAAAAAAATCTAATTTTCTGTTACTTTTGTTTAATGATTGCACAGAAGTCAATAATATGTTGTTTCTATTACTTTATATCATTTATATTGCGAAAGCATTCTGAAGTTTTAGCAAAACAAAAGAGAAAGAAGCTTTTTAATTAACCAAGGGGAACAGCTAATTTTTGTTGAGAAACTATGATGTGACAGATACTTTAGGTATATTTACTCATCTAATTCCCCTGCCCTATCAAAGTGGATATTGTTATCTTCATTTTACAGATAAGAAAACTGGGCTTCACACAAGTTGAAAACAGTGCTGGAGTCAGGATTTAATTCCAGATCTGACTCCAAAGCCCACTCAGCACCACCCTGCTTCCCTCTACCCAGATTAGCAAATCAGGCAGCACCTCCTTAAAAAGGCTGATATCTACATGTCAGCATGCATGAGACAGTTAAAAACTAGAAAAACTAAGTTGGGGGTGAGGAGAAACTTTGCAGGTGATGAAAATAGGAATTCCACCTTACCTAAGAATCTTCTCCAAATTGTTATTAAATATTTTGTAAAAACTCAAGAGCAATGCAGTTTGGGAGTAAAAATATATTTAGTTTGCTTTAAACACTGATTTCAAATATCTGAACATGTCTATTAACCATCAGTGCCTTTTAATATGGGATTTTTCCATTTGCCCTTTGAGCAGGTAGCTCACAACATCCTGGATGTCAGTTCAGAAGCCTCACAGCATAAATGCTTGTTCAGTTTACCCTTGGCTGGTCTGCTGTCATGAAATGTCTCATATGCTTTAGAGCAGTAGAAAGATTAATCTTTAAAAATGAAAGCTACTTTTACTTAAGGAAAAGATTGTGGGGAGAAAATATTTAGAGCCAAGCAGGTCTAAATGCTGTTCTTGCTTTTTTCTGTTTTTAAACATTTGCCAGATGTCTGTAATTTACACCTTTGATCAGTGGACTTAAAGTTTAGATGTGTTCATTGTAAAAGAACAAAGTGGTGGTGCCACTTTATCGATGGATTTTTTTTCTGGCTTTTTGCGTTAAGTTTTTTGTTTGTTTGTCTGTTTGTTTTAATCCACGTAAAGACTCAATGAATCTTTGCCTCAGCCATTTTGAAATGTTTTGATAGTTTCTCCGCAATTTCCATTACCAGCTGTCAGACAAGATACTGCTATGTCTACACAAAAAGTAAGGATTTTAAATCATTGAGATCCAACTAAAAGGAATCATTTTGGACTAAAATACTCAAATAATTTAGGCAAAGATGTCTGGGGCCTAGGTTACCTAGATACGTGACTCAGTTTCCCCGTTAGCATGCAAAGGTAGAGCCAGCCTTTAGAAATCACCCCATTGAGTCATCCTATATGTCTCTTTCCTAATTGCTGAACTGCTATGAAAGAAACTCTCAATTATTGTTAAGCCAGAATAAACAAACATTTAGAAAAAACACAAATAATTTTCACAAAGGGTCAGAACAAACTAAAAGACTACACAAAGTCATCCACTTTAAAACACTACATGCCCAATCATCCCATGTAGCTCCTATTTGTTTCATCTTGTTTTATTTCATAACGAAGCAATCTGCATTGCTTCCTAATGCAGAAACTGTCAACAACTATATATTTGAAGCACAGCCATTCCTTACGTAAAAACCAAAGTCTACGTACTTACTGTTCAATATTCTTTGTCAAAGACTCGTTATAGGAGGGCTGGCTCGGGTGCGGGCTCCCCAGGCTGGGTGTGAGGCACTGATTGGGTGTTTCAGTCCTGGTACTGGGGTTCAGAAGAGTTACAGGGTTCAGGTTCTCTTCCATGAACAGTTGGGTCTGTTTCCAGAAAAGTTCCTCTCTCCCTAAGAGGGAAAATTCCATGCCTGGGGAAGTTTGGGAAGGAAACCATTTTTCCCCTGCCCTTGAATAAACCAGGTCATTGCTGCAGCTGGAGAATATTTTTTAGCATCCCTGTGATGAAACTTGAGGGCTGTTTCTGCCAATAGGTGTGACACTTGTTGACACCGCCAGGGAGGCCTTGGCAGAGGGGCCTGGTGAAATGCAGCCGGGCCAGCTGATGAAACCCAGACGAGCAAGCTGTCGCTGACGGCTAGGGAGACTGGGCAGCTTTCTGCAAAGTCCAGGCAGGACCTCAGGCTTAGCTGCTAGCCTCTTCAAGAAGTAGAAACTTGACTAAAGTAAAGAAGTAGAAACTTGATTAGAGAAGTAGAAACGTGATTAAGGCTGGAGCAACTGGGCATTTGAGGTACACATGGGAAACCCATGGAGAAGAGGTGAAAATAAGAGTCATAACGCTGTTTATTTAGAATTGCTATTACAGTCGTCCTCTGAAGCTCTCTGAGGAAAGCAGAAGCCACTGCAAGGCAGGATCCAACCTCCCTCCCCGCTGCCAGCTGTCCTCCTCCCTCCCCACCCCCGACACGAACACTCTCTGTCTCTCACACACGCATGCATGCACACATGCACACACGTACATACTCTCACTTCCTATCTGACTGCAGTTGTAAACAAGAACAGAGGGAGACCAGAAAGAAATCCATAGAAGAAATACCAATTAGAAATTGTCAAAAAGTTTTCCTGTTAGCATCATAGTTGTTGTAATGTGGGTGTTTCTTCTATTGAATGTTGTCCAAATCCAAGAAAGAACATAAAAAATCCAGAATTATCTTTCAGTAACTACTTTGCCTCTTTACAAAAGTATTTAAATGTGTGATACCTGGAATCAGATGGTTTAGAAAGAAACCTCTTATAAGACTCATGGAGACAGCTAAAATTAGCAACTCAGAGAGGGTGACTTTGAAAGGGACATAACTGAAAATATCCATATTGTACTGAGCACTATAATCCTCAAAAGCAAATTGTTTTACACCAAACCATATGTATATCAACTATACCTTGATGGAATGAAATTTTACACAAGACAAAAATCTTCTAGAATTATTAAATATCAAGAAGTGTATGGTTGATGTGTTCTGTGTTTTCCATTTTATCTTCATAGAAGATATTAAAAGTTGAGCAACTCTATCTTTTTTTTTCTTTTTTTTTATTATATATATATATTTTTTATCTTCATTTTATTGAGATATATTCACATACCACACAGTCATACAAAACAAATCGTACATTCGATTGTTCACAGTACCATTACATAGTTGTACATTCATCACCTAAATCAATCCCTGACACCTTCATTAGCACACACACAAAAATAACAAGAATAATAATTAGAGTGAAAAAGAGCAATTGAAGTAAAAAAGAACACTGGGTACCTTTGTCTGTTTGTTTCCTTCCCCTATTTTTCTACTCCTCCATCCATAAACTAGACAAAGTGGAGTGTGGTCCTTATGGCTTTCCCAATCCCATTGTCACCCCTCTTAAGCTACATTTTTATACAATTGTCTTCGAGATTCATGGGTTCTGGGTTGTAGTTTGATAGTTTCAGGTATCCACCACCAGCTACCCCAATTCTTTAGAACCTAAAAAGGGTTGTCTAAATTGTGCGTAAGAGTGCCCCCCAGAGTGACCTCTCAGCTCCTTTTGGAATCTCTCTGCTACTGAAGCTTATTTCATTTCCTTTCACATCCCCGTTTTGGTCAAGAAGATGTTCTCCGTCCCACGATACCAGGTCTACATTCCTCCCCGGGAGTCATATTCCACGGAGCAACTCTATCTTTGTGACTGTTTCTTTGGGAACACATTTGTAAAATGCAACCGAATACAGAACTGACCAAGGCTTTGTGGCTGTGGATCTCAGCTGGTTTTATTTAAAGCTGGGGTCCTCTTCGCAGTGAAAGGCACTTGCCAGGTAAGGAGAGATAACTTTGAGAGTAAAGAGGGGAAGAAGGTGTGATGATAAAGAATAAACAAATGCTGTCACCCAGCAGGAGAAGATAAAGTCAAAAGTGAACAAATGTCCCAACACAAAAGAGAAATGGGATGTGGTTATGAAAGAAAAGTTGCCTGGGAGTTTTTAAATGGCAAAGTTGAAACTCATTATGGAATTTAATTTTATCCTCACAAACAATCTCAAAGACCAATTCCCTCAATTTCTAGCATTCACCTCCTGGTAAAATAAATCTAAGGAGCAAAGGATTTTTTTTTAAATAATGGATTTGACTGTATTTATTATTTGTCTCGTTAGCCTGCAGTCATAGAATTTCTGTTTTATTCTTGGGTTTGGGGAAGTAGGGCTGGAAGAAAACCAGAAACAGAAACTTTGGAATTAAACTCAGGTCAGGACACTGTTCTGAATTTCCTGTTTTTCTCAAAGGGAAGATGGAGGGAGTACAGTGTTAAAGAGAAAAGGGAGGGCATGTATTTCTGCCCCTCTAATAGCATCAGAAAATGCATGAGTGTGTGAAACATTGAATGTAAATAAGACTCCTTTCTTATAGTGTTTTTCATTCCAGGTAATAGATTTCTGTAAGATTCTTCGTGAGAATATGAAGTTAAAATAAATTAGCAAAAATAAGAAAAAATACAGCTTCATCAGAATTGATACCTCTAAGAAAGACTTTTTCAAACATATGAAGGTTGTTTAGAATTTGGAATTTATCCCCCACCCCCCCACCACCAAGTATCAAAATTATAAATGGTAGTTAGGTTCTCAGGGCACCTCAGAGAAGTATTTACTCCATGATGTTCCTGAAATAATGTATTTCAGCTACTTAAAACCACAAATATCAAAACCAAATTAAAATTCAAGTGCCCAGTCTCTTTAAGTAAATTTGAGTCTAGGTACCCGAAAATATCCAAACTTCCAGGATAAAATTCCATCACAGATTATGCTGGTGCTTCAGTTTCATTTTAAAAACAACTACAAAAAGTATTACTACTCTCAGAACAGAAGCAAAATTCCAGTTTTCATAAATTTGCATGTTCAGTCCTAGGCACCATTTCATAAACCGTAAGTAACATTAATTAGTTGAACAGTGTATGGGAATTTAAATTTTTAAAAATATTTGCGTATGTTACATATACTAAGTATGTTATAAAAGTTTTCAAGACTTTTTTCTGCTTATAAGGACAAGACATATGGAAAACTTTAAATATTTTTATTTTTAAAATTTTATATCTCCTGCCAACGAGAAATAACCACTATTAACATTTTGGTGTATTTTTTCTACTTCTTTTTTCCCCTTTTGTGCATGTTCAAACACATACATTGAGACATATACAGTTTGTATCACTGTGGTCTACAGTTTTCTTTCCCATTCTGTTTTTCACTTAACATGAGCCTGTTGTTAAGGAGCCTTCAGGGAAGCCTGCGTATTATTCTATCATATGAATGTGTCGTGCTTTATTTAGCAGGTGTCTTATTGTTAGATATTTGGATTGCTTATGCATTTTTGCTTTTATAAATAATGATGTGATAACATGCTTCTATATAAATCTTTAGGTGCTTTTCTCTTTTCTAAGGACAGGCTCCTAAAAGTGACATTAGTGGGTCAAAAGTCGTGAATATTTTTTAAGGTTTCAAAACATATTGCCAAATAAAACTCAAGAAGATTTACTGAGTTATGTTTCTGCCAGCCTGCCCATCTCACTGAAACAACTCACTGGCACTGAGGACTGCCATTTTAAATGTTTTTCCAATCAGAGAAGCAAAATTGGTATCTCATTTTAATGTACATTTCTTTGAATACTGATGAGGTTAAATATTGTTTTATAAGTACATTGGCTTTTTATACTTTCCTTTTATGAATTATCATTCTAGTTTTTTTTTGTTCAGCTTTGCTATTCAAGTGTTTTTCTTTTGCACACTTCATATTTAGTTTGTTGCAAATATGCTCTATCTTCCAACTTGTGCTTTGCCCTTTAATTTGTGAAGTTTTGAAATATATATATGTTATACATTTTTAGTTAATAGAACCTACCTCTCTTTTTTTAAAGGTTACTCCCTTTGCTTAGAAAGCCTTCTACATCCATGTATCTAACCACTGTCCAATACTGCTAAAAGGCAGAGTAGAGAGTAAAGTTGGTTTCAAAGCAAGCTCTTTTACCTCTTTTTTTGTTTCTCAGTCTGTGCTAACCTACTGGGTCATTTGTGCCTTTTTTCTAAACTCAGGTATCTAAGATTCCCAGTTTCCCTCTTGCTTTAGGGACTTCCACCCTTTGCAACTAAGAGGTTGACATAGGTACATATAACCATTATAGCTGTAACATTTAGGACTTTGGTTTGAAGTTTCTGGATTTTTTTACCCATAAAAATTCAAATAAAATGGGAAGTGGGACTTCCAGCTTTGACTGAGTGAGGAGGCTGGAAAATCCTCTCCCCAAAAATAGCTATGAAGAATTGGACAATATTCAAAAACAGGAAATCTACCAAAGACATCCAATAATTTGAGAAGCAATAATGGTCAAGAAACTGCTCAACTTTGGGTAATAAGAGTGAGACTCTGGCATTCTCACCTGGGGCTACTCCCGTTCCCCTACCCAGCTCTGTTGACACTGAGGTTCTGCCAGGGCAGGGTAGACTGTGAGCACTGGCATTTTCACTGCCATGATTGAAAGGCACTCACTTGATTCGGAGCAGTGGACAACACCTATGCCAAGCAGTGTTATCTCTGTAAGTGAGGAGCAGGTGAGTGGAGGAGGGGGAGAAACACTCAGTTAGCCTGAAGATGGAGTGGGGGTTAGGGCAAGCATGCCCAGAAGAGACCAGGGAGGACTCAGGCTATCCACACATTCCCCAGCATGTACAGGGGTGATGTGAAAGGGCACCGCAGAGAGTTAAAGTCAGGATAAACTTGAAAATGGCCTGAAATTAAATGTGCTCCACCCCACCCCCCACACACACAGATCCATTGGCAGAGGTACAGAAGCTTTCCTAGTTCAAGGTATTTGAGCATAGCCTCTTCCAATCCTTAGCTGACCACTAAGCCACAAGAGACACAGTAGCAACCCCTATCAAGTCATGTTTAAGAAAAAAAAAAAAAAAAATTTTTTTAAAACAGAGCAGAGATATCCACATCCACACACTGTGGGGGAAACAAATTTCATAGATGTAGTCCAAACAAGTTACTAAACCAGCAAACAAATAACCCAAACAGCAACAACAACCTTCAGAGGAGAAAATCACAATCCAGAATTACCACAGTCTATTATCTAAAATGTCAAGTTTTTAACAACCACAACAAAAAATTATGAGACAAGCAAAGAAATAGGAAAGTGTACTCATACACGGGAATAAAAGCAGTCAATATAAACTGTCTCTGAGTATCCCCAGAATTACTCTGCTACCAAAGCCAGACAAAGACCTCACAAGAATATAAAACTAAAGGCCAATATCTCTCATGAACATAGATGCAAAAATCCTTAACAAAATATTTGCAAATTGAATCCAGCAAAATATAAAAAGGATTATACACTATGGTCTAGTGGGATCTCTCCCAGGAATGCAAGGTTTGTTTACCATCCAAAAGTCAATTAATACACTATTAATAGAATAAAGGTCAAAACCACATCATAAACTCAATAGATACACAAAAACATTTGACAAATCCAACACCAATTCATGATTTAAAAATAAAAAAGCAGGGGGCGGGGCAAGATGGCAGACTGGTGAGCTGTATGTTTTAGTTACTCCTCCAGGAAAGTAGGTAGAAAGCCAGGAACTGCGTGGACTGGACACCACAGAGCAATCTGACTTTGGGCATACTTCATACAACACTCATGAAAACGTGGAACTGCTGAGATCAGCGAAATCTGTAAGTTTTTGCGGCCAGGGGACCCGTGCCCCTCTCTGCCAGGCTCAGTCCCGTGGGAGGAGGGGCTGTCAGCTCCGGGAAGGAGAAGGGAGAACTGCAGTGGCAGCCCTTATCGGAAACTCATTCTACTGATCCAAACTCCAACCATAGATAGACTGAGACCAGACACCAGAGAATCTGAGAGCAGCCAGCCCAGCAGAGAGGAGACAGGCATAGAAAAAAAACAACACGAAAAACTCCAAAATAAAAGCGGAGGATTTTTGGAGTTCTGGTGAACATAGAAAGGGGAAGGACAGAGCTCAGGCCCTGAGGCGCATATGCAAATCCTGAAGAAAAGCTGATCTCTCTGCCCTGTGGACCTTTCCTTAATGGCCCTGGTTGCTTTGTCTCTTAGCATTTCAATAACCCATTAGATCTCTGAGGAGGGCCCTTTTTTTTTTTTTTAATCCTTTTTTCGTTTTCTAAAACAATTACTCTAAGAAGCCCAATACAGAAAGCTTCAAAGACTTGCAATTTGGGCAGGTCAAGTCAAGAGCAGAACTAAGAGAGCTCTGAGACAAAAGGCAATAATCCAGTGGCTGAGAAAATTCACTAAACACCACAACTTCCCAAGAAAAGGGGGGTGTCCGCTCATAGCCATCATCCTGGTAGACAGGAAACACTCCTGCCCATCACCAGCCCCATAGCCCAGAACTGCCCCAGACAACCCAGTGTGACGGAAGCGCTTCAAATAACAGGCACACACCACAAAACTGGGCGTGGACATTAGCCTTCCCTGCAACCTCAGCTGATTGTCCCAGAGTTGGGAAGGTAGAGCAGTGTGAATTAACAAAGCCCCATTCAGCCATCATTTCAGCAGACTGGGAGCCTCCCTACACAGCCCAGCAGCCCAGAACTGCCCTGGGGGGACGGCACTCACCTGTGACATAGCACAGTCATCCCTCAACAGAGGACCCGGGGTGCACGGCCTGGAAGAGGGGCCCACTTGCAAGTCTCAGGAGCCATACGCCAATACCAAGGACTTGTGGGTCAGTGGCAGAGACAAAATGTGGCAGGACTGAACTGAACGATTAGACTATTGCAGCAGCTTTAAAACTCTAGGATCACCAGGGAGATTTGATTGTTAAGGCCACCCCCCCTCCCTGACTGCCCAGAAACACGCCCCATATACAGGGCAGGCAACACCAACTACACATGCAAGCTTGGTACACCAATTGGACCCCACAAGACTCACTCCCCCACTCACCAAAAGGCTAAGCAGGGGAGAACTGGCTTGTGGAGAACAGGTGGCTCGTGGACGCCACCTGCTGGTTAGTTAGAGAAAGTGTACTCCACGAAGCTGTAGATCTGATAAATTAGAGATAAGGACTTCAATTGGTCTACAAATCCTAAAAGAACCCTATCAAGTTCAGCAAATGCCATGAGGCCAAAAACAACAGAAAATTATCAAGCATATGAAAAAACCAGATGATATGGATAACCCAAGCCCAAGCACCCAAATCAAAAGACCAGAAGAGACACAGCACCTAGAGCAGCTACTCAAAGAACTAAAGATGAACAATGAGACCATAGTACGGGAGATAAAGGAAATCAAGAAGACCCTAGAAGAGCATAAAGAAGACATTGCAAGACTAAATAAAAAAATGGATGATCTTATGGAAATTAAAGAAACTGCTGACCAAATTAAAAAGATTCTGGACACTCATAGTACAAGACTAGAGGAAGTTGAACAACGAATCAGTGACCTGGAAGATGACAGAATGGAAAATGAAAGCATAAAAGAAAGAATGGGGAAAAAAATTGAAAAAATCGAAATGGACCTCAGGGATATGATAGATAATATGAAGCGTCCAAATATAAGACTCATTGGGGGGCAAGATGGTGGACTGGTGAGCTGTATGTTTTAGTTACTCCTCCAGGAAAGTAGGTAGAAAGCCAGGAACTGCGTGGACTGGACACCACAGAGCAATCTGACTTTGGGCATACTTCATACAATACTCATGAAAACATGGAACTGCTGAGATCAGCGAAATCTGTAAGTTTTTGCGGCCAGGGGACCCGCGTCCCTCTCTGCCAGGCTCAGTCCCGTGGGAGGAGGGGCTGTCAGCTCCGGGAAGGAGAAGGGAGAACTGCAGTGGCAGCCCTTATCGGAAACTCATTCTACTGATCCAAACTCCAACCATAGATAGACTGAGACCAGACACCAGAGAATCTGAGAGCAGCCAGCCCAGCAGAGAGGAGACAGGCATAGAAAAAAAACAACACGAAAAACTCCAAAATAAAAGCGGAGGATTTTTGGAGTTCTGGTGAACATAGAAAGGGGAAGGGCAGAGCTCAGGCCCTGAGGCGCATATGCAAATCCTGAAGAAAAGCTGATCTCTCTGCCCTGTGGACCTTTCCTTAATGGCCCTGGTTGCTTTGTCTCTTAGCATTTCAATAACCCATTAGATCTCTGAGGAGGGCCCTTTTTTTTTTTTTAATCCTTTTTTCGTTTTCTAAAACAATTACTCTAAGAAGCCCAATACAGAAAGCTTCAAAGACTTGCAATTTGGGCAGGTCAAGTCAAGAGCAGAACTAAGAGAGCTCTGAGACAAAAGGCAATAATCCAGTGGCTGAGAAAATTCACTAAACACCACAACTTCCCAAGAAAAGGGGGGTGTCCGCTCATAGCCATCATCCTGGTAGACAGGAAACACTCCTGCCCATCACCAGCCCCATAGCCCAGAACTGCCCCAGACAACCCAGTGTGACGGAAGCGCTTCAAATAACAGGCACACACCACAAAACTGGGCGTGGACATTAGCCTTCCCTGCAACCTCAGCTGATTGTCCCAGAGTTGGGAAGGTAGAGCAGTGTGAATTAACAAAGCCCCATTCAGCCATCATTTCAGCAGACTGGGAGCCTCCCTACACAGCCCAGCAGCCCAGAACTGCCCTGGGGGGACGGCACTCACCTGTGACATAGCACAGTCATCCCTCAACAGAGGACCCGGGGTGCACGGCCTGGAAGAGGGGCCCACTTGCAAGTCTCAGGAGCCATACGCCAATACCAAGGACTTGTGGGTCAGTGGCAGAGACAAAATGTGGCAGGACTGAACTGAACGATTAGACTATTGCAGCAGCTTTAAAACTCTAGGATCACCAGGGAGATTTGATTGTTAAGGCCACCCCCCCTCCCTGACTGCCCAGAAACACGCCCCATATACAGGGCAGGCAACACCAACTACACATGCAAGCTTGGTACACCAATTGGACCCCACAAGACTCACTCCCCCACTCACCAAAAAGGCTAAGCAGGGGAGAACTGGCTTGTGGAGAACAGGTGGCTCGTGGACGCCACCTGCTGGTTAGTTAGAGAAAGTGTACTCCACGAAGCTGTAGATCTGATAAATTAGAGATAAGGACTTCAATTGGTCTACAAATCCTAAAAGAACCCTATCAAGTTCAGCAAATGCCATGAGGCCAAAAACAACAGAAAATTATCAAGCATATGAAAAAACCAGATGATATGGATAACCCAAGCCCAAGCACCCAAATCAAAAGACCAGAAGAGACACAGCACCTAGAGCAGCTACTCAAAGAACTAAAGATGAACAATGAGACCATAGTACGGGAGATAAAGGAAATCAAGAAGACCCTAGAAGAGCATAAAGAAGACATTGCAAGACTAAATAAAAAAATGGATGATCTTATGGAAATTAAAGAAACTGCTGACCAAATTAAAAAGATTCTGGACACTCATAGTACAAGACTAGAGGAAGTTGAACAACGAATCAGTGACCTGGAAGATGACAGAATGGAAAATGAAAGCATAAAAGAAAGAATGGGGAAAAAAATTGAAAAAATCGAAATGGACCTCAGGGATATGATAGATAATATGAAGCGTCCAAATATAAGACTCATTGGGGGGCAAGATGGTGGACTGGTGAGCTGTATGTTTTAGTTACTCCTCCAGGAAAGTAGGTAGAAAGCCAGGAACTGCGTGGACTGGACACCACAGAGCAATCTGACTTTGGGCATACTTCATACAATACTCATGAAAACATGGAACTGCTGAGATCAGCGAAATCTGTAAGTTTTTGCGGCCAGGGGACCCGCGTCCCTCTCTGCCAGGCTCAGTCCCGTGGGAGGAGGGGCTGTCAGCTCCGGGAAGGAGAAGGGAGAACTGCAGTGGCAGCCCTTATCGGAAACTCATTCTACTGATCCAAACTCCAACCATAGATAGACTGAGACCAGACACCAGAGAATCTGAGAGCAGCCAGCCCAGCAGAGAGGAGACAGGCATAGAAAAAAAACAACACGAAAAACTCCAAAATAAAAGCGGAGGATTTTTGGAGTTCTGGTGAACATAGAAAGGGGAAGGGCAGAGCTCAGGCCCTGAGGCGCATATGCAAATCCTGAAGAAAAGCTGATCTCTCTGCCCTGTGGACCTTTCCTTAATGGCCCTGGTTGCTTTGTCTCTTAGCATTTCAATAACCCATTAGATCTCTGAGGAGGGCCCATTTTTTTGTTGTTGTTTTTTTAATCATTTTTTCTTTTTCTAAAACAACTACTCTAAGAAGCCCAATACAGAAAGCTTCAAAGACTTGCAATTTGGGCAGGTCAAGTCAAGAGCAGAACTAAGAGAGCTCTGAGACAAAAAGCAATAATCCAGTGGCTGAGAAAATTCACTAAACACCAAAACTTCCCAAGAAAAGGGGGGTGTCCGCTCACAGCCATCATCCTGGTGGACAGGAAACAATCCTGCCCGTCGCCAGCCCCATAGCCCAGAGCTGCCCAGACAACCCAGTGTGACGGAAGTGCTTCAAATAACAGGCACACACCACAAAACTGGGCATGGACATTAGCCTTCCCTGCAACCTCAGCTGATAGTCCCAGAGTTGGAAAGGTGGAGCAGTGTGAATTAACAAAGCCCCATTCAGCCATCATTTCAGCAGACTGGGAGCCTCCCTACACAGCCCAGCAGCCCAGAACTGCCCTGGGGGGACGGCACTCACCTGTGACATAGCACAGTCATCCCTCAACAGAGGACCTGGGGTGCACAGCCTGGAAGAGGGGCCCACTTGCAAGTCTCAGGAGCCATACAACAATACCAAGGACTTGTGGGTCAGTGGCAGAGACAAACTGTGGCAGGACTGAACTGAAGGATTAGTCTATTGCAGCAGCTTTAAAACTCTAGGATCACCAGGGAGATTTGATTGTTAAGGCCACCCCCCCTCCCTGACTGCCCAGAAACACGCCCCATTTACAGGGCAGGCAACACCAACTACACACGCAAGCTTGGTACACCAATTGGACCCCACAAGACTCACTCCCCCACTCACCAAAAAGGCTAAGCAGGGGAGAACTGGCTTGTGGAGAACAGGTGGCTCGTGGACGCCACCTGCTGGTTAGTTAGAGAAAGTGTACTCCACGAAGCTGTAGATCTGATAAATTAGAGATAAGGACTTCAATTGGTCTACAAATCCTAAAAGAACCCTATCAAGTTCAGCAAATGCCACGAGGCCAAAAACAACAGAAAATTATAAAGCATATGAAAAAACCAGACGATATGGATAACCCAAGCCCAAGCACCCAAATCAAAAGACCAGAAGAGACACAGCACCTAGAGCAGCTACTCAAAGAACTAAAGATGAACAATGAGACCACAGTATGGGATACAAAGGAAATCAAGAATACCCTAGAAGAGCATAAAGAAGACATTGCAAGACTAAATAAAAAATGGATGATCTTATGGAAATTAAAGAAACTGCTGACCAAATTAAAAAGATTCTGGACACTCATAGTACAAGACTAGAGGAAGTTGAACAATGAATCAGTGACCTGGAAGATGACAGAATGGAAAATGAAAGCATAAAAGAAAGAATGGGGAAAAAAATTGAAAAAATCGAAATAGACCTCAGGGATATGATAGATAATAGGAAACGTCCGAATATAAGACTCATTGGTGTCCCAGAAGGGGAAGAAAAGGGTAAAGGTCTAGGAAGAGTATTCAAAGAAATTGTTGGGGAAAACTTCCCAAATCTTCTAAACAACATAAATACACAAATCATAAATGCTCAGCGAACTCCAAATAGAATAAATCCAAATAAACCCACTCCGAGACATATACTGATCACACTATCAAACACAGAAGAGAAGGAGCAAGTTCTGAAAGCAGCAAGAGAAAAGCAATTCACCACATACAAAGGAAACAGCATAAGACTAAGTAGTGACTACTCAGCAGCCACCATGGAGGCAAGAAGGCAGTGGCACGATATATTTAAAATTCTGAGTGAGAAAAATTTCCAGCCAAGAATACTTTATCCAGCAAAGCTCTCCTTCAAATTTGAGGGAGAGCTTAAATTTTTCACAGACAAACAAATGCTGAGAGAATTTGCTAACAAGAGACCTGCCCTACTGGAGATACTCAAGGAAGCCCTACAGACAGAGAAACAAAGAAAGGACAGAGAGACTTGGAGAAAGGTTCAGTACTAAAGAGATTCGGTATGGGTACAATAAAGGATATTAATAGACAGAGGGGAAAAATATGACAAACATGAACCAAAGGATAAGATGGCTGATTCAAGAAATGCCTTCACGGTTATAACGTTGAATGTAAACGGATTAAACTCCCCAATTAAAAGATATAGATTTGCAGAATTGATCAAAAAAAATGAACCATCAATATGTTGCATACAAGAGACTCATCTTAGACACAGGGACACAAAGAAACTGAAAGTGAAAGGATGGAAAAAAATATTTCATGCAAGCTACAGCCAAAAGAAAGCAGGTGTAGCAATATTAATCTCAGATAAAATAGACTTCAAATGCAGGGATGTTTTGAGAGACAAAGAAGGCCACTACATACTAATAAAAGGGGCAATTCAGCAAGAAGAAATAACAATCGTAAACGTCTATGCACCCAATCAAGGTGCCACAAAATACATGAGAGAAACACTGGAAAAACTAAAGGAAGCAATTGATGTTTCCACAATTATTGTGGGAGACTTCAACACATCACTTTCTCCTATAGATAGATCAACCAGACAGAAGACCAATAAGGAAATTGAAAACCTAAACAATCTGATAAATGAATTAGATTTAACAGACATATACAGGACATTACATCCCAAATCACCAGGATACACATACTTTTCTAGTGCTCATGGAACTTTCTCCAGAATAGATCATATGCTGGGACATAAAACGAGCCTCAATAAATTTCAAAAGATTGAAATTATTCAAAGCACATTCTCTGACCACAATGGAATACAATTAGAAGTCAATAACCGAGACTTGGAAAATTCACAAATACCTGGAGGTTAAACAACACACTCCTAAACAATCAGTGGGTTAAACAAGAAATAGCAAGAGAAATTGCTAAATATATAGAGACGAATGAAAATGAGAACACAACATACTAAAACCTATGGGATGCAGCAAAAGCAGTGCTAAGGGGGAAATTTATAGCACTAAACGCATATATTAAAAAGGAAGAGGGAGGCGGGGCAAGATGGCAGACTGGTGAGCTGTATGTTTTAGTTACTCCTCCAGGAAAGTAGGTAAAAAGCCAGGAACTGCGTGGACTGGACACCACAGAGCAATCTGTCTTTGGGCATACTTCATACAACACTCATGAAAACGTGGAACTGCTGAGATCAGCGAAATCTGTAAGTTTTTGCGGCCAGGGGACCCGCGCCCCTCCCTGCCAGGCTCAGTCCCGGGGGAGGAGGGGCTGTCAGCTCCGGGAAGGAGAAGGGAGAATTGCAGTGGCTGCTCTTACCGGAAACTCATTCTACTGATTCAAACTCCAACCATAGATAGACTGAGGCCAGACACCAGAGACTCTGAGAGCAGCCAGCCCAGCAGAGAGGAGACGGGCATAGAAGGAAAACAACACGAGAAGCTCCAAAGTAAAAGCAGAGGATTTTTGGAGTTCTGGTGAACACAGAAAGGGGAAGGGCGGAGATCAGGCCTTGAGGCGCATATGCAAATCCCAAAGCAAGGCTGATCTCTCTGCCCTGGGCACCTGTCCTTAATGGCCCTGGTTGCTTTGTCTATTAGCATTTCAATAACCCATTAGATCTCTGAGGAGGGCCGTTTTTTTTGTTTTTTTTTTTTTTTTTAAATCCTTTTTGCTTTTTCTAAAACAATTACTCTAAGAAGCTCAATACAGAAAGCTTCAAAGAATTGAAATTTGGGCACGTCAAGTCAAGAGCAGAACTAAGAGAGCTCTGAGACAAAAGGCAATAATCCAGTGGCTGAGAAAATTCACTAAACAACACAACTTCCCAAGAAAAGGGGGGTGTCCGCTCACAGCCACCATCCTGGTGGACAGGAAACACTCCTGCCCATCGCCAGCCCCATAGCCCAGAGCTGCCCCAGACAACCCAGTGTGACGGAAGTGCTTCAAATAACAGGCATACACCACAAAACTGGGCGTGGACATTAGCCTTCCCTGCAACCTCAGCTGAATGTCCCAGAGCTGGGAAGGGGGAGCAGTGTGAATTAACAGAGCCCCATTCAGCCATCATTTGAGCAGACTGGGAGCCTCCCAACACAGCCCAGCAGCCCAGAACTGCCCTGGGGGGACGGCACTCACCTGTGACATAGCACAGTCATCCCTCAACAGAGGACCCGGGGTGCACAGCCTGGAAGAGGGGCCCACTTGCAAGTCTCAGGAGCCATACGCCAATACCAAAGACTTGTGGGTCAGTGGCAGAGACAAACTGTGGCAGGACTGAACTGAAGGATTAGACTATTGCAGTAGCTTTAAAACTCTAGGATAATCAGGGAGATTTGATTGTTAGGGCCACCCCCCCTCCCCGACTGCCCAGAAACATGCCCCACATACAGGGCAGGCAACACCAACTACACACGCAAGCTTGGGACACCAATTGGGCCCCACAAGACTCACTCCCCCACTCACCAAAAAGGCTGAGCAGGGGAGATCTGGCTTGTGGAGAACAGGTGGCTCGTGGACGCCACCTGCTGGTTAGTTAGAGAAAGTGTACTCCACGAAGCTGTAGATCTGATAAATTAGAGATAAGGACTTCAACTGGTCTACAAACCCTAAAAGAACCCTATCAAGGTCAGCAAATGCCACGAGGCCAAAAACAACAGAAAATTATAAAGCATATGAAAAAACCAGACGATATGGATAACCCAAGCCCAAGCACCCAAATCAAAAGACCAGAAGAGACACACCTAGAGCAGCTACTCAAAGAACTAAAGATGAACAATGAGACCCTAGTACGGGATATGAAGGAAATCAAGAAGACCCTAGAAGAGCATAAAGAAGACATTGCAAGACTAAATAAAAAAATGGATGATCTTATGGAAATTAAAGAAACTGTTGACCAAATTAAAAAGATTCTGGACACTCATAGTACAAGACTAGAGGAAGTTGAACAACGAATCAGTGACCTGGAAGATGACAGAATGGAAAATGAAAGCATAAAAGAAAGAATGGGGAAAAAAATTGAAAAACTCGAAATGGACCTCAGGGATATGATAGATAATATGAAACGTCCGAATATAAGACTCATTGGTGTCCCAGAAGGGGAAGAAAAGGGTAAAGGTCTAGGAAGAGTATTCAAAGAAATTGTTGGGGAAAACTTCCCAAATCTTCTAAACAACATAAATACACAAATCATAAATGCTCAGCGAACTCCAAATAGAATAAATCCAAAAAAACCCACTCCGAGACATATACTTATCACACTGTCAAACATAGAAGAGAAGGAGCAAGTTCTGAAAGCAGCAAGAGAAAAGCAATTCACCACATACAAAGGAAACAGCATAAGACTAAGTAGTGACTACTCAGCAGCCACCATGGAGGCGAGAAGGCAGTGGCACGATATATTTAAAATTCTGAGAGAGAGGAATTTCCAGCCAAGAATACTTTATCCAGCAAAGCTCTCCTTCAAATTTGAGGGAGAGCTTAAATTTTTCACAGACAAAGAAATGCTGAGAGAATTTGCTAACAAGAGACCTGCCCTACTGGAGATACTAAAGGGAGCCCTACAGACAGAGAAACAAAGACAGGACAGAGAGACTTGGAGAAAGGTTCAGTACTAAAGAGATTCGGTATGGGTACAATAAAGGATATTAATAGAGAGAGGGAAAAATATGGCAAACATAATCCAAAGGATAAGATGGCCGATTCAAGAAATGCCTTCATGGTTTTAACGTTGAATGTAAATGGATTAAACTCCCCAATTAAAAGATATAGATTCGCAGAATGGATCAAAAAAAATGAACCATCAATATGTTGCATACAAGAGACTCATCTTAGACACAGGGACACAAAGAAATTGAAAGTGAAAGGATGGAAAAAAATATTTCATGCAAGCTACAGCCAAAAGAAAGCAGGTGTAGCAATATTAATCTCAGATAAAATAGACTTCAAATGCAGGGATGTTTGAGAGACAAAGAAGGCCACTACATACTAATAAAAGGGGCAATTCAGCAAGAAGAAATAACAATCGTAAATGTCTATGCACCCAATCAAGGTGCCACAAAATACATGAGAGAAACATTGGCAAAACTAAAGGAAGCAATTGATGTTTCCACAATAATTGTGGGAGACTTCAACACATCACTCTCTCCTATAGATAGATCAACCAGACAGAAGACCAATAAGGAAATTGAAAACCTAAACAATCTGATAAATGAATTAGATTTAACAGACATCTACAGGACATTACATCCCAAATCACCAGGATACACATACTTTTCTAGTGCTCACGGAACTTTCTCCAGAATAGATCATATGCTGGGACATAAAACAAGCCTCAATAAATTTAAAAAGATTGAAATTATTCAAAGCACATTCTCTGACCACAATGGAATACAATTAGAAGTCAATAACCATCAGAGACTTAGAAAATTCACAAATACCTGGAGGTTAAACAACACACTCCTAAACAATCAGTGGGTTAAAGAAGAAATAGCAAGAGAAATTGCTAAATATATAGAGACGAATGAAAATGAGAACACAACATACCAAAACCTATGGGATGCAGCAAAAGCAGTGCTAAGGGGGAAATTTATAGCACTAAACGCATATATTAAAAAGGAAGAAAGAGCCAAAATCAAAGAACTAATGGATCAACTGAAGAAGCTAGAAAATGAACAGCAAACCAATCCTAAACCAAGTAGAAGAAAAGAAATCACAAGGATTAAAGCAGAAATAAATGACATGGAGAACAAAAAAACAATAGAAAGGATAAATATCACCAAAAGTTGGTTCTTTGAGAAGATCAACAAGATTGACAAGCCCCTAGCTAGACTGACAAAATCATAAAGAGAGAAGACCCATATAAACAAAATAATGAATGAAAAAGGTGACATAACTGCAGATCCTGAAGAAATTAAAAAAATTATAAGAGGATATTATGAACAACTGTATGGCAACAAACTGGATAATGTAGAAGAAATGGACAATTTCCTGGAAACATATGAACAACCTAGACTGACCAGAGAAGAAATAGAAGACCTCAACCAACCCATCACAAGCAAAGAGATCCAATCAGTCATCAAAAATCTTCCCACAAATAAATGCCCAGGGCCAGATGGCTTCACAGGGGAATTCTACCAAACTTTCCAGAAAGAACTGACACCAATCTTACTCAAACTCTTTCAAAACATTGAAGAAAATGGAACACTACCTAACTCATTTTATGAAGCTAACATCAATCTAATACCAAAACCAGGCAAAGATGCTACAAAAAGGAAAACTACCGGCCAATCTCCCTAATGAATATAGATGCAAAAATCCTCAACAAAATACTTGCAAATCGAATCCAAAGACACATTAAAAAAATCATACACCATGACCAAGTGGGGTTCATTCCAGGCATGCAAGGATGGTTCAACATCAGAAAAACAATCAATGTATTACAACACATTAAAAACTCGAAAGGGAAAAATCAATTGATCATCTCAATAGATGCTGAAAAAGCATTTGACAAAATCCAACATCCCTTTTTGATAAAAACACTTCAAAAGGTAGGAATTGAAGGAAACTTCCTCAACATGATAAAGAGCATATATGAAAAACCCACAGCCAGCATAGTACTCAATGGTGAGAGACTGAAAGCCTTCCCTCTAAGATCAGGAACAAGACAAGGATGCCCGCTGTCACCACTGTTATTCAACATTGTGCTGGAAGTGCTAGCCAGGGCAATCCGGCAAGACAAAGAAATAAAAGGCATCCAAATTGGAAAAGAAGAAGTAAAACTGTCATTGTTTGCAGATGATATGATCTTATATCTAGAAAACCCTGAGAAATCAACGATACAGCTACTAGAGCTAATAAACAAATTTAGCAAAGTAGCGGGATACAAGATTAATGCACATAAGTCAGTAATGTTTCTATATGCTAGAAATGAACAAACTGAAGAGACACTCAAGAAAAAGATACCATTTTCAATAGCAACTAAAAAAATCAAGTACCTAGGAATCAACTTAACCAAAGATGTAAAAGACCTATACAAAGAAAACTACATAACTCTACTAAAAGAAATAGAAGGGGACCTTAAAAGATGGAAAAATATTCCATGTTCATGGATAGGAAGGCTAAATGTCATTAAGATGTCAATTCTACCCAAACTCATCTACAGATTCAATGCAATCCCAATCAACATTCCAACAACCTACTTTGCAGACTTGGAAAAGCTAGTTATCAAATTTATTTGGAAAGGGAAGATGCCTCGAATTGCTAAAGACACTCTAAAAAAGAAAAACGAAGTGGGAGGACTTACACTCCCTGACTTTGAAGCTTATTATAAAGCCACAGTTGCCAAAACAGCATGGTACTGGCACAAAGAAAGACATATAGATCAATGGAATCGAATTGAGAATTCAGAGATAGACCCTCAGATCTATGGCCGACTGATCTTTGATAAGGCCCCCAAAGTCACCGAACTGAGCCATAATGGCCTTTTCAACAAATGGGGCTGGGAGAGTTGGATATCCATATCCAAAAGAATGAAAGAGGACCCCTACCTCACCCCCTACACAAAAATTAACTCAAAATGGACCAAAGATCTCAATATAAAAGAAAGTACCATAAAACTCCTAGAAGATAATGTAGGAAAACATCTTCAAGACCTTGTATTAGGAGGCCACTTCCTAGACTTTACACCCAAAGCACAAGCAACAAAAGAGAAAATAGATAAATGGGAACTCCTCAAGCTTAGAAGTTTCTGCACCTCAAAGGAATTTCTCAAAAAGGTAAAGAGGCAGCCAACTCAATGGGAAAAAATTTTTGGAAAGCATGTATCTGACAAAAGACTGATATCTTGCATATACAAAGAAATCCTACAACTCAATGACAATAGTACAGACAGCCCAATTATAAAATTGGCAAAAGATATGAAAAGACAGTTCTCTAAAGACGAAATACAAATGGCCAAGAAACACATGAAAAAATGTTCAGCTTCACTAGCTATTAGAGAGATGCAAATTAAGACCACAATGAGATACCATCTAACACCGGTTAGAATGGCTGCCATTAAACAAACAGGAAACTACAAATGCTGGAGGGGATGTGGAGAAATTGGAACTCTTATTCATTGTTGGTGGGACTGTATAATGGTTCAGCCACTCTGGAAGTCAGTCTGGCAGTTCCTTAGAAAACTAGATATAGAGCTACCATTCGATCCAGCGATTGCACTCCTCGGTATATACCCGGAAGATCGGAAAGCAGTGACACGAACAGATATCTGCACGCCAATGTTCATAGCAGCATTATTCACAATTGCCAAGAGATGGAAACAACCCAAATGTCCTTCAACAGATGAGTGGATAAATAAAATGTGGTATATACACACGATGGAATACTACGCGGCAGTAAGAAGGAACGATCTGGTGAAACATATGACAACATGGATGAACCTTGAAGACATAATGCTGAGCAAAATAAGCCAGGCACAAAAAGAGAAATATTATATGCTACCACTAATGTGAACTTTGAAAAATGTAAAACAAATGGTTTATAATGTAGAATGTAGGGGAACTAGCAGTAGAGAGCAATTAAGGAAGGGGGAACAATAATCCAAGAAGAACAGATAAGGTATTTAACGTTCTGGGGATGCCCAGAAATGACTATGGTCTGTTAATTTCTGATGGTTGTAGTAGGAACAAGTTCACTGAAATGTTGCTATATTATGTAACTTTCTTGGGGTAAAGTAGGAACATGTTGGAAGTTAAGCAGTTATCTTAGGTTAGTTGTCTTTTTCTTACTCCCTTGCTATGGTCTCTTTGAAATGCTCTTTTATTGTATGTTTGTTTTCTTTTTAACTTTTTTTTTCATACAGGTGATTTGAAAAAAGAAGGGAAAGTTAAAAAAAAAAAAAAGAAAGAAAAAAAGAAAAAAGACAAACAAGGGGGAAAAAAAAAAAAAAAGATGTAGTGCCCCCTTGAGGAGCCTGTGGAGAATGCAGGGGTATTCGCCTACCCCACCTCCATGGTTGCTAACATGACCACAGACATAGGGGACAGGTGGTTTGATGGGTTGAGCCCTCTACCATAAGTTTTACCCTTGGGAAGACGGTTGCTGCAAAGGAGAGGCTAGGCCTCCCTGTATTTGTGCCTAAGAGTCTCCTCCTGAATGCCTCTTTGTTGCTCAGATGTGGCCCTCTCTCTCTGGCTAAGCCAACTTGAAAGGTGAAATCAATGCCCTCCCCCCTACGTGGGATCAGACACCCAGGGAAGTGAATCTCCCTGGCAACGTGGAATATGACTCCCAGGGAGGAATGTAGACCTGGCACCGTGGGACGGAGAACATCTTCTTGACCAAAAGGGGGATGTGAAAGGAAATGAAATAAGCTTCAGTGGCAGAGAGATTCCAAAAGGAGCCGAGAGGTCACTCTGGTGGGCACTCTTATGCACACTTTAGACAACCCTTTTTAGGTTCTAAAGAATTGGGGTAGCTGGTGGTGGATACCTGAAACTATCAAACTACAACCCAGAACCCATGAATCTCGAAGACAGTTGTATAAAAATGTAGCTTATGAGGGGTGACAATGGGATTGGGAAAGCCATAAGGACCAAACACCACTTTGTCTAGTTTATGGATGGATGTGTAGAAAAGTAGGGGAAGGAAACAAACAGACAAAGGTACCCAGTGTTCTTTTTTACTTCAATTGCTCTTTTTCACTCTAATTATTATTCTTGTTATTTTTGTGTGTGTGCTAATGAAGGTGTCAGGGATTGATTTAGGTGATGAATGTACAACTATGTAATGGTACTGTAAACAATCGAAAGTACAATTTGTTTTGTATGACTGCGTGGTATGTGAATATATCTCAATAAAATGATGATTAAAAAAAAAAAAAAAAAAAAAAAAAAAAAAAAAAAAAAAAAGGAAGAAAGAGCCAAAATCAAAGAACTAATGGATCAACTGAAGAAGCTAGAAAATGAACAGCAAACCAATCCTAAACCAAGTAGAAGAAAAGAAATAACAAGGATTAAAGCAGAAATAAATGACATAGAGAACAAAAAAACAATAGAGAGGATAAATATCACCAAAAGTTAGTTCTTTGAGAAGATCAACAAGATTGACAAGCCCCTAGCTAGACTGACAAAATCAAAAAGAGAGAAGACCCATATAAACAAAATAATGAATGAAAAAGGTGACATAACAGCAGATCCTGAAGAAATTAAAAAAATTATAAGAGGATACTATGAACAACTGTATGGCAACAAACTGGATAATGTAGAGGAAATGGACAATTTCCTGGAAACATATGAACAACCTAGACTGACCAGAGAAGAAATAGAAGACCTCAACCAACCCATCACAAGCAAAGAGATCCAATCAGTCATCAAAAATCTTCCCACAAATAAATGCCCAGGGCCAGATGGCTTCACAGGGGAATTCTACCAAACTTTCCAGAAAGAACTGACACCAATCTTACTCAAACTCTTTCAAAACATTGAAGAAAATGGAACACTACCTAACTCATTTTATGAAGCTAACATCAATCTAATACCAAAACCAGGCAAAGATGCTACAAAAAAGGAAAACTACCGGCCAATCTCCCTAATGAATATAGATGCAAAAATCCTCAACAAAATACTTGCAAATCGAATCCAAAGACACATTAAAAAAATCATACACCATGACCAAGTGGGGTTCATTCCAGGCATGCAAGGATGGTTCAACATAAGAAAATCAATCAATGTATTACAACACATTAACAAGTCAAAAGGGAAAAATCAATTGATCATCTCAATAGATGCTGAAAAAGCATTTGACAAAATCCAACATCCCTTTTTGATAAAAACGCTTCAAAAGGTAGGAATTGAAGGAAACTTCCTCAACATGATAAAGAGCATATATGAAAAACCCACAGCCAGCATAGTACTCAATGGTGAGAGACTGAAAGCCTTCCCTCTAAGATCAGGAACAAGACAAGGATGCCCGCTGTCACCACTGTTATTCAACATTGTGCTGGAAGTGCTAGCCAGGGCAATCCGGCAAGACAAAGAAATAAAAGGCATCCAAATTGGAAAAGAAGAAGTAAAACTGTCATTGTTTGCAGATGATATGATCTTATATCTAGAAAACCCTGAGAAATCGACGATACACCTACTAGAGCTAATAAACAAATTTAGCAAAGTAGCGGGATACAAGATTAATGCACATAAGTCAGTAATGTTTCTATATGCTAGAAATGAACAAACTGAAGAGACACTCAAGAAAAAGATACCATTTTCAATAGCAACTAAAAAAATCAAGTACCTAGGAATCAACTTAACCAAAGATGTAAAAGACCTATACAAAGAAAACTACATAACTCTACTAAAAGAAATAGAAGGGGACCTTAAAAGATGGAAAAATATTCCATGTTCATGGATAGGAAGGCTAAATGTCATTAAGATGTCAATTCTACCCAAACTCATCTACAGATTCAATGCAATCCCAATCAACATTCCAACAACCTACTTTGCAGACTTGGAAAAGCTAGTTATCAAATTTATTTGGAAAGGGAAGATGCCTCGAATTGCTAAAGACACTCTAAAAAAGAAAAACGAAGTGGGAAGACTTACACTCCCTGACTTTGAAGCTTATTATAAAGCCACAGTTGCCAAAACAGCATGGTACTGGCACAAAGATAGACATATAGATCAATGGAATCGAATCGAGAATTCAGAGATAGACCCTCAGATCTATGGCCGACTGATCTTTGATAAGGCCCCCAAAGTCACTGAACTGAGTCATAATGGTCTTTTCAACAAATGGGGCTGGGAGAGTTGGATATCCATATCCAAAAGAATGAAAGAGGACCCCTACCTCACCCCCTACACAAAAATTAACTCAAAATGGACCAAAGATCTCAATATAAAAGAAAGTACCATAAAACTCCTAGAAGGTAATGTAGGAAAACATCTTCAAGACCTTGTATTAGGCGGCCACTTCCTAGACTTTACACCCAAAGCACAAGCAACAAAAGAGAAAATAGATAAATGGGAACTCCTCAAGCTTAGAAGTTTCTGCACCTCAAAGGAATTTCTCAAAAAGGTAAAGAGGCAGCCAACTCAATGGGAAAAAATTTTTGGAAACCATGTATCTGAGAAAAGACTGATATCTTGCATATATAAAGAAATCCTACAACTCAATGACAATAGTACAGTCGGCCCAATTATAAAATGGGCAAAAGATATGAAAAGACAGTTCTCTGAAGAGGAAATACAAATGGCCAAGAAACACATGAAAAAATGTTCAGCTTCAGTAGCTATTAGAGAGATGCAAATTAAGACCACAATGAGATACCATCTAACACCGGTTAGAATGGCTGCCATTAAACAAACAGGAAACTACAAATGCTGGAGGGGATGTGGAGAAATTGGAACTCTTATTCATTGTTGGTGGGACTGTATAATGGTTCAGCCACTCTGGAAGTCAGTCTGGCAGTTCCTTAGAAAACTAGATATAGAGTTACCATTCGATCCAGCGATTGCACTTCTCGGTATATACCCGGAAGATCGGAAAGCAGTGACACGAACAGATATCTGCACGCCAATGTTCATAGCAGCATTATTCACAATTGCCAAGAGATGGAAACAACCCAAATGTCCTTCAACAGATGAGTGGATAAATAAAATGTGGTATATACACACGATGGAATACTACGCGGCAGTAAGAAGGAACGATCTCGTGAAACATATGACAACATGGATGAACCTTGAAGACATAATGCTGAGCGAAATAAGCCAGGCACAAAAAGAGAAATATTATATGCTACCACTAATGTGAACTTTGAAAAATGTAAAAGAAATGGTTTATAATGTAGAATGTAGGGGAACTAGCAATAGAGAGCAATTAAGGAAGGGGGAACAATAATCCAAGAAGAACAGATAAGCTATTTAACGTTCTGGGGATGCCCAGGAATGACTATGGTCTGTTAATTTCTGATGGATATAGTAGGAGCAAGTTCACAGAAATGTTGCTATATTAGGTAACTTTCTTGGGGTAAAGTAGGAACATGTTGGAAGTTAAGCAGTTATCTTAGGTTAGTTGTCTTTTTCTTACTCCCTTGTTATGGTCTCTTTGAAATGTTCTTTTATTGTATGTTTGTTTTCTTTTTAACTTTTTTTTCATACAGTTGATTTAAAAAAGAAGGGAAAGTTAAAAAAAAAAAAAAGAAAGAAAAACAAGGAAAAAAAAAGATGTAGTGCCCCCTTGAGGAGCCTGTGGAGAATGCAGGGGTATTCGCCTACCCCACCTCCATGGTTGCTAACATGACCACAGACATAGGGGACTGGTGGTTTGATGGGTTGAGCCCTCTACCACAGGTTTTACCCTTGGGAAGACGGTTGCTGCAAAGGAGAGGCTAGGCCTCCCTATATTTGTGCCTAAGAGCCTCCTCCCAAATGCCTCTTTGTTGCTCAGATGCGGCCCTCTCTCTCTGGCTAAGCCAACTTGAAAGGTGAAATCACTGCCCTCCCCCCTACGTGGGATCAGACACCCAGGGGAGTGAATCTCCCTGGCAACGTGGAATATGACTCCCGGGGAGGAATGTAGACCTGGCATCGTGGGACGGAGAACAGCTTCTTGACCAAAAGGGGGATGTGAAAGGAAATGAAATAAGCTTCAGTGGCAGAGAGATTCCAAAAGGAGCCGAGAGGTCACTCTGGTGGGCACTCTTATGCACACTTTAGACAACCCTTTTTAGGTTCTAAAGAATTGGGATAGCTGGTGGTGGATACCTGAAACTATCAAACTACAACCCAGTACCCATGAATCTCGAAGACAGTTGTATAAAAATGTAGCTTATGAGGGGTGACAATGGGATTGGGAAAGCCATAAGGACCACACTGCACTTTGTCTAGTTTATGGATGGATGAGTAGAAAAATAGGGGAAGGAAACAAACAGACAAAGGTACCCAGTGTTCTTTTTTACTTCAATTGCTCTTTTTCACTCTAATTATTATTCTTGTTATTTTTGTGTGTGTGCTAATGAAGGTGTCAGGGATTGATTTGGGTGATGAATGTACCACTATATAATGGTACTGTAAACAATCGAAAGTACGATTTGTTTTGTATGACTGCGTGGTATGTGAATATATCTCAATAAAATGAAGATTAAAAAAAAAAAAGAAAAGAAAAAAATAAAAAAGCTTTCAGCTAATGGAATAGAAAGGAATTTCCTCAATTTGATAAAGGATATCTCCAAAAGTAAAGAAACAAACAAACAAAAACCCACAGCTAACATCCTACTTAATGACAAAAGATTGAGTTATCTTCCCCTGAAGATCTGGAACAAAGCAAGGATGTTCACTCTTGACATATCTATTCAACATTGTACAGGAGGATCTAGGCTGTGCAATAAGGGAAGAAATAAAACTATCTTTATTCACAGATGACTTGATCTTTTATGTAGAAAAACTCAAGGAATCTACAGAAAAACCTTTAGTACCAAGAAAGTTAGCAAGGGCACAGGATATAAGGCCAATATACAAAAATTCAATATACAATGAATTTTTATATATTAACAACCACAATCTGAAAGTGAAATTAAGAAAACTACTCCATTCACAATAGCATCAATAAGAATAAAATACTTAGAAATAAAGTTAATGAAGGAAGACTTGTACACTGAAAACTACAAAACATTGCAAAGAAATTAAAGAAGAGCTAAATTAATAGAGAGACATTCTATATTATTGATAGAAAGGCTCAATATTGTCAAGATGGCAATTCTCCCCAAATTGATCTATGAATTCAACATGATTCCTATCAAAATGCCAGCATTTTTTTTTCGGTAGAAATTTTAAGTCTATCCTAAAATTTACATTGAAATGCAATGGAACTAGAATAGCCAAATCCATTTTTAAAAATAAGAGCAAAGTTAGAGGACTTATATTACCTAATTTAAAAACCTATAAAAAGCCACAGTAATCAGACATTGTGGTACTGGCAAACTATCATTTAGATGGAGAGTCATATAGATGGATCAAAACTGATAGTCCAGAAACAAAGCCTCATGTCAATTGATTTTGACAAAGGTGCCAGGATGATTCAATGAGGGAAAGAATTGTCTCTTCAATTAATGGTGCCTGAACAATTGGATATCCATATGTAAAAAACGAAACAAAACAATTTGAACTTTAATTCTTACCTCATACCATGCCCAAAAACTATCTCAGAATGAATCATAGACAAAAGTGTAGGTGCTACAATTATAAAACTTGTAGAAGAAAATACAGAAGAAAATCTTCATTACCTTGGGTTAGAAAAAGAGTTCTTATATATGACACCAAAAGCATAATCCTTAAAAATAAGCATTGAGGAATTGAATTTCATCAAAATTGAAAACTTACATTTATCAAAGGACTTCATTACACGCGACAGCCTGGGAGAAAATATTTGCAAATATATATTTTATATGGGACTTGTACCAGAATATATAAGGAACTCTTACAACTCAGCAACAACAAAAAACAAATAACTCAATTTAAAAATGGGCAAAGGATTTGAATAGACAATTCACCAAATAAGATACACAAATGGCTGAGAAGCACATGAAAACATGTTCAACATCATTAGTCACTAGGGAAATGAATAATAAAACCATGAGATACTACCACATAGCTACTAGAATGACTATAATAAAAAATAAAGACAATACCAAGTGTTGGTGAGGATGTGAAGAAACTGGAACCCTCGTATATTGCTGGGGAAGGTAAAGTGGTACATTCACTTTGGAAAAGAGTTTGGCAATTTCTTAAAAAGTTAAACATAAACTTGCCGGATTATTCAGCAATTCTACTCTGTGCCAGTTTGAATGTGTTATGTCCCCCAGAAAAAGCCATGTTCTGTGATGTAATCTTGTGGGGCAGACATATCAGTGGAGATTAAGTTGGAACGTTTGGATTAGGTTGTTTGCATGGAAATGGGCCCCACCCAACTGTAGGTGATAACCCTGATGAGATAATTTCCATGGAGGCATGGCCCCACCCATTCAGGGTAGGCCTTGATCAGTGGAGCCATATAAATGAGCTGACAAACAGAAGGAACTCAGTGGAGCTGTGAGTGACATTTTGAAGAGGAGCTACAGCCAAGAGGGACACTTTGAGGAAAGCACAGGAGCTGCAGATGAGAGACATTTTGAAGACGGCCGTTGGAAGCAGACTCTTGCTCCAGAGAAGCTAAGGGAGGAGAAATACCCCAAGTGCAACTAAGAGTGACATTTTTGAGGAACTGCAGCCTAGAGAGGATCGTCCTGGGAGAAAGCCATTTTGAAACCAGAACTTTGGAGCAGATGCCAGCCACGTGCCTTCCCAGCTAACAGAGGTTTTCCGGACACCATTGGCCATCCTCCAGTGAAGGTACCCGATTGCTGATGTGTTTACCTTGGACACTTTATGGCCTTAACACTGTAACTGTGTAACCAAATAAACCCCCTTTTATAAAAGCCAGTCCATCTCTGGTGTTTTGCATTCTGGCAGCATTAGCAAACTAGAACACACTCCTAGAAATCTACCTATGTAAATTGAAAACTTGTGTCCATACAAAAACATGCATGCCAAAAATGGAAACAATCCAAATGTCCATCAACTAGTGAATGGATAAACAATTTATGGTCCATCCATACAATGAAATGCTATATGGTAATACAAAGGAAAGAACTACTGGTTGATACATACTACAACTTGGATGAACTTCAAAAACATTATGCTGAGTGAAAGTGTCTATATTGAGTTATTCCTTTTTACGAGATGCCCAAGAAAGGCAAATTTATAGAGACAGAAAGCAGATTTGCGGTTTCCCAGGCTAGGGGTGATGGAAGGAATTAACTGCAAATGGACACAAGGACTTTTGGGGATGATGAAAATGTTCTAAAACTGGATTGTGATAATGGTTGCACAACTCTATACATTTACTAAAAATCATTTAGTTGTACACTAACAATGGGCAAATTTTATTTCATGTAAATAATACCTCAAAATGCTTTAAAAAATAGAATAAAATAGTTTGTGGATCCCTTGCCTGTCTTGCCCAACAAATGGGCATTTTCTGACCTTTATTCTTGAGTCACTTTAAAAAACACAGATCTTATGTGGTAAACCTGTGACTTTGAGTGATTACTTCTGATTTCAATTTCCATGAGCTAACGAAGCAGATACCTAATAAATAAATCCTCCTGAACATGATATCCCTCATGACAGAACCCAGAGAGCCAGAAGTCTAAGACAAGAATTATCACCAGTCGCCTCATGTAACACTGGCTTGTTTGACAGTGTTATTATGCTGTTTCCTTATATAACAAGACAGCATACAAGCCTGCCGTCCAGTCAATGCAAAGTTTCTATTTGATAAAATCAGCAGTAAAAATGTAAACTCCATGCATGCAGCAAAATTTCACAAAGGAGTTTTCCTCCAATTCCCAGCTTTCTGAAGCACAGTCTTCCCCAAGTTGCCCTTTCCCCCTTTCTTGAACTCCAAAGTCCTGTCCAAGCTTCATGCAGTTATGTCCCTTTCTTGGGTCAAACGATTCACATAGCTGAGTTCTGGGGTCAGTGCAGCCAGCCCAGCAAACTCCTGTCTTTGCTGCCCTCGTGAGAGGACTGGTGACTACCACCTTCTATCCCTTTATATTCCACAGCCCTCCTTCTCCTAAGCTGTCCAGACCTTCTCCCTGAGAACAAAAAGAGACCTTTATTGTCGGGTCAAAACCTATTGTCCAGACCTGCAAATGTGGCTGCCTGTGAGGGTAAGAGTATCACCGACAGTTAACATTGGTGTGTGCTACAAAAGCACTTCTCCATACTCATCTAATTTGTGAGTATTGGTTTAAGAGTCCATTTATTCTGTCCAATGCACCCCATCCCCCAGTCATGTGACCACAGCAAGAGCCTACCAACCTCATCTTTCCAGGTCTACCACCATCACCACCACTTCCAAACACCACAACCACGACCAACTGAGACTGTCCAGCAGACAGGCCAGTCTTCTAGAAACAATGTTGTTCCCTTGCTTATAAATCTTCTGTGATCCTCCAAGTGCCCAAACAAATGCACTACGAATTCAGTATAGAATAAAGCTAAAACATTTTAGTCTGACATTCCTGAGTCTCGATGTGATGTGCAGATGCATAATGGAGTTCTGAGGACTATGTAGGTCCTGTTTCGGGATTACACTGATCTTCTGCAGGTGGACAGCAGGCCTTGTGTCCAAGCACTCTTCCTGCCCATGCACTCAACTTCCGTATCTGTTGTCATCTCGGTCAACCGGTAACATGTAGGGATCAGAGCTTAATCCATGGCACAGATTGTCAGTGGCATATGTCATTAGTGCCCCAGAAACTTCTGAAAGAGAAGATATGTAACACTGGCACTAAACTGGATAATCAAGGAGCTCATTACCAGGATCACATATCTTGGTCCCTGGGTAGAAAGACTTTCACTGAACTCTCCTGCTTCCCTGGAGGACACCTCTACTCCAACAAGCAATCTCTTCTCTTTTCCAGAAACACTCCATATTAACTGCTCCCATTGTATCTTTGCTTACACCACTCCTTGTACCACCTTCATAGTGCAACTTAAGGGGCAGCTCCTCCTGGCAGCTCTGAACTCATGAACTCTTAGTTCATTTGTTTGGGCACTTTGAGTCCCCTGAATTCTTAATCAACTTTGGTGATGGTGGGAGTTTTTCAGAGAATACTAGGTGGGAAGATGGTACAAGGCTGAGCCACCCCCTTCCTGGAAATCCTCTCTGGCCAAGAGGAAGAGGGTATGATTAAGTACTTCCTCTATTTAATAACATCACATGGATAAATAAAATTTTCTCAACTATACTTGAAAAATCCTAGAGGGCTTGAAACCTGTCTTTCCTTTTCTTTGTGATTCCTGCCCAGATTAACACAATGCTGTGCTTATTACAGGTGCTTGTGTCTATATGCCTTATCTGGATACGTCAGTCTAGCTTTATCCAAGATAACTCTTGGATCTTTTTTTCACTCCATTTCCATTTCCACTCAAAAAAGAATAGAGGATCTCCTCTTTTCTAAAAGAACTAGAAAAACTACAAGGGGACCTTAATGATTACCTTATCCAACTTCCTCATTTTACCCATATTACAGATTCAAACACAGGAAAAGATTCAGAAATAATCAGAGACCTGGAAGGAGTGGGGAGTGGAGAATAATTCTGCTACATCCTGAAAACTGCATAATTACTATAGATTAATTCCTGTTGGGAATCATTTATATTGCTGATGAAATCATTACTTGTGCCACCATGCTTTATCTCATTGTTTGGCTAGCCCCTTTCACTGCAAATGAAATCTCTCTAACCCTAGAAGCACTATGGATTTCCCCATTTTTATTTTTCCCCATATAGTGAAGCTGAAAGGCTAGAACAATACAGCGTTCAGTTTTTATCACTAACATAGCAACCTATTACTTTGCTTCACTACAGTTTTGAAAACAAATATCAACATCATTTTCTTAATTTTCTTGTTTATCTCTCTCCAACCAGTCTGAAAGCTTTATGAGAAGTGTTTTGCTCACCCTTGTATCTCCAGCAATTACTGTAGTGCTCTGTCAACTCTGGCTCAAGTCATATTCCTTGAGTGAATGGATGGCTGGATCTTAGCTATATAGTCTTCTCACAGCAGTATATAGTTCACTCACTCTCAAAAGACTAACTTTACTAAATGGCACTGATTAAGGTGGAATGTAAAATGAACCATAATTATTCTGAGAAGCTGTAGCAGAAACAGCTCCAGCCAAAAAAAAGACTGAAAATTTTGAAGTGTAATTTCCTAGGCCTTGTCTTTTGATTCCATTTTTTCTTCCACATCAGTATTATCTCTTCCTTTACCATGTGGGGGGGGGGGCATAAATTTCATATCAATATAATGAAGACAAAACATGCAGCACAGGATATTTTCATCTCACTTTATTTGAAATTTACATTGACCTTTAAAGTAAGTAATTTTGAATTTTACTATGCATCAGAATCACCTAGGGTTCTTGATCAAATACAGATTATAGGAGTCCATTCCCAAGGACTCGAATTGAATGGGTCCAAGTGCAGGGCCACAAATCTGCATTTTTAACAAGCTCCGAAAATGCCAGTGGCTGGATGAACCACATGATAAGAATCACTACTTTAAGATATTTATGAACATTTATTCATCTTTGACCAGATTGTTTAATTCATTTCAGCCCAGAATTTTTCCAGTCTGATTTAGGCTGGAGGAAAAAAGTCTGTGATAAATTCATGCTCTCTATGGCTTTAGGAACTTAATGCCTTAATTTTGGAGAACATTTTCATTTTAAAGAGAATTTTCATTTTAAAGAAAATGCTCAAAGAGGGCAAATGTTTACCTCAAAGAGAAATGAAACTCATCACCATCACTGATAAAAATTGGGGCTCTAGGGTAAGGGACAAGAAGAAAACACCCTTCTTAAAATGCATATGTACTTTTAATACCATTTAAATAAGCGAGGCAGCCAAGTACCCGGGTCAGAGAAGTCTGCTTCCTTAGGTTTGTTTACATGATGCTATTTCAAGTGTAGGCTTAATAATCTATCATCATGTGTCTAGCCCACTGGTGTGAATTATGTATACAATCAATTGTTAAGTTCAACTCATTTTTACTGAGCATATCTACCCCTAGATATGAGACCCAGACATTTTTTTATCTCCCAGAGCCTCCCTGGGTAATTGAGGGGAATTATACCTCTTCCCTTCAGTTGATGTGAGGATTAAATGAGCTCGTTTATATAATGCTCCTGACACAGTACTTGCTACAGGGTAAGTGCCAGTAATTGGGAGTGTGCTGGTTTGTATATATTATGTCCCCCAGAAAAAGCCATATTCTTTAATGCAGTCTTGTGGGGGCAGTTATATTAGTGTTGATTAAGTTGGAACCTTTGGATTAGGTTGTTTCCATTGAGATGTGACCCACCCAACTGTAGGTGATAATTCTAATTAGATAATTTCCATGGAGGCGTGGCCCCGCCCATTCAGCCTGGGCCTTGATTAGTTTTACTAGAGTGCTATATAAGAAGTTCAGACAGAAGGAGCTCACTGCTGCAACTTACAGAGACATTTTGAAGATGGCCATTGAAAGCAGAGTTTTGCTGATGCTTTGGAGGTACTAGCCCAGAGTTTGCCCTGAGAAGCTGACACAGAGACATTCTGGAGAACACCATTTTGAAACGTAATCTTGGAGGAAGCAGACGCCAGCCACGTGCCTTCCCAGCTAACAGAGGTTTTCCAGATGCCATTGGCCATCCTCCAGTGAAGGTACCCTATTGTTGATGCCTTACCTTGGACACTTTATGGCCTTAAGACTCTAACTGTGTAACCAAATAAACCCCCTTTATAAAAGCCATCCATTTCTGGTATTTTGCATAACGTCAGCATTAGCAAATCAGAACAAGGAGTAATTGGCACTGTGGCAGGGGCTGGCCGCCCAGACATGCAGAAAACAGAACCCCTACCTTCACTCAGAGTGTGGAGAGATGTCAAGGTTGCAGAGGGAGCCAAGAGAGGGTTATGCCAGAGGGAAGGGGGGAGCGGGGCAAAGGAGGCTTCACGGAAATGACATCGGGGGGAGTTTTGAAGGAAGAGCAGGAGCTTTCGGGAGACTGAAGTGGCACCTGCAGAACATTTTAGTAGAAGTAAGAGTATGTGCAAAATGATGAGTAAAAGAGTGTAGCTGATTTAGGGGAACTGTAAAAGTAGGTTGGAATGGCTGCAAGACATTTTGCAGGGAAGGCAGGGGTGGTCAACCTGCATAGTCACAAAAGACCCTATACTTGGAAGGGCCCTGTGCTTGGTCTAATGCTTTTATGTCATTGTTTTGAAATTCTTGAACATTTTTGAACAGGGGTTCCACATTTTCATTTTGCACTGGGCCATGAGAATAGGGAGCCAGACCTGGGAGCAGATATGATGTATGCTTCAACAGAAAACAGGTAAGTATAGGATTATGGGCAGTTTACTCATGGAGAAATACATATTTTAGCAGGGGAATTCATGTAAACATTGACAGAAGTCCCAGAAATTTTTAGGGTATCTCTTTCCAAATGTAGAACCAGCAAACAGTAATTTTTGCCCTAAATAGATCTTTTTAACCATCCATGCAAACAGGCATGCACTGTATCAAACATTGACTGATGGTGGGGAACTTCTTTTATCTTAGCTAAGAAAGCATCAGACTTCTTTTTGCTCTTTCAGTGATGATTCCTCTCTGAAAGTCTTGTGTTCCACTTCTCCTGCCAGGAATAATAAAGGCTTCTAGAATGCTTTCATGGAATCCTTGTATATGAGTCTTTCATAATTTTTCAGATAAATTCCTAGAAGTGAAGTTGCTAGGTCAACTAGTAAGTGCTTTGGTTTTATTTTTACAGATGTTAAATTGTCCTTCAAAGACTTATGCCAATAAACATTCCTCTCAACAACATATGAGATGCCAGATTTGAAATACACTTGCCAACACAATGTAGTATCAGAATTTTTTATTTACCGATTTGATAGGAGGAAATATTAGTATTCATTTATTATTTAATTGTATTTCTCTGTTATTAAAAAAGAGGACAAGCATCTTTTCATACATTCAAAAGTCATTTGAATTATTTTTGTCTGTGAACTGTCTGTTCATGTTCTTTGCCTAATTCTCTGTTGATGAATGGTCTTTTCTTTACTGATTTATAAGAATACCTTATATGTGAAGGATAGTAGCCCCTTGGCCTTAATATATTTATAAGTTTGTCACTTGCATTTTTAGTTTCTTTAAGGTATTTTCCATGAATAAAATCTCAATTTATTTGTAAACTAATGTACCAATCTTTTATTTTATGACTTCTAAATTTTTCATTTTTAGAAAGCCCTTCCAACTCTGGATATAAGGACATTCTCCCAAATTCTCTTCTTGTACTTTTATGGTTTCATTATTTTTTATATCGTTTCAACCTTTGATTCACTTGGAACTTATTTTATTGTGATGCATAAGTTAAGGAAACAATTTTTTATAACACCTAATTATTAAAATCAAATTTTCCCTACTAATTCAAAATGCCACTTTCATTATAATATAAATTCCCATCTATTTCGGGTCTCTCTTATGGTTCTCTATTCTGTTCATTGATCTGCTGTCCATGTGTTGATGTGCAGCCATTTTAGTACTCATGACTTTATAACCTATTTTAGTATCTGACAGTGCAGGTACCTTTTCATTACTCTTGCTTTTCACCTTGTCTGGGTCCCCTGGAATCTTATCAGTGACATGACTGGGTCTGAATTTCAAAAAGATCCTTCTGGCTACAGTGTGAAAACAAGAGTGGATGTGAAGATCCCAGCAAGAATTTCTATTATAGGGGTTCGTGAGGGAGATGAGGTCCAGCATGGTGGCAGTGGAGATGGAGAGAAAACAGGATCACATAACATGGAGGAGTAGACGTTGGCAGGACCTGGTGACGAACGTGATTTGGTAGGTAGGAAGAGGTGGGTGTTCTTCTGGTCTCGCCAAGAGCAGCCATAAGATTGAGCCCAGTTCTGTAAAGGCTCTGGTCTACATCAGTCCAAGGAGGTGGGGTTAGTTTTGGAGTTGCTCTGGAAATCACAGTCCACTTGAAAAAAAACCTGGAACTCTTCTCTTAAAAAATATCAGGTCAAGAATGGGTCTTGACCTCCCCTCACCCCTGTGACAAGCAATGATCATGTGATTATGCTTAAAAATCATATTAGCTCTCTGAGATCTAGATATTGCAGAGTAAACAACACACTTTCTCACCCAAAACAAAGCAAAATATTTTGGGAAACAAACTGTAGCCTGCATCTCCGGAAATCCCCTCCCAAGTGGCTAACCACAAAGAGAGGAAACATAATAGGGTGAAACCAAAAGTTTATAGTCAAAAGTGTGAGTCCATGTTACTTCATTCTGTACTAGATAATTGCAGTGCTGATGTGCACTCAGGAATGAAAAGATCAGAATGTGTAAGCTTTCTTTGTCTTAGTCTTTACTCCATTTGCTAGGGAAGCCTTGCTCTCAAATGTCTTTTGAAGCAAATAAGTCTGAAGCATTTGATTAAACACAAGCTGTTTAAAACTCAATGGACTGTTAAAAATGGAGTTACTTTATGGGCCATCTGGCTATATGGCCAATAGAGATGTGAAAAGATGTTCAACATCATGGGTCATCAGGGAAATATAAATCAAAACCACAATGAGATATCACTTCACTTCCACTAGGATGGCTATTATTAAAAAACAACAACAACAGAAAATAAGTGTTGGTGAGGATGCAAAGAAATAGGAATCCTCAGGCATTAATATAAAATGGTGCAGCCATTGGCAGTTTCTCAGAAAATTAAACACAGAATTACCATATGACCCAGCAATACCACTTCTTGAACGGATAGCTGTACATCAGTGTCAGTATTCATAACAGCATTATTCACAAAAGCCAAGAGGTGGAAGCAACCCAAGTGTTCATCAATGGATAAATGGATAAGCAAAATGCAGTTATATATACAGGTTTCGGTTTGCTGAAGCTGCCAGAATGCAATACCAGAAATAGGTTGGGTTTTTCAATGTGGTTTTATTAGGTTAGAAAGCCACAGTTCTAAGGCCATGAAATGTCCAAATTAAGACCTCAAGAGGAAGATACCTTCTCTGAGGAAAGGCTGCTGGCATCTGGGTTTCCTCTGTCACATGGGAAGGCACATGGTGACGTCTGCCAGTCCTTCTTCTCCTGGTTTCAAAATTGCTTTCTCCTGGGGCATTTTCTTTCTTAGCTTCTCTCTCGGCTCTCTCCAAAATGTCTCTGCCTTTTATTCTCTCATAGAGGACTCTAGCAAGGGGATCAAGACCCACCCTGAATGGGCAGGGTCATATCTCCATGGAAACAACCTAAACAAAAGATCCCATCTACAATAGGTCTGCCCCACAAAACAGGATTAAAAGAACATAGGTTTTTCTGGGGTACATAATACTCCATAGTAGCACAGTTATCACAATAAAAAAAAAAAAATGGCAATAAGAGATGGTGCATGTAATACCTGTTATCACGCCTCGGCCTGAAGGGGGAAAACTGTTATCTGAACCCAAGAGAAAGCTACCTGCCAGGAGATGCAGCCAGCCCACAGTGACCTGGCAGGGGGAGAGCCACAGGTATGAAAAACTCTCACTCTTCTCTAATCTTTTTTCAGTGCTTCTATTGGTTTAACGCAATTGGAAATTGCAGAGCAAGAAAGTCTACTGGTACCATCATGTGGGGCAGTTCCCAGAACACAGAGCAAGGTGGAGAAAAATGAAATACTGGATCTGGAGGAGTAAATGTTAGATATTCAGTGCAAACACCTTCTTCAATACTTCCTGGCCTTTTCTCAAGCAGTTCCTACACAGTTTCATTCCACATGCACTTGCCAAAATGTTAGACATCCTTTAATTGGGAAGTCTTCTGGGATTTCCCTCAGTCTCTGAAACCACAGCTGTGGCTTGCTAGAGCAGCTGTTGTGGAATCTCTAACAATGATACAGCATGTACTAGATTCTCCATGAAGTTTCCTGTATCTCCCAGAATTTGGAGGAATTTTTTTTGCTGAAGGCAGTTTCTCCAAAGTTCTCATCTCCTTCACATTCTCACAATGAACCTATGTTACTAAAATAACTTGGTGACTTCTTCCTTACAACTCAGAAGAACTCAACTGTTTTTGTGATTCAGAGGCAGGAAGAAATCGTATTTTAGAAATGTCCAAGGCATCATGCCCTCAAAGTGAAGTTTGTATTTCACTTGATTTTGCAGGGCAGGGTTACTTCCTTTCTACATCTCTTGCTTTCAAATTGTGTCCCTTTGGCCAAACAGAAACAAGAAGGGGTCCTAAGCCTGAGCCATATCTTTCTGTCCCCCACCGCCAACTGGTCAAAACTGAACATTTGAAAACTGGATTAAATCTCAGCCAAGGGCTCTCATTCCCCCTCTGTTTCTTCCTGGAGTGAAAGGAAAGTTTATTCTTTCCATTACAACTTACATAATACTCAGAGAGAGAAAGGGAGGAGGAGAGAGAGATTGAGAAGGAGGGAGAAGAGAGAAGGGGAGAGAAGTAGAGGGAGAACGTGAGTTTTTTGTTGGTTTATTTTCTCTAAAAAGGCAACTATAGCCCAATGGAAAGAGCCACTGGCCAAAAGACTTACTTACAAACTCAGAGCTCCATCACACATTAGCTGTGTAACTTGGGCAAATTGTTTATTCGGATATCCACCCCCGAGTTTTAAAACACTTATTTATTTTTTCAGTAACCATGAAAACTTCTATTACTGCCATTTAGGGACTGGACTTGATCCAAAGGTAACATTAACAGTGATGTCTGGCCAATATCAACTGCAAAACAGATGTTACCTTTATAATAAAGAATTTGGCCTGGCCCAAAGAGAAGTCTGCTCTTTGCCCTTGGCTTTGGGGAGGTAAGCTATATCATAATTGGCAGCAGTGTTCTTGTTTGGGGTGGGAGTTGGCCGTGCCAGATTTTAGGATGGGGGCTGGCCAACCATAAAGACAAATCGTGATTTGGGGTGGGTACTTTGGGTCACATGTCAGTCGATCTGGAGATTGAGATCAACCATGTGAGCACTTAGTCAATAAATCAATCATGCCTAGGTGAAGAAGCCCGATAAAGATTTTGAATACCAAGGCTCGGGTGAGTTTCCCTGACTGGCAATACTCCATGCATACTGTCACACATAAGTTCTAGGAAACTAATGGTGTTCATGACTCCGTGGGAGAGGACAATAGAAGCTCCATGTTTGGTACCTTTTCTGGACTCTGCCCTGTGCACTTTTTCCAGATAAAAACAATCTAAAATTGACTGTGGTGGTAGTCACAAATATCTGTGAATATACCAAAAACCAATGAATTGTACACTTTAAATGTGTGTATTGTATGGTATGTGATTATATCTCAATAATGCTGTTTCTTTAAAAATCACAATTGACAAACCACCTGCTTATTAAGTCACCAGAATTAGGCCATATCCACTGAAGAACTCTGAAAACAGCCAGTGATGAAACTGAGTGAGTTACTGTGCTGGTTTGAATCTATTATGTACCCCATAAAAGAGTATGTTCTTTTAGTCCACTTTTGTTGGGGCAGACCATTTTTGGTGGGATCTTTTGATTAGATTATTTCCATGGAGATGTGACTCTGTCCATTCAAGGTGGGGCTTAATTAGTTTGCTGGAGTCCTCAAGAGAGCTCAGGGAGAAAGAAAGAGCTCAAAACCAACACAGACCCAGACATTTGGAGATGCAAAGCTAGGAGATGAAGCCCAGAGTCTACTCTAGGGAAGCTAACAGAGGACCCACAGATGCTTAGAGAGAAACGCCCTGGGAGAAATAAGCAAGGACACACAGAAGCTGAGAGAGAGAAGCTAAGATAGAAGGCCAGAGACATTTTGGAGAAAGCCACAGAAACTGGAAGCTAAACCTGGGAGAGGCCCAGCAGACTCCAGACATGTGCATTCCCATGTGGCAGAGGAACTCCAGATACCATTGGCTTTTCTTCACAAAAGATATCATCCTGTTGATGCCTTAATTGGGACATTTTCATGGCCTTAGAACTATAAATTTGTGAACCAACAAACCCCCATTATAAAAGTCAATCCACTTCTGGTGTGTATTGCATTTTGGCAGCTTAGCAAGCTGGAACATTTACTGTCACATGACACTGAGCTAGAGAGCTGTCAAGCTGCCAATACTAGTTCTATGCCAAAAAAAAAAAAAGAACAAAATTGCTCCAGAGGACACCCTGGAACAATAGTGTTAGAGCCACACTTGGTGGACTCTGTCATTAAGTGTAGAAACATCTAAAAGCATAAACAACCCATAGATTGAATAGTAACATGGATTCCAGAAAAAGAAAACCATAATTGATTGATATGGTGAAAATATGTGGATATAAACTATTTATATTGATAAAATCCTTTTGCAATGTTCCACATGAAAGCAAATTTTCCTAAACATAGAGTCATCCTGTGATTAAAGTTGGGTAAAGGTTGCTTCCTGCAGTTCATGGCTATAGAGTTAGAAACAACACTGGTTCAGGTGTAGGAGGCAAGTGTAGAAGGACTGGGGGGAACTGAGGGGAATAAAACAGAAGGATCCTCCCCACTGCAGGCTTCTCAGCTAAGCTGTGGGGAGGAGGAGCAACTGCTACTTAGAAGCAAAATTTGATGTTTTGATGATTACCCAGAACTGCACATTTTATTGATTAATTGGAAGACCTTTTTACTGCATATGAATGAGCATGTTCATCTTGCCTTAACTTTCATCCAGGGAAAGGGCAAGAACTAATTCCACAGAATAAATTCAAATGAATAGTGGGACTTAAAAACAAAATTGCATTTTACTTAGACCTTTCAAATCCGCTTGTTCAACACATTGTTATTCACACTAATGAGCTGATAGAGAAAAGTACCCAGTAATTTCAACTAGGGAAAGTGTAGCCTTGGAAGGGGAGTCAGAGGGTCCTGTCTCTTTCCTAAGACAGTCTGCCCAATGCTTCAAAAGCCTCAATAGACAACTCAGGAAAGTATTGGAAATGCAAATAAAATGACATTTTTAAAATCACGTTTTTCTACTATTCTCCTTCAAAATCTTACTGGGTTCTTTGCCAGTTGTAGCATCTCCAGAAAGATGTCACGAAGTTACATACAGTACCTAAAGGGATAAATTGGTTTAGCAAAAAGGGGAATTTGTTGACTCACCCAACTGAACTGCAGGAAGGTGGGTGTGAGCTGGGCCTCAGAGATGACCAGAGCATGGGACTAGGAAACCGCCAAACCTTTCTCCATCTTTCATTTCTGCTTCTCTTAGTCACTCTTCCCCACTGCAGACTGGCTTCTTCCATGCAGCCTGTGGGGACACGGCCACCAAACAGCTCAGACTCACATCTGCCACCTAAGAGGGCCTGAGACCCTCTTTGATTGAAGGTCAGAAATCCACAAGCCTGGCCAAGCTTGGGGAAGGTGCCTTACCTCTGGCCAATCACTCAGTTGAGGAAACGGGTAAGAAACCGGCAGCCCCCAATGACCCATATACTGGAAAACTGCATTTCTGAGAAAACAGTCTATTCTAGGCAGACAAAATGGTAAACATCACTGCACCATCCTTCCCTACTCTGGAATTAATTCCAAATACTTCAGCAACAGCCCAGCAAAGACCGTGGAAGCAAGATCAGGTCACCACCCTAGCTCCCTTCTGCCCTCATCTCTTGAACATCCTAGATCCACGGATTTCTCAGCTAGCGCTGGATTGGCAGGAGCAGGTGGGGAGTGGTAGAATCCTGCCCTAAATCACAGCCAGTCATCTGGGGTATCTTTTCCATGTCAATATTCTTCTCCCATAGGGCTAGAGGATCCTTGTCTGTTCCATCTTGCTTTATTCAGACAATTTCTGGAACAATGTTGGTCAGTATATGAGACTCCCATCATCTCAAATACACAGTTCCAAAATTTTCTCCCACCCTGTGCTGCCAGGCCCCAAGCCAGACGATGCTGTGCTCCTCTTTGGAGTGGCTCTTGGATTATCAAATTATCAAATAATAGGGAAGGAAGGGGGACAAAGTCTGGCCCCTGTTTCCCCTTGCCCCTGCCTCTGCAGCTCTGTCCTCATTTCCTCTTTAGACTTGGTTCCCCTTCTGCTAAAACCCACCCTGCACTGTTACCTCTAAAAGAATGCGTGAGAAGTGCCCCTACACTTGTGAAGACTGTGTGCCACACCCACCAAAACTTCAGGTGATAAATTTAGAACTAAAACAGGAAGTAATTCTCTATGTTGTTGAGAGGGAAGTTATTGCCCCAAAGTAGCTTGAAGCCTGAAAGTGGTAGATCAGAATGACCTGGAGGGCTTATTAAGGCACAGATCCTTGGGTGCTTCCTCAGAGTTTCCAATTCAGTCTAGGGTGGGGCCTAAGAAATTCCATTTTTAACAAGCTCCTAGGTGATGCTGATGCTGCTAGTTTGAGAACCACAGTGCACTTTGAGAACCACTGTGGTAAAACTTCAAGAGACAGAGAAACCCCCTCTAGGCCACAGGTGTTGGACGAGGACTACTAACAGGCTGTCTGGATCTGACATCTATTAATATAGTGTTAAACAGGTGACGAAATGTGTATGTACTTGTGTCAAGCTCTTCTTATTATCGGTAAATAGTTATTGACTACTTTTTTGGATACTGTGGTGAACTGAATTGTGTACCCCAGTTTGAACATGTTCTTGGTCTTGGCCCACATTCTGGTGGGTGTGGACCCATTGTAAATAGGATCTCTTGAAGATGTTACTTCAGTTAAGGTGTGGCCTAGCTGAAACAGGTTGGGCATTAATCCTGATTACTGGAGTCCTTTATAAGCAGAATGAAATTCAGATGTAGAGAAAAATAAAGCCCCAGGAAGAAGCCAAAAGTCAACAGAACCCAGAGGAGAAAGGAAAAGACATCACAATGTGCATTGCCATGTGTCAGAAACACCAAGGACTAAGGATTGTTGGCAGCTAGCCCCACAATGCCACAGTCTTCAGGGAGAAAGCTTTGCTGACACCTCGATTTTGGACTTCTCCTGGCCTCAAAACCATGAGACAATAAATTCTCATTGTTTAAGCCAACCCATTTTGTGATATTTGTGACAGCAGCCAAGAAACTAAGACAGATACCATAAAAATTTCCAGGAGCTTCAGAGCTCTGATCTATATACAGCAACACCTCATTAATTAAAACTCATTAGATAAAGTCACTTAGTGAAAAACTTGAATTACAGAATATTTGAAATAAATGCCCTTGCACTCATAATTTCAACTAGCCTCCTACAAAAATGTTTCAAAGGAAAGCTTTCACTGACTTTGCTTTAGAGGACAAATTTAATTAATAATTAGCATATAAAGATTAGCATATAACTAACACATTTAAAGGCCTTAAGTATGATTTGAACTGAGGTCAATCAAACATGTCCCTTTCCCCCCCAACAAATAAAAATCCTATTTACATTTTAATTTAGTACTGTTTCCATCCTCCTGAAATAGTTTTGCTTATTCTCCACATCTAATTCTAGCATACAACTAATATGTTATAATTTAAATATGTAACTTCCTCATCCTTTTCCCCCCACACAAATTTTATTTATGTGTGAATTTGCTTAATTTGCAGTATTCTAGGCTCCTGGAAAAAATGTGATCATTGTCCACTGCTAGTCTGATCTCATGTTCTCCTTTCTCAGGAACCTAAGGCCCCTCCACTGCTGGGTCACCACAGTGGAGGTGTGGGGGTCGCCACTCTCAATCCTATTGGCCTTCAGGGTACAGCTCAGGCCTCACATTTCTATTAGGACTTCTCCAGTCTAATAAAACCTTGTTGGTTTCTCTCTTCTCCAAAGTCTCTTATCACTCAATCACAGGATTGAAGGGGACCTTAGAAAAACATCCAGTCCAAACCCCCAATCTGATCCACTAAAAGCATCCAAGGGTACCATGCCAAGGAATTCCCACATCTGAATGGATAGCCTTAGTGATAAGGAACTTTGAATCAATAACTGGCCCATAACACCTTGTGAAGAGTCTGCTAAGATCCCTTTATCAGTAACCCCAGGAGCCTGAGAACAACCTATCCTTGGAGGCATGGATTGGAGCCAGCACAAGTGCATTTAACCACCTTTCTACCTGAGTGTGCACACCTTCAAGAGTTAATATCTTCATTAACCAGAAATGATCATAGTTGTCACATTAAAATAGAAAAAAAAAAATACACCATCACTATCCAGGAAATAATCATGCCTTCACTGCTCATATTCCATAAACTCTGTGGGTCTACCATTCCTAATCCTAGAAGGCTATTTCTCCTTGGTCCTGGCCAATTCCTAGGCCTTTTGATACAAGTCTCAAAAACTATTAGATTGCACCAACAATACAGAAATCCTAAGGTGTGAAACCTTGCTTGTCACTTTTTCATGTTTGTGTAATTTTCTTCTCAACTAGACCAGAGATTCCAAGAAAATTATGGATTCCAATTTACCCTTTGTGTCCGTTGTCAGCTGTGTCTGGATAGCCAGGATCCAGAATCCTGAGTCTCTTGCCAATATCTGCTCATTCCTTGGGGACATATGTAAGAGGGACATATTACACAGGGGACATTGCAGGCAAATGTATTCTCTTTACCACTGGGAAATCTTTATCATGTAATTCTACCTTGATGGAATGGGACAAATTAATGGGGAACTATTACTTTATTTTAAGGTCTAGAGCACAGCAGGCCTCATCTGCTCTCTTCATATTTCCTTTCTTTTAGGGGACACCCTGATCCAACCTTGCCTTTCAGATGGCTTTCTGAACCCCCACCCCACTTCTGGGTCTAGCTGGCCTTGGCTGGAGTAGAGCAGGATATAACACAAATAAGCAAACTGTGCCAGTATCTACACAGAACAACAGAGATTCAAATACCAAGGAGGATTAAAAACAAAAGATTAACTGAAGGTAAATCAGGATCAATCAAGGGATGGTGTCTAATAGCTCAATAATCCTTTAAAGATAAACTGGCTACTTCTTCATGCACCAGCTTTCTGGTATCTTGACTGAGAAACACTCCTCAACAGCCCTGACTCTTTGGAAACCTGGCTGGGCAGCTCAGAAATGTATCCTTCCTGGTGAGGAGAGGAATTCATATGGGGTTTGGGGGTGGAATGGGGCAGTGCCCAGGTTGGAAGTTGGTAGGAGCTGGAGGCCTAGAAGAAGAATAAAGAGCCTTCTCCCTTAAAAGTGGGCCTAATAGATCGACCTCTGGCCCCTTCCTCCTGGGACCTCTACTGGTCTTCATTGCTTCTCCCATTTTTAACATTCTGACTCTAAGAAGGGAAAGAGAAAGAACCAAGAGGCCTTAGAGAATTTGGGTCCTTGACTCTCAGCAGAAGCTCCTCCCAACCACGTTCTTATTGCATCCTTGACATACATTCCAACTTTTTCTCCAGAACTGGAGTGAAGTCGGGGAATCCTGGGCTCTCCCTAAAGCAATGGTTCTCAACTTTGGTCACATGCTAGGATCACCTGGGGAACTAAGAAACATCTCAATGACCAGCTGGCACCCCAAACCAATAAGAATCTCAGGCGTGAAACCCAGGCATCAGTGTATTTTAAAATTAACACCTGATTCTAGTGTGGTCAAGACTGAGCCCAGCCACCCTGAGGATTATACAGTCCTTCTTAAGCCTGGATGCACATTAGAATCACCTGAGGAACTTTAAAACTGTTGCCCACCCAGACCAAGGAGAAGCAGAATCTCACCAGGAGAGAAACACTGGTGTGACCAGCATCCCTCTTAGAACCTAAGAGACTGCTTATTGGTAGTTGGTGAATATTGAATGAAGTTCTTCATAAACTAGCCCAATGCTGTTGGACTGTCACAGATTCAAAAGACCTTTAGGTGGATTTCTGTAGTCATTACCTTTTTGAAAACCCCAACAGATATCTCACATTCATCAGAAATATCACCTCAACTGCATGCAGTTCCTACCTGCAGTTCTAATATGTCCCCAGTGATTTGTTAGTACAGTTCATCAAGGGTTAACGTTTCTGAATAATTCCCTTTTTACATAATAAATTTGACCTGATTCAAGATGTTTCCTGTAGTAATGCCATTTCTGTCATAACGCCTAATTCCATTCCTACTGTAATACTAGTGTTCAGGTGTGTTTCTTTGAATAGGAAGGAGAAGGTGGTGATATCAATGGGAGTGTGTTGCTCATGTGAATGTCTCCATCTTGGCAGCATTTAACAGTAAAGATTGAGAACGAATGGGTCTAAGGGACAATGAAAGCCTCAGGATTTGCCACTGTAATGTTATCTCAAATAATTTAGCAACCTCTTTCTTTCATCTTGTCGCTTTACCATTTTTGAAAGACGTGTTTGAAGTTCTGCGATCCCTTCCGAATGCGAAGAGAAGGACGGTGGTTTGGAACATCAGCTGGGGTCAGTCTGGGACACAGGAGGTGAGAGGAGCGCCAGTGCTGCCTGGGCAGGGATTGGTCTGGAAGGAGACAGGGCAGCAGCTGCTGTTTTGAGATCTACCAGGTAAATTCCTAGGGCACTATTTTCTAAAGGGTAACACACAGAACACTATTTCTGGGACATACTTAGCAAAATACAGGCTTAGTGAGCAAATAGATTTGGAGAAATGCTATATACTGGCAAAGTCACAACATACTTCAGAGTATTAAAGGTTCTGAGAACTAGAGTAAAGAAAACTGAATAACTTTATCATCATGTTTTTCAAATTTAGTTTGCCATGGAATCCTTTTTTTAAGTAACATATCATTTCAAGGAACTGGTGACCCCCAGGACCTAACTTGGGAAATTCTGCCCTTGGATCAGAGAATCGATGCCCATGCAGTAGTTGCTCTTCTATACCTGGCCCTCCACATCCTCATCATTCCCCCAGTGTGCAAAGCCCTCTGTCAATCACAGCTCCTCACAACTTTAATTTCCCTCCACTAACCACGTCTCTTCTTTCCAAGTCCATGTGTATTCCATCTGCCGAACACCACCTATTAGAGTCCACCCCCTGCCCATTGGCCTTTCTCGTTCCCCCCACTTGTAACATGTGTGTCCTCTCCTTTAAGATCCAGCTCTAAACTCATATCTATCAGAAAAGTCCACTTACCCTGAATGCTCAGTTACTTAAAGATTTAAATATTAAATATTATATTTTCATTTTTATTATATTAAATTTATTTAATATTTATTATATTTAATATATTTATTATTTAATATTAATTAATATATTTATTAATATCACAGAGAACCTGCTAATGAGATATATTTTCACTATTCTTTTCTTGGGAATAATTTGTCATCACCACCTTTCAAGGTTACTTATTTGATAACAGGACTAAATCTTCTAATACCTTGCCCTCTCTCCAAACACTAGCAATGCTTGTTTAACTTCCTCCTGAATACCACAAGTTCTGAATAATACATTTCAAAGTTCGAACAACACTGTCTGAAGCATAGTAATTCATGCAACCTGGAACTATCATGGACTAGTAGAATGTAATCCTAAATATCCCTGGGGTTTGCCCCCTCCTCTCCACCCAATATCATGGCTCTTAGCTGAGCCATTTCTCACCTGTCCTATTGCAATACTTCTTAGACCTGCAGTCTTGCCCCTCCCTACATGACTGCCCAAGGGAGTTTTTAGAAATCTGAAAGTGAAATCACTCTCCTGCCAAAAGTATTCCAATTAATTCCCATCACCTACAGCAGGGTTTCTCAGACTTTGAACACAAGTTTTAGGGATTTTAATATATCCACATACTACCTGTACTACTGGATATTTAATATATTTCTTTAAACAAAATTATATTGTTTTACTTAAATAAATTTAGCATTGTCCCGATCAGTACAATTAAGGAAATGACAACTTTGGCAGAAATTTTTCTATGTATTAAATTAATATATAATTATTAAAATAAAAATACTCATCCATGTTCTACTTAAAATCATCTTGCCGAACATCAGTAGGGCACTGTTCGGTTTGGTAATGTTGTTGTTGTACAAAATACCAGAAGTGGACTGGCTTTTATAAAGGGGGTTTATTTGGTTACAAATTTACAGTCTTAAGGCCATAAAAGTGTCCAAACTAAGGCATCAACAAGAGGGTACCTTCACTGAAAAAAGGCCGATAGTGTCCAGAACACCTCTGTCAACTGGAAAGGCATATGGTTGGCATCTGCTGGTCCTTTGCTCCCAGTTGCATTTCAAAATGGCTTTCTCCAAAATATCTCTGGCCTTCTATCTCTCTTAGCTTCTCTCAGCTTTCTACTTGGTTCCTCTGGGGCATTCTCTCTAAGCATCTGGGAGTCCTCTCTTAGCTTCTCTGGCGCAAACTCTGGGCTTCATCTCTTAGCTTATCATCTCCAAATGTCCTTCAGTCTACATCTCCAAATGTCTCCAAGTGTCCGTGTCTGTGTCAGTTCTTAGCCTCTCCTGGGGGCAAACTCTTGATCACACACCCTAGCTTCTCTCTAAAAAATGTCTCTCTCATCTTCTCCTCTTAAAGACTCCAGTGATCTAATCAAGACCCACCCTGAATAGGTGGGGGCACACCTCCATGGCAATAATCTAATCAAAAGCCTCACTCACAGTTGGGTGAGTCACATCTCCATGGAAACACTCAATCAAAAAGTTCCACCCAAAAAGATTGGGTTAAAAGATCATGGCTCTTCTGGGGTCCATAACAGTTTCAAACCAGCACATGCACATATTACACTATGGTAGGCACAGAACTATAGGATAAAAACTTACTCCTTTGGCATAAATAATCTGGTCTTTACTGCCTTTTCAATCTTATATATATCCTCAGCTCTGCTGAAATAACTGCAGTTCTCCAACCTTGCTATGATATTTTATGGAGGGAAGGGTCCTTCTATGTATTTTCACATCACTTTCTTCTTGCCTCCAAAAAAGCACTCACTACTTCCTTTCCTTGACTTATGGAGAGATTGGATTTAGTCATCTTTGTACCCTCAGCATGTAAAGAAAAGTTAAGGAAGACTTCTTCAATGTTGTAGGTATCCTCACCAGTTCATCCATCTGGGTTAACTTTGCCTTTCATTGTCTTTGACTAGTCTGCTTTACTACTCTGTAGGGACAGAAGTTAACCTGTGGAAAACTGATAGTATTACAAATAATTCTTATTTATAAATAAATAAATCCTGTCAGGTAGAGGTTCAACTGACTTCTCTCCTTCACTGTGGAAGAAGCCATTTTTGCATCTATTAGGCAAATTCACTTTAGCATTCTTCATGTGTTTATACCTTTATATGGTCTTTGGATTCTCTTTTGAACGGCTTGCAACACCTTTCTGGTTCCCTCATTAATTCATAATTTAAATAAAATATCTGACATGTTGTATATTTGTTGGGAGTGATGAAAAAATGGAAGATTATCCTTTAACAGTATTTGGCACAGAGCCTGGTACAAAGTAGGCAGCCAAGAATTATTAGATGACTGAATGAATGGATGAATGAATAGATTTGGAGAACTAAATGTAGCATTTGCTGTGACAAATATTAAGTATTTAGGCCTGGATGATTCATCATGGAGGAAGGATGCAGAATACTACAGTGATATGTAGCTACCATTCCAAAATTGACATAGAAATTGAAAAATCCCCCTAATCCTTTGGGAGATGGCAGGAAGATGGGCTGCAGTGGACTTAGAGAGCACTGTGTCTTTCTTGAGTGGCCCCAACACAGAGGCTGAGTCAGATGGGTCACTAAGGGTGTTAGACATGAAATATGAGATGCTAGGCATGGCATAAGAGATGGGAGATGATGCGTGTCATTTGAGTCACATAACTCCTTTCCCTCTGTTCTGGTTTGCTAATGCTACCATTAGACAAAATACCAGAAATGGATTGGCTTTTATAAAAGGGATTTATTTGGCTACAAATTTAAAGTTTTAAGGCCATAAAAGTGTCCAAACTAATGCATCAGCAAGAAGATACCTTCACTGAAGGATGGCCAATGATGTCTGTCAGATAGGAAGGCAAGTGGCTGGCATCTGCTGGTCCTTGGGTCCCAGGTTGTTTCAAAATGGCTTTCTCCAAAATGTCTCTGAGCTTCTGTCTTTGTTCCTTTCTCTCAGCTCCTGTGCATCCTTGTTTCTTTCTCCAAGGGCGTTTTTCTCTCTAAGCATCTGGGGGTCCTTTCTTAGCTTCTCAGGGGCAAACTCTGGGCATCATCTCTTAGCTTAGCATCTCCAAAAGTCCTTCTGTCTGCATTGCCAAGCGTCTCCAAGTATCAGGTCTGTGTCCGCTCTTGAGCTCTCTTAAGTACTCTAGCAAACCAGTCAAGACTCACCCTGAATGCGCGGGGCCACACCTCCATGGAAATAATCCAATCAAAGTTCTTGTCCACAGTTGGGTGAGTCACATCTCCAGGGAAACACTCAATAAAAAGGTATTTCAAAGAATGAAACCACAAGATTCTTACAAATTGTCTGGGTTCTCAAAGTCCTATATCACTTTCAGTTAATGAGGAAGAATGTCCGAGGATATTACCCATAAATAGGCATGGAATTTTAAGGAGCATTTAAAAGCCAGGTCTCCCACTCTTATGCTTCTCCTACTTTTTTTATAAATATAATGGTTGAGACTGAAAAGGAAGCTAAATTACTGTTTACTATATTGTTCCCAAAATCAATTTTGAGAGTACTCATATACTTTGCACCTACTTCTCTCAGATATAGATATAGATATAGATATAGATATAGATATAGATATAGAGTCCCTCAATTCTCACAACAATCCTCTGAAACAGGTACTTTTTACAGATTTGGAAATTGAAGCTCAAAAAGGTTAGGTAACTTGCCTAAGGTCACACCACTTATAAGTGGCAGCACAGAGATTCAAATTCAGGGCCAATTCTGAAGGTCATGTTCTTTCTACCATACCCTTATGTACCAGGAGAGAATCACAATAGTGAAATTATGTCATAAAAATATTATTGTTTGACTGAGAGGAGAAAAGAACCAGTCATAACAAATAGTGTCACTCCAGCGTAAAGTTGGGGGATGGTGGGCAGGGACTGCAGAAGTTATAGAATTGCTAGGTACCTGGGCCAGGCTCGGATGAAGTGAGTGAGGCACTTGCAGGAGAGGGATGGATGGGGTGGGTGGGTGTGCCGGTTTGGATGTATTATGTCCCCCAAAATGCTATGTTCTTTGATGCAATCTTATAGGAGCAGATGTATTAGTGTTAATTAGGTTGGAATCCTTTGAGTGTTTCCATAGAGATGTGACCCACCCAACTGTGGGTAATACCTTTGATTGGATTATTCCCATGGAGGTGTGTCCCTGCCAATTCAGGCTGGGTCTTGATTAGTTAACTGGAGTCCTATAAAAAGAGCTCACAAACAGAAGGACCTCAGAGCAGCTGTGAGTGACATTCTAGAGAGCAACTGAGGGAGACATTTTGGAGACAGCCATTAAAAGCAGACTTATGCTAGCCCAGAGTTTGCTCCAGAGAAGCTGAGAGAGGACAAAACGCCCCAAGAGCAACATTTTCAAGAATGCACAAGAGCTGAGAGAGGAGCTGGAACGTAACCCAGAATCAGCAGATGCCAGCCACATGCCTTCCCAGCTAACAGAGGTTTTCCAGATGCCATTGGCCTTCCTTTGGTGAAGGTATACTTGTGTTGCTGCCTTAATTTGGACATTTTCATGGCCTTCAGACTGTAGCTTTGTAACCAAATAAACCCTCTTTATAAAAGCCAATCAATTTCTGGTATTTTGCATAATGGCAGCCTTAGCAAACTGGAACAGTGGGCGTGGGTGAGGAAAGTGCATCACCCAGCATTACTGTAACCGAGAAGTTAGGATTTAAGGATTGATGATGATTATTGAATCATTATATAGATATTCCTTTTTACTTTCTGATTGATATATTAGAGTAGACCGAGGGAAATACTGAAACCTGAACTGTAATCCAGCTGCCTTGATCTCTGATAATTGTTGTATTGCCTTTATCTTGTGCCCTTGTAACTTCCTTCACTTGCACCCATTTATCCAGTGTTTCTACTTTAGAGTCTTATGATCACTAAAGATAACCTCTAATGTTTATTAATGAAGGGTCTTGGGTCAGCCCAGAACTGTCCCACCTGTTCTAGTTTGCTAATGTTGCGGAATGCAAAACACCAGAGATGGACTGGCTTTTATAAAAAGGGGGTTTATTTGGCTATACAGTTACAGTCTTAAGGCCATAAAGTGTCCAAGGTAACACATCAGTAATTGGGTACCTTCACTGGAGGAAGGCCAATGGCATCTGGAAAACCTCTGTTAGCTGGGAAGGCACGTGGCTGGCGTCTGCTCCAAAGTTCTGGTTTCAAAATGGCTTTCTCCCAGGACGTTCCTCTCTAGCAAGCTTGCTCCTCTTCAAAACATCACTCACAGCTGCACTGAGTTCCTTCTCTTTGAGTCAGCTCATTTATATGGCTCCACTGATCAAGGCCCACCCTGAATGGGTGGGGCCATGCCTCCATGGGAATATCTCTGTCAGAGTCATCACCCACAGCTGGGTGGGGCACATTCCAAGCAAATCTAATCAGCAGCAAAACATCTGCCCCACAGGACTACATCAAAGATAATGGCATTTGGGGGACACAATACATTCAAACTGGCACACCACCCCAAGTCCAAAGTTATCTTGATAACTGAAGCTGGATCTAACCAAAATGGGCCTGCCTGACATGTGCAGTAGCTTAGACTTTAACCTAAAAGTCATTTATAACTCATTATAATAATACTAAAAATCACGCTCATCATTGTATTAAGGCCACCATTTTCTTACATAAATTCTGTGACTAAGCATGCAATCAGTCTGTGCATACTCAATAATTAGATCACCTTTAATTACATAATCGGGGGCCACTGTACTCATTATCCTAAAACCTGCCCATCTTTGGATGCTTTAAAACTATCAGAGTTACTGTAGTTCGAGGAGACAGATTTTGAACCAACAGGCCATCTGCTCTCCTGCTTCGTGCCTAGCAATAAAACTGTTTCTCTCTTTGAAACCCTGATGTCTCAGGAATTGGTCATTTGAGCGCATCAGGCAAAAGAATCCACTGCCTTGGTCTGGTAACATTATTAGAGCCTGAAACAAAAGGGAAAATCAACAAAACCAAGCCTGTCTTTATTTCAAATTTTTGGTATTTTGTGCATCATGGATTATTTTGCATTAAATTTGATTTTTAAAAACTATTGCATTAAAATATTATTTATCTTGGTTACTGATTTTTGTTCATTTGGTTGGTTTTTTGGTCACCCACTTAAATTTTGCACCTGAGGTCTCATTTGTCATCCTAATCCCAGCCCTGGTGGAGAAGATGAGAAATCCAAGATTTGGAACCATTTAAGCAGTAAATGGAGATGACTGCAATGTAAAATAATGCTGTCTAATTAGCTAAGAGGGTTGGAATTGGAGATACTCTCAGGCATTGTGCCAGTTTGAATGTATTATGTCCCCCAGAAAAAGCCATATTCTTTGATGCAATCTTGTGGGGCAGACAGAATAGTGGGGATTAAGTTGGAATGTTTGAATTAGGTTGTTTGCATGGAGATGCGCCCCACCCAACTGTAGATGATAGGATATTTCCATTGAGGCATGGCCCCACCCATTCAGGGTGGGCCTTGATCAGTGGAGCCATATAAACGTGCTGACTCAAAGAGATGGAACAGAGTGCAGCTGTGAGTGACGTTTTGAAGAGGAGCAAGATTGCTAGAGAGGAACGTCCTGGGAGAAAGCCATTTTGAAACCAGAACTTTGGAGCAGACGCCAGCCACGTGCCTTCCCAGCTAACAGAGGTTTTCCGGACACCATTGGCCATCTTCCGGTGAAGGTACCCGATTGCTGATGTGTTACTTTGGACGTTTTGTGGCCTTAAGACTATAACTGTATAGCCAAATAAACCCCCTTTCTGTAAAAGCCAATCCATCTCTGGTGTTTTGCATTCTGCAGCATTAGCAAACTAGGACAGGTATGAACATTCAGACCTGAAGAGCTGACCCAAAGAACACTGATTTCCTAACCACAAGCCCTTAAGTCCTAGAGGGGTCAACCTAGATGATGAGTCATCTGGATCTTTCTATTTGCCTGATCAAAGATCTGTGGCCAAGGGGCATCTGAGATCACAAGCTAATGCTTTGTAGGCCTTCATTTAAGTGGGTAACTGAAAGCAAGACAACCCAAGAGACAGAGATGGAGAACTCTGGATTACAAATAAATAGAATAGTAATAACCTTCATTTGCATAGCAATTTATGAGTTTAAAAACATCTTCTCATAACATCATTCTATTTGACCCTCATAGCATTCTTGAGGTACTAAATACCCCCTTTTATGAAAGAGGAAAATAAGACCTGTAGAGATTCAGTGCCCAAGGTCACTTTATCACCAAAGACTCATGCACTTGAAGTGTTAACCACTATCTTCCCATCAATTCCCCACAAGGCACCAAACTCTCACTCAACTGACCCCATCACAACTACCTCTCCTGCCTCCAGAACTCTCTAGAAGTTTCTAACACTTATCACTCGGACACCTTTAAGAGCAGCCTTGTTTCATCAAGACTTTTTCAGAACAACTCTAACTATAATACAGTGTAATTTCCTTAGAGCCATTTCTCTCCTGATTTTTAATCATATTGAGGCCAGATTGTGTAACAGAAATAAACCTTTTTCTTATAGACCTATAACTAAAATTTTTCCAATTTTTCAATACAGTCCAAAGGTTCCCTTTTAAAAGAATTTCCATAATCAGTAACCAATTAGGAACACTTGACTAGTACAGATGCAATAAGAAACCAACCAACAAATTTAAAGATACTTAACATTTACTATATATTTAAATAGCACACCAATTAAAAACTAGACCAAATACACCAATTAACAATTAAACAGGCATTATTATATCTAAGTAACACATAGATTAACAATTAAACAAGCATTAAACACTATACCTAGATAACACACCAGTTAACAGTTAAACAGACCTACTTAATTTCATTTAACACCAATTAATTGTCGGATTCTTTATTTACCAGGAGTATATTCGACAGACAAAACTCAGGTCAGGGCTTCAAACCCCATACAAAATGGTTCCCAGAAAACAGAAACGTGTAGAGGTCAAAGCAAAGGGGATCATTCTGGAAGCGGGACTGGGCCTGAAAGCCAGGTCCAGGGGGACTCAAATTGCCGTATTAACTCCCCGATCCACTTTTACCCTGATGACCCACACACCCAGTCAGATGTCCGGACTTGAAACTGGAAACGGTTTCTCTCTTCGAAGCTTTTTAAGACCCCAAAAGGGTCTGGAGTGCCAGCAGGAAAGAGAAAAACCTGATTGCAGAGCCTCTATACTAAATACAGTCCAGTGGCCACAAAAGGCTCGGTTACCATGCTTACCTGTCCTACTGGGGCTCCCGAGTCTCAGGCATCGTCCCATCTTGGTCACCAAATTGTTATCGGACCAAGGCAGTGGATCCTTTGCCTGATGTTCTCAAATGATCAATTCCTGACACACTGGGGTTTCAAAGAGAGAAAGACTTTTATTGCTAGGTGTGAAGCAGGAGAGCAGATGGCCTATCGGTCCAAACTCTGTCTCCCTAAACAGCAGTAATTCTGACAGTTTTATAGCATCAAAAGATGGGCAGTTTTAGGATAATGAGCACAATGCCTCCAGATGATGTAACTAGAGGTGATTTCTATTACTGAGCATGTGCAGATTGATTACATGCTTCATCACAGAATGTATATAAGAAAATGGTGGCCTTACTATGATGCTCATGATTTTTACTATTATAATGAGTTATAAGTGACTTTTAGGTTAAAGTCTAAGCTACTGCACATGTCAGGTGAGCCCATTTTGGTTAGAACCAGCTTCAGTTATCAAGATAACTTTGGACTTGGGGTGAGTTAGTTCTGGGTGGACTTAAGGCCTTTCATTAATAAACATTAGGGCCTATCTTTAGTGATCATGAGACTCCAAAGTTAAAAAACTGGATAAACAGATACAAGTAAAGGTTAGTCACAAGGTTTTACAATCTCAAGGACACAAGATAAAGGCTATACAATCATTATCAGAGATCAAGGCAGCCGACTTACAGTGCAGAAGTCTCAGGTATTTCCCTCTGTCTATTCTAATATACCAGAAATTAAAAAGGAATATCTATATAATAATTCAGTAATCATAATCATCCCTTAAACCCTAACTTCTCAGTTTCAATGGTAGACTCCTAAAAAAAGCCTGTTATATCTAAATTGTAAAAGATGGGATTCCAATAAGGACTAAAGACTTGACTTCCATAATTGGCATATACGTATAATAGACTCAAAAATATTTGTTAAATGATTTGAGGGCAAAACAGGAAGGAACTAGAAATGACTGAGAAGGGCCTTCCCAAGCAAGGTGTTACGAAACAAGCCTTTCTATTTGTAAATATAATTGCGAACATTTATTGAGTATCTACTATGTGCCAGACAATTAAGTGCCTCAATTCCTTCATTTGACGACTCCATACATGCTATATTTTCAGGTCCATTTTAACAGATGAGGTAGATAAATTAAGTAACTTATTCAAAGTCATAAAACTAGATCCAGCAGATCTTTCTGGGTTCAAGGTCGTGTTCTTTGCCATTGTACCTGCTCTGAACTCTGAACGGTGAAATATTGTAAAACGACACCATGTGCTGTAATACGGTCACATTGTATGTAACAACCACCTCGCCAACGGGTAGTGAGAATTTGAGGGTCCAAGTTTTTGCTACAGAAAACCCTGATGCTCTGGATGATGAAAAAATAATGCCACCAGCAATGGGATCAGAAGCCTTATATACGGGGGGTGCTACCTGGCTGGTCACACTTCATAAGTTAATTCCATGCTTGGAAGCACGGACCACCCTTGTTTTCAATGGGATGACTGAGAAAGAGAACTCAGGTGTATTCGGTGTTTATTAATCTCTTCTGGCTTATTCCAGGAGAGGAGTTATCTCTACACGGTTCCCTGCTTAGATTTCGAAGACTTGGTGACAGTCTTCCGTGCTGACAACCATTTCAAGACCCGGGTCAAAGAAAAAAAGTCTAGGCTCTGAATTCAGTCAATTCCCGTGTAGCTATTTGGATTTCTGCTACTTTCTTTTAGCAATGCTATATCACACCTAACTCCAAAACCAGGAAGCTCCCGCCGAGGTTGCCCAGCACTGTGTGCAGGTGGCGTCTCAGGGCACGCGAAAGTCACTGAGCCGGCTGCGGGTGGCCGCCGGAGCAACAGCTGGAAGCCCCTGATGGATACCGGTGTGCTCCCCACTTTGGGGAATGACTTTATCCGGTGTGAGGCAATCTTCCTCCCACGGTCTCGGGAAGCCCCAACGCCGCAGGCTTCCGCACCGCAGTGGAGCCGCCCGGGCGTAGTTCCTCCGCCGCTTCCTCCTCCAGCTGCAGCCACCCTACCCTTCCTGCTCAGCCAGCACTCCCCCTCGCCGGGTTTGAAGCGCGCGCCACGGAGAACCCACAGGCGACAGAGGAGGGGGAAGAAGGCGCGCGGCCGCACGCAAGCGCGTAGGTGGACAGCCCGGCCCCGCCCCCGAAGGCCCCGCCCCCTCCGCCCGGCGCCCCAGGCGGACCTGTCTCGGTGAGGCGGGGAGCAGAGCTTCCTTCTCTTGAGTGCGGTGTTGCGCCGCCTGCTTCGTCCTTCCGCCCCTGCCTCCGCGGCTCCCAGGCGGGCGAGGGGAAGGGCGGAAGGTGCGCTGGGGTCGAGGCCCGCGACCCGGTCGGCGGGAGAGTGGCGCGCGACATGTCGCTGTGGGGGGAGCCGCTGCAGGCCCCGCAGGCCCCGGCCTCGCAGCTGCCTCCGGCCGCGCTTTCGGGGCCGCTGCTGCCCACTCCGGCTAGCGCGACCCTCAACCGACTGCGGGAGCCGCTGCTGCGGAAGCTCAGCGAGAGCTTGGACCGAGCGCCGGAGGGCCGGGGCTGGCGGAGGCTGGCCGAGGTGGCGGGGAGTCGGGGGCGTCTCCGGCTTAGGTGAGGCGGGCGCGGAGTCCGGGGGCGCGGTGCGGAGGGGGCAGGGACGGGCTCGGGGTCACGTAGGGGCGGAGAGGACCAGGGCTCGCGAGGTGGAGACCGGGCGAAGAAGGATGGGCACTGTCGTGGGTGGGGCTGGAGACCACCGGGGACCACACGAGATGAAGGGGCCACAGGTCGGAAAGCAGCAGTGGAGGGAAGGATTTGAGGAAACTTAAATCGTCGTTTAGAGAGAGCCTAGGACGGTCCTGGGAATGCAAGAGATTTGCGATTGGAGCCCAGGCTTTGGGATGGGAGAAGGCAGAAATGGCACTGCCAGTGTTTGCCATCCCCTTACGCTGCAAAGGAGAAGTGAAGGACCAAGGAGAGGATATTAAGAGGTGGAATACCGAAGGAAGGTGGGAAGGGAGAAGTGCAGATAGAGAGATAATGAGAGTAGAGGGTTTGGGGTGCAGGAATTCACCCCAAAGATGGTGGGAAAGACTGAAACGAAACGCACCATCTTCCTCCATCATACCAAGTTACCTAGTTTTCTTCTTGACTTCACCATGGACATTTAAACTATAAGTAAAACTATTTTCCTTGTTACCAGGCTTGAATCCACTTTACTAGGAATTCTTGAACTTTTTGGTCTCAGGACTTAAGTATTGTTGTGGACCCCAAAGATTTTTTGCTTGTGTGGGTTGGATATATTATATACTTATAATATATACTGCTATTTACTGTATTAGAAACTAAAACCAAGAAATATTTAAAAATATGTATGAACTTATTAAGTAATAACCTGTTATATGTTAATGAAAATCACATATTTTTGTGGCAAAACAGGTTTTTCCAAGACAAAACAAAAATTATGAGTGGCATTTTTTACATTTTGGAATCTATTGTCTTGGCTTAATGCTTCTGCATTCAATCTGTTGCATTATCACAGGCAAATTATTATGACAAATTGTTTTGCTCTTGAGGACCCCTGAAAGGGTCTCAGGAAACACACTAGAGGTTCCCAGACCACATTTTGAAAACTAAAAGTCTGTACCATTGTTTTGGGTTTGGTCTGCCTTTAAACCGTTTAGCAGTTTTTAAACTGATATCTCTAAACTTTGTCTTGTACTATAATTATGTTTACACATCTTTATAAACTACTCGGGAATAGAAACCGTCTCTAAATATTCTGTGTATTATGCTTACAGCCTGTTTTAGACACTTAATAAATATTTGTTGAATTGAGAAGAATCATTCATTCATGCAAAATTATGTCTATTGACTGCCTCCTATTTGCTAGAAATTCCAGAAGATAAAAAAGGTAAGTATTTAGTTCCTATTCACAAGGGCTTATCCAGTAATGGAGACTTATTCTGCAACATTCACAAATAATATGTTATATGCTTTGTCAAATGTGTGTAATAAGGATAATGATGATGATGATTTTTTAATAATTTATTGAGCCCTTAGTATGTTCTGGACAGTATACTGTTTACAAGCATCATCTACTTTTATCTCCACAAAAACCCTGAGTTCCAGAGAAATTGTAGTTAAGGCAAAGAGTAATGACAATTTGGGATTATTTGGCTTACACAGAGGAGTAATGAGCAGGGAATCAAGAAGCGGTAAATTTGCAAAGTTGAGCAGACAGATGGAATAATTTTTTCTAGGAAAATTAGGCTTTGGGGCTGTGCAAAGAAAATCCTTAATGCTATTTTTCTAGGCCTATACATTTCCACACTTCCAGACTTACAATAATGTTAAAGTTGTCATGTTTGTGGGTCAGATGTACTGAGCATTATGATTTGACTAGTACTCTAGTTAGGGAAGGCTCTGGATTTCCTTAAGAGAGGGCCTGGTAGAAACATCTCCTGCTAGTCAATGAAGGAGAGAAGAAAGCCAGGCAGGCACCCCTAAGTGAAGACGCCTGGCTCATGGTATCTAAAATGATTTGATGCCTGATGTCAGGTTTTAAGTTTTCCTCCCCGAGCCTTCAGTAAAGTTACATTAAAGACTATAGAATGGTGTTAATTTTGTTTGGGAGAATTAATAGGAAGGTGTCAGGATGCTTTTCTGGTGAAGCCATAGGAAGAGATGGGTGGTTGTCAAGCAAGAGGTGACAAGCAATGAACAGCATGCATTTGTGGGGTCTGGGAACTTCAGGGTAAGACGGATGTGTTTTCACTAGTCTACTAGGATAAGGGCTCAGAGTAGGTTAGTTGGGGTGGGGAAGGTGGGGACAGGCCTGAAGGTTAGAGAATTTGGGAACATTGAGCTTATATTGGGATACAGCTATATTGATATAAGGGCCTATAGACATTTATAGATATTTATTGCTCTCTATGTGTTAGGATCAGAGAAGATCCGTTTAGTCTGAGGGCTAGAATGAGCAGGAAGAATTAAACTGGCATAACAAAGCTTAGCACTGGGAACTTGGGGGTAGGGGAGTAGCAGCTGAGGGGGGCAAAGTATCTGGTGATGCTTCCTCTAATAAACATAGGAATTGTGTGAGAGGCTAGCCCAAGTGGGAAACAAGTCCCATGAGGATGTGAAGTGCTTTCATTAGAGTCACTGGCTTCACAAGTCTGAAATCTCCAAAAGTTGTTTATTTATTCTGTTTCTTTTTCCTTCGGTCTCTTTCTACTTTCTTTCCTAACTCTACAAATTTCCTCAAACTAGATGAGAATTTTTGTTTAATTAAACAAACAAACATAAACTACAAGAAAAGAGAGTCCATTCAGAGCTGTCCACTAAGGATTAGGAATAACTTTAAATCTTTTTAGGAGGTTACTGATGACTCAGGATGAATCCTTGCATATGTTCGTAGTATTTCCACAACCATGTGTACTGTCTAGCCCTAATTGCGTTCCAAACTGATCTAATATCAAATACCCTCTCTTGTCAGTGTAGATAGGCAAAGGTTCTGAGTGTCTTGCCCAGGCTATATAAATTCTATTGTGGTGTAGCACATCTGAGCCCCATGGATGGTGGAGCTTTCTGGAGGCATCTAATGCAGTTGAAATTACGTTGAGTGGGGCACTTAGAAGTGGGCCTATGATACGTGGACTAAGGAATAACAATCAGACATTGCATATCTGCCCTCAAGCAGTTTGTAGGATGCTGTAGGAATCAGAACATACATAAAAAGCTGTGATAAAAGGTTTCCTGTTCATCTCTTCAGTTTCTGCATGTTGGAATGCCTTAGGGTTCAGTCTTTGTATCTCTTTATCTACACTTCTACACCTAATCCCCTTCTTGGTGTTGCCCTTCGGTCTCATGGCTTTACATATGTTTAGGCTGATCACTCCCAGTTTATACCTCCATTTTATATCTTGAACTCCCAGATTGATATTTGCAGATGTTAATTCACCATCTCTTGAATGACCAATAGACATCTTAATCGTAACTTGTCTAAAACTAAACATACCTTCCCATATAAACCTCTTTCTCTTAACATTTTCTGCATTTCAGCAGAAGATGACTGCATCCTTCCAGTTGCTCTGGCCTCTTTTACCCACCTGGTCCATTTTATCAGCAAATCCTGTCTGCTGTGCCCTCAGTACATACCCAGAATCAGCCTGTGCTGCTGCTCCACTAGTCCAAGCCATCTTTTTCTCTCACCTGGATTATCCCAATAGCTGCTTAACATCTCCTTCTTCCTCCTTTGCCTTCCACCCTCAATCTACACATCTTTTAAAGCTGTAAATCAGATCTTGCCCCTCCTTTGCTCAGAACCCTCCAATTGCTTTTCCATCTCAGAGTAAAAATACCATTTAGCCTCCAGTTGCCTCTTATCTTATTATGCCCCTCCTTCTCTCTATTCTGGTCACACTTGCTTCCTTGCTTTTCTTTAAACACAGTAAGGTCTTTTCCCTTGCTGTTTATTCCACCTGTGAGGGTCTCCACTGGTAACTGCATGACTTGTTCCTTCACCTTCTTAAGTGTTTGCTTAAAAATCACCACAGTGAGGCCTTCTCTGACAACCTATATAAACTTATGCGCCTACATCTCTCCGGCGTTACCTATCCCCCTTCCTTGCTTTATTTTGTTTTCCAAAGCACTTGTGACCATTGTTTGGATGATTATACACACACTTGGATCTGTCTGTCTGCCTCTCTCCAAGAGAGAAAAAATCCAGGAAGATAGGAATTTTGTTTTACTTGCTGAAATAGTCTCAATATATCTAGAAAATATTTTCCTTTTATAGGTGCTTAATAATAGTTGTTGAATTAATGAATGAAGATTACAAAAAGTAAATGTGCCAAGAAAAGGAGAAGAGACTGAAAGGGAGTACCATGGTTTGTACCATAAAGGGTACATAATATATTCTATTTGATTATATATTTTTAAAAGTAAAGATATATAGAGATATAGATCCTTTTTTTTTAAGATAGCCCATTTGCTATCTTTTTAATTAAACCAAAAATTTCAAATTAGGTCTGGTAGAAACCACATGAAAGCACAATCTTACAGGAATGTAACTAAAAAGGAAAGAAATGAAAGTTAGGTATGTATAAGCGTATCTCAGCTGAAAGTCTGCCCATGTGGAAAATCAGTAAAAAACAAGGAGGTACAGAATCTTATTTTCCATCCTGTGCCACTCTGTATTGGAAGAGAAATCTTTGCTTCAATTTGATCTCTGTTCATTTGAGGGGAAAAAGTCAAATAGTTTTTTCATTTTCTCTGTCAGTATAAATACTTGGTTGTATCACTTGGTTTCTTAATTTATCTTCTCCTGAGTCTGTACCAGTAGTTCTCAAAGTTTAGTGTGTGAACCACTTGTCTGCAGTACTTCTGAATCAGAATCTCAGGGAACTGGGGAAACTCCAATTTTCAACAACTCCTGGGTAATTTTTATGTGCACTAAATTTTTTTTAAGAAATGAAAAATAGTTGTAATATTTGAAGTCCTTTAGAGAAAAGCTCTCTGCTTAATATTTCTAGTATCTGTTTTCTTTTGTCCCCCTTTTTCTTTTTCTTATATTCTACATTTCCTTCCATATGTATTTGTTCAAGAAATATTTGAGCACTGGGCAAGTCAGCACAGCTTAGCAGTGGGAGGACTCAAAGATATGTAATCCAGTCTCAGGCAGTTTACGGTAATGGAGATGAAATACCTCTGCTAGTAACTGCAATTAAGAGAGTTGTGACCAGCACCAGTTCTTTCTCTTCCTTCCTTGTTCCTTGCAGGAATTTAAGCTCCATGTGGGCATGGATCTTGTCTTTTATTCAGCACAGTATCCCCAATGCATGGCACACAGAAGATACTATAAATTACAACTATTATTTATATAGTTCACTGTGTGTCAGCACTCTTCAAAGTATTTTCTGTATGTACATTAACTCATTTAATCCTCACTGCAACCTTGGAAGCAGATACTATTATTTGTAAATAGGGATACTGAGGTATAGAGAGGTTAAGAAATATTCGTTGAATGAATACACATATTACATGATGATAGAAAGAGGCATCAAAGAGTTACTGCTGATTTGCCTTCATCTCAATTCTCTTTTGTATGGTTGCCTTCAGCATTTTTGCTCTTTTCTTCTCATAGCCTTGACTGGCTCCTTTACATCCCTCAGGTCTCCATTGAATTTAGCTCTTCAGAGAGGCCTTTCTTAACCACTATTTATACCAAACCAGACTCACACTCTGTTTCACTTCATACTGCTTTATTTCCTTTATTGTGTTCTTTACTATCTTAAACCATCTTGTTTATTTTCTTTTCCCTTTACTGCCTATTTCCTCCTACTCTAAGCTCCCTGAAGGCAGGGACCTTTCCTATTCATGCTTTCAACAAATCTTCATTGATTACCTACATGGGCTGGGCACTGTCCTGGGCATCCTAGGCATTGGGACAAGGGGGTGAACAAGACTGACAAGGCCCTGTCCTCATGAAGGTTCATGGCGTCAGATGGTAATCCAACAAAAGTATCAGGTAGTAATTAATGTTATGCAAAGAATTAAAGTTGGGTAATGTGTGTGTATGTGTGTGTGTGTGAGAGAGAGAGAGAGAATGACTAGTAACCACTTTAGATGAGGTGGTAAGGGAACTTCTCTCTGAAGAGCTGCCATTTTGAAGTGGCATTAGTGTGACAGCAGGTCAGCCATGCAAAGATGGGTGCTGGGGTGGAGAGAAGGTGCTTTTGTTTCAATCAGATCATGTCACTTCTCAGGTCAGACCTTCTAATGGTTTACTCCTGTCCTGAGTCCTTTTTTACTTGCTTGAACCTGTACCTGGAACACTTTTTCACAGTTATCCACAGGATTTGCTCCTTCATTTCCTTCAGATCCCTTTAACTTTTGCAGTGACATTTTTCCTAAATACTCTGTATAAAGTAACTCCTCATCTTGTACTTCCTGTGCCTCTCTCAGCTTTCTTGTTCTCCATATTAATTACCACTATTTTGACATTAAATACGTTTACTTGTTTATTGTTCATTTTCTACCCACCGTTACATTGACAGCTTCTTTCTTTGTTCATTGCTCTTTCCCCAGTACTTATAACATGCCTTGGCACATTATAACTGCTTAATGAATAGTTTTTGAGTGAAAGGATTAATTCTAGGCAGAGGAAACAAGTGCAGGAATCTCTGAAAATGGATTGTCACTGACACACAGGAGTGGAAATGGGAAGATTAATTAGAATGCTATCATGATAGGTCAGTGGGAAATTAGGACAAGTTAGTAACAGTGGAGATGGGGAAAAGTACTTGGAACCAGAATATATTTTGGAAATAGAGTTAGTAGGATTTGTTGAAGAATTTGAAGTTGGTAGTGAAGAAAAGCAATGAATCAAGGATAATTTGGGGGTTTAGTTTGTGTAATGAGTGGATGGTGATACAGTATATTGAGCTAGGAAACATGGGGATAAATATGCTTAGAGGGGAGAAATGAAGAGTTATTTAGTTTAAGTTTGATGTATCTATTAGACAAATAAGTAAAGATGTCGAATAAGCAGTCCCTGAACATGTAGATGTAGTTTGAGGAGTCACGTTAGTGGATGGGTGGTACTTAAAGCTATGGGTTTAGATGAAGTCACCTACCAAGAGTGTAGGTAGAGGACAGAAAGGGCTAGGATAGACTCCTAGAGTAAATATATAAACATCTCTTTGAAGAAACTTAGCTATGGCTAAAGGGAGAGGTGGTATCTAGGGAGGGTTGTTTGTTTTAAGATAGGTGATAGAGCACGTTGCAAGCTGATGGAAATGATCTAATAAATGAGAAGTAGATGATGGAAGACAGAGAAGAGGCAGTTGCAGAAGCAGAGTGTTGGAGAGTGTCAGAGCAGTTATGTTCTCAAGTAGAAAGCGTGGGATGTGTTATAGGAGATTATGTTGAAATCTGTAGGTTTACTCAGGGGGAATTATATCTCCCTGTGAATCCCTTGTGTACTGCTGTATCCTCAGGGCCCTGGACAGTGCCTGGCATGGAGTAGGTGCTGTTGGTAACGTGAATTAATATGACAGAAATGTTGTCCAAATGGGATTATAAATTGATTCATGAAAGTACCTCTTTTTCTTGTAAAGATCTGTTCTAAATGATAATTATATTAGTTCATTCTTTCAACTGTTATTTATTAATGACTCCTATGTCTCGGTACTGTTCCAGGCACTGGCAATACAACAGTGAATAACGTAGATAAAAACCCCTGCCCTATTCTAACTAAAGTCAGGAGCAAGACAAATATGCCCACTATTACTATTTTACATTGTACTGGAAGTATTATCTAGCACCAATAATTGAGATAAACAGATAAGACATTTAAAAACTTGGAGGAGGTAAAACTATTACTATTTTAGGTGATATAATTGTATAACTGGAATACTCAAGAAAGTCAACTAAAAATCTTCTCCACAAACATTTAAGAGAATCTAGTGAGATAAGTATAATTTTATAATTATAAACTTAATATTCAGAAATTATTAGCCTTTACATACACAAACAAAATTTAATGGATAGAACATCCCATTTTTAAGAAGCATTAGAAAAAGATAAAACAGCAAGGAATAAATTTAACAAGAAATGTATGTTTATGGAATACTTTAAAACGTGATTGAAAGACCCAAAAGTGGAATTGAACAGATGGAAAGACATTACTGTATTGTTGCATAAGAAGACTTCAACATCATAAAAGATAAATTTTAATGTTAACATAATTCCTAGGGAACATATCAGCTGATTGGCTTCATTCCTCTCCTTTCTCCCTCCCTCACTTCCTTCTGGTCTTCCTTCCTTTTGAACTATGTAAGTTTATTCTAAAAAGTATATAGAGGAGGCGGGGCAAGATGGCAGACTGGTGAGCTGTAAGTTTTAGTTATTCCTCCAGGAAAGTAGGTAAAAAGCCAGGAACTGCGTGGACTGAACACCACAGAGCAATCTGTCTTTGGGCATACTTCATACAACACTCATGAAAATGTCGAACTGCTGAGATCAGCGAAATCTGTAAGTTTTTGCGGCCAGGGGACCCGCGCCACTCCCTGCCAGGCTCGGTCCCGTGGGAGGAGGGGCTGTCAGCTCCGGGAAGGAGAAGGGAGAACTGCAGTGCTAGCCCTTCTCAGAAACTCATTCTACTGATTCAAACTCCAACCATAGATAGACTGAGACCAGACACCAGAGAATCTGAGAGCTGCCAGCCCAGCAGAGAGGAGACAGGCATAGAAAAAAAAAAAAAATAACACAAAAAACTCCAAAATAAAAGCAGAGGATTTTTGGAGTTCTGGTGAACACAGAAAGGGGAAGGGCGGAGCTCAGGCCTTGAGGCGCATATGCAAATCCCGAAGAAAAGCTGATCTCTCTGCCCTGTGGACCTTTCCTTAATGGCCCTGGTTGCTTTGTCTCTTAGCATTTCAATAACCCATTAGATCTCTGAGGAGGGCCCTTTTTTTTTTTTTTTTTTTTTTAATCCTTTTTTCTTTTTCTAAAACAATTACTCTAAGAAGCCCAATACAGAAAGCTTCAAAGAATTGCAATTTGGGCACGTCAAGTCAAGAGCAGAACTAAGAGAGCTCTGAGACAAAAGGCAATAATCCAGTGGCTGAGAAAATTCACTAAACACCACAACTTCCCAAGAAAAGGGGGGTGTCCGCTCACAGCCATCATCCTGGTGGACAGGAAACACTCCTGCCCATCGCCAGCCCCATAGCCCAGAGCTGCCCCAGACAACCCAGTGTGACGGAAGTGCTTCAAATAACAGGCACACACCACAAAACTGGGCGTGGACATTAGCCTTCCCTGCAACCTCAGCTGATTGTCCCAGAGCTGGGAAGGTGGAGCAGTGTGAATTAACAAAGCCCCATTCAGCCATCATTTGAGCAGACTGGGAGCCTCCCTACACAGCCCAGCAGCCCAGAACTGCCCTGGGGGGACGGCACTCACCTGTGACATAGCACAGTCATCCCTCAACAGAGGACCCGGGGTGCACGGCCTGGAAGAGGGGCCCACTTGCAAGTCTCAGGAGCCATACGCCAATACCAAAGACTTGTGGGTCAGTGGCAGAGACAAACTGTGGCAGGACTGAACTGAAGGATTAGACTATTGCAGCAGCTTTAAAACTCTAGGATCATCGGGGAGATTTGATTGTTAGGGCCACCCCCCTCCCCGACTGCCCAGAAACACGCCCCACATACAGGGCAGGCAACACCAACTACACACGCAAGCTTGGTACACCAATTGGGCCCCACAAGACTCACTCCCCCACTCACCAAAAAAAAGGCTAAGCAGGGGAGAACTGGCTTGTGGAGAACAGGTGGCTTGTGGACGCCACCTGCTGGTTAGTTAGAGAAAGTGTACTCCACGAAGCTGTAGATCTGATAAATTAGAGATAAGGACTTCAATAGGTCTACAAACCCTAAAAGAACCCTATCAAGTTCAGCAAATGCCACGAGGCCAAAAACAACAGAAAATTATAAAGCATATGAAAAAAACAGACGATATGGATAACCCAAGCCCAAGCACCCAAATCAAAAGACCAGAAGAGACACAGCACCTAGAGCAGCTACTCAAAGAACTAAAGATGAACAATGAGACCATAGTACGGGATATGAAGGAAATCAAGAAGACTCTAGAAGAGCATAAAGAAGACATTGCAAGACTAAATAAAAAAATGGATGATCTTATGGAAATTAAAGAAACTGTTGACCAAATTAAAAAGATTCTGGACACTCATAGTACAAGACTAGAGGAAGTTGAACAACGAATCAGTGACCTGGAAGATGACAGAATGGAAAATGAAAGCATAAAAGAAAGAATGGGGAAAAAAATTGAAAAAATCGAAATGGACCTCAGGGATATGATAGATAATATGAAACGTCCAAATATAAGACTCATTGGTGTCCCAGAAGGGGAAGAAAAGGGTAAAGGTCTAGGAAGAGTATTCAAAGAAATTGTTGGGGAAAACTTCCCAAATCTTCTAAACAACATAAATACACAAATCATAAATGCTCAGCGAACTCCAAATAGAATAAATCCAAATAAACCCACTCCGAGACATATACTGATCACACTGTCAAACACAGAAGAGAAGGAGCAAGTTCTGAAAGCAGCAAGAGAAAAGCAATTCACCACATACAAAGGAAACAGCATAAGACTAAGTAGTGACTACTCAGCAGCCACCATGGAGGCGAGAAGGCAGTGGCACGATATATTTAAAATTCTGAGTGAGAAAAATTTCCAGCCAAGAATACTTTATCCAGCAAAGCTCTCCTTCAAATTTGAGGGAGAGCTTAAATTTTTCACAGACAAACAAATGCTGAGAGAATTTGCTAACAAGAGACCTGCCCTACTGCAGATACTAAAGGGAGCCCTACAGACAGAGAAACAAAGACAGGACAGAGAGACTTGGAGAAAGGTTCAGTACTAAAGAGATTCGGTATGGGTACAATAAAGGATATTAATAGAGAGAGGGAAAAATATGGCAAACATAAACCAAAGGATAAGATGGCCGATTCAAGAAATGCCTTCATGGTTTTAACGTTGAATGTAAATGGATTAAACTCCCCAATTAAAAGATATAGATTCGCAGAATGGATCAAAAAAAATGAACCATCAATATGTTGCATACAAGAGACTCATCTTAGACACAGGGACACAAAGAAACTGAAAGTGAAAGGATGGAAAAAAATATTTCATGCAAGCTACAGCCAAAAGAAAGCAGGTGTAGCAATATTAATCTCAGATAAAATAGACTTCAAATGCAGGGATGTTTTGAGAGACAAAGAAGGCCACTACGTACTAATAAAAGGGGCAATTCAGCAAGAAGAAATAACAATCGTAAACGTCTATGCACCCAATCAAGGTGCCACAAAATACATGAGAGAAACACTGGAAAAACTAAAGGAAGCAATCGATGTTTCCACAATAATTGTGGGAGACTTCAACACATCACTCTCTCCTATAGATAGATCAACCAGACAGAAGACCAATAAGGAAATTGAAAACCTAAACAATCTGATAAATGAATTAGATTTAACAGACATATACAGGACATTACATCCCAAATCACCAGGATACACATACTTTTCTAGTGCTCATGGAACTTTCTCCAGAATAGATCATATGCTGGGACATAAAACAAGCCTCAATAAATTTAAAAAGATTGAAATTATTCAAAGCACATTCTCTGACCACAATGGAATACAATTAGAAGTCAATAACCATCAGAGACTTAGAAAATTCACAAATACCTGGAGGTTAAACAACACGCTCCTAAACAATCAGTGGGTTAAATAAGAAATAGCAAGAGAAATTGCTAAATATATAGAGACGAATGAAAATGAGAACACAACATACCAAAACCTATGGGATGCAGCAAAAGCAGTGCTAAGGGGGAAATTTATAGCACTAAACGCATATATTAAAAAGGAAGAAAGAGCCAAAATCAAAGAACTAATGGATCAACTGAAGAAGCTAGAAAATGAACAGCAAACCAATCCTAAACCAAGTAGAAGAAAAGAAATAACAAGGATTAAAGCAGAAATAAATGACATAGAGAACAGAAAAACAATAGAGAGGATAAATATCACCAAAAGTTGGTTCTTTGAGAAGATCAACAAGATTGACAAACCCCTAGCTAGACTGACAAAATCAAAAAGAGAGAAGACCCATATAAACAAAATAATGAAAAAGGTGACATAACTGCAGATCCTGAAGAAATTAAAAAAAATTATAAGAGGATATTATGAACAACTGTATGGCAACAAACTGGATAATGTAGAAGAAATGGACAATTTCCTGGAAACATATGAACAACCTAGACTGACCAGAGAAGAAATAGAAGACCTCAACCAACCCATCACAAGCAAAGAGATCCAATCAGTCATCAAAAATCTTCCCACAAATAAATGCCCAGGGCCAGATGGCTTCACAGGGGAATTCTACCAAACTTTCCAGAAAGAACTGACACCAATCTTACTCAAACTCTTTCAAAACATTGAAAAAAATGGAACACTACCTAACTCATTTTATGAAGCTAACATCAATCTAATACCAAAACCAGGCAAAGATGCTACAAAAAAGGAAAACTACCGGCCAATCTCCCTAATGAATATAGATGCAAAAATCCTCAACAAAATACTTGCAAATCGAATCCAAAGACACATTAAAAAAATCATACACCATGACCAAGTGGGGTTCATTCCAGGCATGCAAGGATGGTTCAACATAAGAAAAACAATCAATGTATTACAACACATTAACAAGTCAAAAGGGAAAAATCAATTGATCATCTCAATAGATGCTGAAAAAGCATTTGACAAAATCCAACATCCCTTTTTGATAAAAACACTTCAAAAGGTAGGAATTGAAGGAAACTTCCTCAACATGATAAAGAGCATATATGAAAAACCCACAGCCAGCATAGTACTCAATGGTGAGAGACTGAAAGCCTTCCCTCTAAGATCAGGAACAAGACAAGGATGCCCGCTGTCACCACTGTTATTCAACATTGTGCTGGAAGTGCTAGCCAGGGCAATCCGGCAAGACAAAGAAATAAAAGGCATCCAAATTGGAAAAGAAGAAGTAAAACTGTCATTGTTTGCAGATGATATGATCTTATATCTAGAAAACCCTGAGAAATCGACGATACAGCTACTAGAGCTAATAAACAAATTTAGCAAAGTAGCGGGATACAAGGTTAATGCACATAAGTCAGTAATGTTTCTATATGCTAGAAATGAACAAACTGAAGAGACACTCAAGAAAAAGATACCATTTTCAATAGCAACTAAAAAAATCAAGTACCTAGGAATCAACTTAACCAAAGATGTAAAAGACCTATACAAAGAAAACTACATAACTCTACTAAAAGAAATAGAAGGGGACCTTAAAAGATGGAAAAATATTCCATGTTCATGGATAGGAAGGCTAAATGTCATTAAGATGTCAATTCTACCCAAACTCATCTACAGATTCAATGCAATCCCAATCAAAATTCCAACAACCTACTTTGCAGACTTGGAAAAGCTAGTTATCAAATTTATTTGGAAAGGGAAGATGCCTCGAATTGCTAAAGACACTCTAAAAAAGAAAAACGAAGTGGGAGGACTTACACTCCCTGACTTTGAAGCTTATTATAAAGCCACAGTTGCCAAAACAGCATGGTACTGCCACAAAGATAGACATATAGATCAATGGAATCGAATCGAGAATTCAGAGATAGACCCTCAGATCTATGGCCGAGTGATCTTTGATAAGGCCCCCAAAGTCACTGAACTGAGCCATAATGGTCTTTTCAACAAATGGGGCTGGGAGAGTTGGATATCCATATCCAAAAGAATGAAAGAGGACCCCTACCTCACCCCCTACACAAAAATTAACTCAAAATGGACCAAAGATCTCAATATAAAAGAAAGTACCATAAAACTCCTAGAAGTTAATGTAGGAAAACATCTTCAAGACCTTGTATTAGGCGGCCACTTCCTAGACTTTACACCCAAAGCACAAGCAACGAAAGAGAAAATAGATAAATGGGAACTCCTCAAGCTTAGAAGTTTCTGCACCTCAAAGGAATTTCTCAAAAAGGTAAAGAGGCAGCCAACTCAATGGGAAAAAATTTTTGGAAACCATGTATCTGACAAAAGACTGATATCTTGCATATACAAAGAAATCCTACAACTCAATGACAATAGTACAGACAGCCCAATTATAAAATGGGCAAAAGATATGAAAAGACAGTTCTCTGAAGAGGAAATACAAATGGCCAAGAAACACATGAAAAAATGTTCAGCTTCACTAGCTATTAGAGAGATGCAAATTAAGACCACAATGAGATACCATCTAACACCGGTTAGAATGGCTGCCATTAAACAAACAGGAAACTACAAATGCTGGAGGGGATGTGGAGAAATTGGAACTCTTATTCATTGTTGGTGGGACTGTATAATGGTTCAGCCACTCTGGAAGTCAGTCTGGCAGTTCCTTAGAAAACTAGATATAGAGCTACCATTTGATCCAGCGATTGCACTTCTTGGTATATACGTGGAAGATCGGAAAGCAGTGACACGAACAGATATCTGCACGCCAATGTTCATAGCAGCATTATTCACAATTGCCAAGAGATGGAAACAACCCAAATGTCCTTCAACAGATGAGTGGATAAATAAAATGTGGTATATACACACGATGGAATACTACGCGGCAGTAAGAAGGAACGATCTGGTGAAACATATGACAACATGGATGAACCTTGAAGACATAATGCTGAGCGAAATAAGCCAGGCACAAAAAGAGAAATATTATATGCTACCACTAATGTGAACTTTGAAAAATGTAAAGCAAATGGTTTATAATGTAGAATGTAGGGGAACTAGCAGTAGAGAGCAATTAAGGAAGGAGGAACAATAATCCAAGAAGAACAGATAAGCTAACGTTCTGGGGATGCCCAGAAATGACTATGGTCTGTTAATTTCTGATGGATATAGTAGGAACAAGTTCACAGAAATGTTGCTATATTAGGTAACTTTCTTGGGGTAAAGTAGGAACATGTTGGAAGTTAAGCAGTTATCTTAGGTTAGTTGTCTTTTTCTTACCCCCTTGTTATGGTCTCTTTGAAATGTTCTTTTATTGTATGTTTGTTTTCTTTTTAACTTTTTTTTTCATACAGTTGATTTAAAAAAGAAGGGAAAGTTAAAAAAAAAAAAAAGAAAGAAAAACAAGGAAAAAAAAAAAAAAGATGTAGTGCCCCCTTGAGGAGCCTGTGGAGAATGCAGGGGTATTCGCCTACCCCACCTCCATGGTTGCTAACATGACCACAGACATAGGGGACTGGTGGTTTGATGGGTTGAGCCCTCTACCATAAGTTTTACCCTTGGGAAGACGGTTGCTGCAAAGGAGAGGCTAGGCCTCCCTATATTTGTGCCTAAGAGTCTCCTCCTGAATGCCTCTTTGTTGCTCAGATGTGGCCCTCTCTCTCTGGCTAAGCCAACTTGAAAGGTGAAATCACTGCCCTCCCCCCTACGTGGTATCAGACACCCAGGGGAGTGAATCTCCCTGGCAACGTGGAATATGACTCCCAGGGAGGAATGTAGACCCGGCATCGTGGGACGGAGAACATCTTCTTGACCAAAAGGGGGATGTGAAAGGAAATGAAATAAGCTTCAGTGGCAGAGAGATTCCTAAACGAGCCGAGAGATCACTCTGGTGGGCACTCTTACGCACACTTTAGACAACCCTTTTTAGGTTCTAAAGAATTGGGGTAGCTGGTGGTGGATACCTGAAACTATCAAACTACAACCCAGAACCCATGAATCTCGAAGACAGTTGTATAAAAATGTAGCTTATGAGGGGTGACAATGGGATTGGGAAAGCCATAAGGACCAAACTCCGTTTTGTCTAGTTTATGGATGGATGTGTAGAAAAGTAGGGGAAGGAAACAAACAGACAAAGGTACCCAGTGTTCTTTTTTATTTCAATTGCTCTTTTTCACTCTAATTATTATTATTGTTATTTTTGTGTGTGTGCTAATGAAGGTGTCAGGGATTGATTTAGGTGATGAATGTACAACTATGTAATGGTACTGTAAACAATTGAAAGTACAATTTGTTTTGTATGACTGCGTGGTATGTGAATATATCTCAATAAAATGATGATTAAAAAAATAAAAAAATAAAAAGTATATAGAAAAATAAATAAGAAAAAATAGCTAGGAAAATTTTTAAAAAGAAGAAATGAGGGGGAATTAGTCCTAACAAATGTTAAATCATTTTAAAGCCTTCATTATTGAAACACTGTGTCACTAGTACATGAACACACAGACCAGTGGAACAGAATACAAAGTTCAGAAGAAGATCTTAAGTACATGTAAGAGTTTAGTATATGATAAAATGTGACTTTCTAATAGTGGAATAAGATTGAAGTTTTTAATAAATATTATTGGAATAAGCAGGTAAAAAGTAAAAGATAAAGTAATTCATAGTTCATACTATATATTTATTAGAATAATTGATGGTAGCTGCTGTAACACATAATCCTCCATCTGAATAACTTCACACGATAAAATTTTATTTCATACTGACATTTTGGTCTCATATGGATAAGAAGTTTCTCCTTAGTGGCTCTCTTCTGGCTGGAACTCAGGGATCTCGGCTCCTTCCATTTTGTGGTTCTACCATCTCATGGTCCTTCATCATAGCCGTGATCCTTGTAAGCCAAGATCTTGCAAAAAAGAGTGTATCACTTCCACTCCTACTCCGATTCTAGTGTCCAGAACCTCTAATTAATCATAAGGGAGGATAGAAAATATAGTCTTCCTACGTACCCAGGAAGAAGAAACAGGATTGGTAAACATCTAGCCAGCCTGTGCTTCAGTCTATCAGGATAAACTCTAAATGGATCAAAGATTTTAATGTAAAAAAAAGAAAGAAAGAAACCATTCTACAAGAAAATATAGATTTTCTATTAAAATCTGGAGGCCTTTCTAAGCCATGAAAAAAGATTGATAAATTGCGTAAAAATAAATCTTCTGCAAGACAAAAAATACACAGAGACACACATATCACTATAAGCAAGGTGAAAGAAATGAAGGCAAACTGGGAAAATATAGTTGCAACTCCTCTCAGAAAAGATTAATTTTCCTAATATATGACGTATACATAGAACACATAAGAAAAAGCAAAGGCTCTAAGACATGAGCAGGCTGTATTTAAAACACACACACACAATGACCAACTTTGTCTCAGAATTTATAATCTTGGGTGACAAAATACAAATGTTGTGGCATCCTGATCAAAATGAATGTGGATTAAGAATATTTCAAGTAATATGAAATCTTGCTGACCTTGACTTTGCCACATTTGTGTTGCAGTTATGTTTGATCCTTTCCACCTACCCAAGCTTCCAACCTTTTCAAGTAGTGATTATTGAATGATTAATATGGGCAAGACAAAATTTAAGGGATTAAATGTATGTATTATTTATATATATATTTCTGTTTTCAAGGAGTTTACAGTAATATAATGGGGTGGAGCAAACATGCTGTTGAAAGAAGCTCACAGTTTAAGTCAAAATTGTGTCAAATGCAACATAGAACAGGGGTTTACAAACTACCAGCTGGAGGCCAAATCCAGCCAACGGCTTGTTTTTGTACCACACAGGCACTAGGAATGGTTTTTACATTTAAAAAATGTAAAATAAAAGAACAACAAAGACTATATGACACTGTGTATGCCCCCTAAAGCCTGAGATATTTATTCTCCAGCCCTTTACAGAGTAAAGTCTGTCAACCCCAGATATATAAGATAAGCACCATGAAGGGAGTGTGTATAAAGTGTGTTTGGTGGACTGGTGTGGTCTCAAAGGAACTCAGAGAGAAGCTGGTTTATACTGGACTGTAATTCCTGTCAGCAGACAGTATCTGCAAAGGTGTATGAGGTGTGATTTCTACAGTACATTGTTGAGATGGCATAAAGGCTTCGGTCAGCCTTTTTTTGTTGGTTATGTCTCTGGGAGGGTTTTTTGTTGTTGAAAGGGGTGATTTTATTTTACATTTTATTTATTGCTTTGAAAATTTCGTACTTGAACTCTCCTCTCCAATGAAATGAATAAAGTCCAAACTTATCTCCTTATTTATGATCTGCTGCAATCTGATCTTAACCTGTCTTTCTAACTGTATACCGCTACTAAGCAGAATAACATTGAAAGGGAAATTGTATACATTTCTTAAATACTGATTCTAAAAGAAGAATAATTTTAACAAAAGGAGAGTGAGACAGAATGTAAAGATTCTTTAGGGCAGGGGTACCCTGTAAAGGCCCAGATAGTAAATATACTTGGTTTTGCAGACCAAATACTCAAGTCTGCTGTTATAAGGAGAAAGCAGCCCTAGACATGCTTGAATGCATAAATGAATGCTCTTGGCTGTGTTCCAGTAAAGCTCTACAAAAACAGGTGGCAGGCTGGGTTTGGCCAGGAGACCAGAGTTTGTCCCTGCTTTAGGGTATTTTCTAGGCACTTAGAAATGCTTTAAATGTCATTAGCTCTGATTCTCATTTTAAGCATACTTTTAAAAATTATAGTAAAAAAATTCAACAGAAAAAAAGAGTTTATAGTGAAAAATAAATCTAACCCCTGGATCCCCTCTCTAGGACAACTATTGCTACCAGTTTCTTGGCTATCTTAAGGTTCACAAACATACATTCTTGTTAATAAAAATAGTGGCATACAGAGCATACACTATTCCATATCTTCCTTTTATTCATATGACTGCACGTATAGACACATGCCACCTTCCTTAAAATAAATAGTAATATATTATACACACTGTTGTTTGTTAACTTTTTCAGCTTTTAACATGTCTCAAAGATCAATGACTCTGCCTCATTCATTTTAATAGATTTACAGTATTTCATTTTATATGCATACCATAATTTATTTAACTGTATTTAGGATGATTTTCATCTTTATCAATTGCTAACTTTTAACACTGATTATTCCATCCAACGTCATTTTTGAAGCATGTGCTTATGCCATGGATTAAGATATTTTGATCTAAAGGAACATGGACATATTTCTTTCACCCAGAAGGCAGCAGACTAATTGATGAGTGCCTTCATCTTGGATAATCTTGTACTTCATTATCATCTTTGAAATATAAGAATAAGTAAACTATTTATGTAGCCTTCTGTTCTAATTTGCTAATGCTGCTGGAATGCAAAACACCAGAAATGGATTGGCTTTTATAAAAGCGGGTTTATTTGGTTACACAGTTACAGTCCCAAAGCCATAAAGTGTCCAAGGTAATGCATCAACAATCAGGTACCTTCACTGGAGGATGGTCAGTGGTGTCTGGAAAACCTCCATTAGCTGGGAAGGCACGAGGCTTGCGTCTGCTCCAAAGTTCTAGTTTCAAAATGGCTTTCTCCCAGGATGTTCCTCTCTAGGTTGCAGTTCCTCAAAAATGTCACTTTTAGTTGTTCTTGGGGTGTTTGTCCTCTCTTAGCTTTTCTGGAGCAAGAGTCTGCTTTCAACGGCTATCTTCAAACTGTCTCTCATCTGTAGCTACTCTTTCAGCTTCTGTGCATTCTTCAGTGTTCCTCTTGGCTGTAGCTCCTCTTCAAAATGTCACGCACAGTTGCATTGAGTTCCTTCTGTTTGTCAGCTCATTTATATGGCTCCAATGATTTAATTTAGACCCACCCTGAATGGGTGGGGTGACACCTCCATGGAAATTATCCAATCAGAGTCATCACCCACAGTTGGGTGGGGCACATCTCCGCAGAAACACTCAAAGAATTACAATCTAATCAACATTGATACGTCTGCCCACACAAGATTACATCAAAGATAATGGCGCTTTGGGGGACATAATACATTCAAATCGGCACACCTTCCTATTCCCCATTCCCAAATTAAAGACAAATTTTAATCAACGTCAAGACTAAATTTCTCTCACATCCAGGGTTTCTCTCATTCTCCTGATTTAACAGTCATGGAAGCTGAGTTGGAGAAGGGAATAAAGAGGAATCCCCTATAATGGCTGGAAAGGATAGTAGCTTCCATAAAGTAATAGTTGTTCACAACTCAACAACCTGAGACTTATTCCCTACAGCACCTACAATGGTGCCATACGTATAGCAGGGATATCGTGGTGAATAAAATTTTTATTTTAATTAAACCTGTTGTTTTCAGTTGTCTGGACTTGGAGCAGTGTTCTCTTAAGGTACTGGAGCCTGAAGGAAGCCCAAGCCTATGCTTACTGAAGCTAATGGGTGAAAAAGGCTGTACAGTCATGGAATTGAGTGACTACCTCCAAGCTATGGAACATACTGAAGTTCTCCAGCTTCTCAGCCCCCCAGGTAGGTTCTTCCCTTAGGCATATTCTCCAGGATTTCATGGAGACAAAGTTAAAGGAAAATATCTCAGGCAAGTACACAGATAAATTGTGCTAAGTATTTTTGAAAAATGTAAATGGATAGAGCCTAATTTTTTTCTCAGGTATTCTAATGAAGTCTTAAACCTAAACCAATTTGGCATAAATCTAATTAAACTTTTGAATATGACTGCCAGTTTACAAGAATTCAGGGAATAGAGGAATATATTAAATGAAAGCAGAAGTAGATTATCAGAAAAATCCTGAATGTGGGACATTCTTTAGGACCACTGGCCTAGTCTTTTTTTTTTCAGGAAAGTTGTAGGTTACAGAACAACCATACTTAAACAACAGGATTCCCATATTAACACCTTGTGTTATTGTAGAACATTTGTTACAATTGGTAAAAGCATGTTTTTTGTAATTGTACTATTAACCATAATCCATGGTTTAACTTAAGGTTCACTGTGTTGTGCAGTTCTATGGATTATTTTTTCTTAAATTTTTATCATAGTAACATATATACAACCTAAAATTTCACCTTTAAACTACATTCAAATATATAATTCAGTGCTGTTAATTACGTGCACAATGGGACATTCTTTAGGACTACTGGCCTAGTCATTTTTTAAAAGTCAGGCTTAAAAAAAAAATTGGGGGAACTGCTCTAGATTAACAGACTAAAGAATTCATAAAAACCAAATACACTACATGAACATTGATTGGATTGTGGTTCAAAAAAACACCTATAGAAGATGGTTTGGGGAACAATTGGAAAAATTTGAATATGACCTGCATTTTAGATATTAGGAAATCATCATGTGATCATAGAATTATAGTTCTGTAGAAGAATACCATTTATTCCAAGGAGATGTATATTAAAGTATTTAGGGGTAAGTTTCTTTAACTTACATTGAAATAGTTTAACAAAAAAACGAACAAACAGAAAACCACATATCTAAATGTATATTAATGAAATAAGCAAGTATGACAGGTGTTTATTGTTTTTTGCCAACATGATGCTTTTGAAATTTTGATTGACTCGACTATATGAATTTTTTCTGAATACATCAATATTGAGTGAGGCCTCTTACATCCGAGGTCAAAGGTGAGGAATAGGAAACCACTTCCTCCTGTCTACAGCTGCAGTGGTCAACTGCAGTGGTGTCGGGCAGGAAGGGCTATGTCATCAAAGTCAGCTAATAGCAGCCGCCCTGCAGGCGTTCTTCCTAGGGGTCCACTTTTCTCTAATAAATCCCGTTTGAAAAAAGAGGCCAGACAAGCGTTAGGAGGACTGTGGACTTGATACTCCCTATTTTACTTTGATGTATGCAGTTTCATTATATAACCAGCTTGGTTATGGTATCTTTTTAAATTAACATGAAGAACCTAAATTAACATGAAGAACTATAATTCAGAACTTACTTTTTACTTGGTTTGGGAAAAATTAGGGATATATGGTATAGTGGTGTGCTTTCAATTACATATACTAGGAAACCCAACTCAAATTGGCATAATAAAGGAGGGGCTATGTCAGCTCTTCTAACTGAAAAGACTAGAAGTTGGGCTTCAAGAGAGAAAGGAAGAATCCCTGTTTCCAAGAAGTTGATTTACTTTTGTCTTTGTTTTTCCTTTCTTGGCACTATCCTCCTTCTGAGACTGACTCTCCAAATAGTCACAAAAAATCTAGTAGCTGTTGCGTGGGCTCATTCATCTTTCTCCCAGCATTCTCAGCAAAAATCATAAGGTCCCCTCTGATTAACTAGTTTTGGTCATATGCCTGTCCCTGAACCTGTCACTGTGGCCAGGGAGATGGAATGTGCCGATTAGCCTGGCTGAGACCCAGCTGGGTAGAGTTGGCTTTCCAGGAACCATATGGATCACCAAACTATGGTAGCCTTGTGGAAAGGGAAAGGAGACACAGATGTTAGGGAGGTAACCAAAACTCTTACAAACAGAAAGGGCCCTGGATTAGGAGTCAGGAAACTTGGACTCTCAAGTCATCCCCTGCTTTACAAGTTCTAATGTAGATGATAAAATAGGAATGCTGAATGCCTCCATTGTGTTACACACTGAAGGTAAGTTTGTCACTGTGTGCCTCTTCATACCAAGAGGTATGAAGTAGGAATAATTAGCTGCAGACCCCCATCCAGAGACAGTAAGTGCCAGTCTTCACGCAGTAAACTTTCTTTAGGTGACGTCTTGTTAATTTTTATATCTCCAGTGCCTTAACAGTACCAAGGAGATGTGGCAATTAAAATCTACCAGTGTAGAGTACCAAGTTAGCTACTAGGTTCTCATATTTGATAAGATACCAGGGCCTCTGAAAACCTAGGAAACCTCTAGAAAGTAAATATAACTTTCATGCCTCATCTTCAATAATTACCTTAATTTCTCTGGCTCTTGGTTGCCAAGTCTATAAAATGAGAACAAATGTTCTCTACCTCACAGAGTTGTACGAGGCACATAAAATAATATTGTGTGGAATTGCATGTGACAAAGGCCTCTATCTTTTATGGTTTGTAGTCTGACCACTGACCTGAGATCTAGGGTTTCCAATTTTTAAAGTTCCCCAACTTTATTGACTGAAAGTGAGTTACAAATGTCATGGTCTGCCTGAAATTTTTTAACCATATTTTATATTTGATTTTTGACAAGCCACCAGCAAATAAAGCGCTATCCTAATAGACATTAGTAATCTTCCTTTGAAAAGTCCATTTTTCCCTTTGTGTTTTTCTCTAAATAGTAGGAGTAACACTTTGTTCTCAGTATTCTCCCCTCCAAATGTTCTGAAATTTGGCCTACGGGTCTTTTTAAGGTTATACACTAGAAGTTGTCTGCATTTGAGAGGAGTGTAAGAAAAGGAAAGCAGTGTCTATATTACCATTTATCACTGTTTCTGGAATTTAATGTCAGATTAGCCATATAGTGTTCATGGGAATCAGTTATTACTTAAATGTTCATTATTTATTTAAGAGAAAATATTTTGGGATCTGATACAGTTCAGTAATTTCAGGAAGAAATAACTAATTTACTGTTAGCTTACTACCTGCATCTTTTATGGGTAATCTGAAACTTACCATATTTTCAGATAATAGAATACAGAAATATAACAATTATAGGGCAGAATTTTAACATTTTAATAAGAATAAAAACTTGTATTTAAGACATATTAATAATGTAAGCCCTGATAGAATGTACTTAATTTGAGGTTTTGTTCATTCATTCAATAAATATTTACTGTATTCTAATACCTTTGCCATTCCAGGCATCATGCTAGGTACTGAAAATTCAAAGATGAATAAAACATTAGTTCCTGCCTATGTGTAGTTCATAGTCTGGTAGGGGAGACAAACAGGAAAGTTATCACATGCAGGACAATCAAGAAAGCAAGTGTATATAAAATAATTTAATCTTATCTCTAGTTTTTCCTTTTCAGTATATTCTTGAGTTTGGGTGAAAATACAAGACAGAAATGTTCTAAGGTTTCCTCTGTTTTTTGTAGTAATGCAGTTTCATAAGAGAACATTAGTTCTTGTTCTCCAGAAAGTCTGGTGATTTTTCTCTGATTATCCTTACATAGAGAGGTCTAGTTTCGGTGACTAAGATAGGTTTGGTCAAAGAATTTGTGAGTCTCTAAAACAGGCTTACAAGCAGAGAGAAGAGAAAACTTGACATTTATTATAGCCTTACTTTGCCTTATTCCATTCCAGTTGTTGGTGGAATGACAGCCAGAAAATGTCACTCTGTTTTTTGAGAAACTAAGAGTTTCTTTGTATGTATTTGTTTGGGTAGCCCAGAAGTAGCTGGGGCAGCGTTCTCCATCTCTGACTGTAACAGTTCCTGTTCTAGCTTGCTAATGCTGCAGAATGCAAAACACCAGAGATGGACAGGCTTTTATAAAACGGGGGTTTATTTTACTACACAGTTACAGTCTTAAGGCCACAAAGCATCCAAGGTAACACCTCAGCAATCGGGTACCTTCACTGGAGGACGGCCAGTGGTGTCCGGAAAACCTCTGTTAGCTAGGAAGGCAGCTGGCGTCTGCTCCAAAGCTCCGGCCTCAAAACGGCTTTCTCCCAGGACGTTCCTTTCTAGCAAGCTTGCTTCTCTTCAAAACATCACTCCCAGCTGCACTCTCTTTCTTCCCCCCGAGTCAGCTCATTTATATAGCTCCACCGATCAGGGCCCACCCGGAATGGGCAGGGCCACGCCTCCATGAGAACATCTCATCAGAATCATTGCCCACAGCTGGGTGGGGCACATTCCAAAAGCAAATCCAACCATCACCAAAACGCCTGCCCCACACAAGACCACAAAGATAATGGCATTTGGGGGACACAATATACTCAAACCGGTACAGTTCCTTTCATTAGGAGCCAGTTTCAGCTGGTCCCTCATTTTACTTAACACAATGTCTAAGCTAAATAACTGTAAACTCACCACAAAGTTCTTGCGCCCTATGGGCTCTGGCACGTAGTGTCCTATGGAATTGAGGTTGTCCACTTCTGTTTTCCCTCTAATTGGGCTTTTCCATGGCCTGGGCATTGGCCAGCTTGCCCCTTGTTCTGGTCTTGCCTGAACTAAATATTAGAGAAGTTGCTTGTTGTTTTTGAGTATGAATAGTGTCCATCCCCATTTTCCAACACTTATAAATTGTTTCCCTATTTTTATTCCTTTGGTCATCTCAGTGGGAATTGGAAAGGGGTGTTAAATGAATGTGCTGAAATTGTTGTGAACCAGAAGTCCTTTATTCTTTCATTTAAGCTTCAAAGAGACAGATCCCCAAGCAACCAATATTGGCATCTGTGTGCTTGGCAAATGTAGATAAATTTAGATATGCAGTTCAAGACATTTGTATTTATTTTTTTATTTTCGAGTGAAAGCATTTAAGTGCAGATTTATAGGGTTGTTTTCCCCCAATCGATTAAAGTCATTTAGATCATGAAATGGTTGTCTAAGCAAGTAATGCTTACCCAGAATTGGTGAAGCAGAGGCTAGACAATGGGGGATGTTTAGAGAGAATTAACATTTCATATGCAGGTTTCATTAGCTGAATCCAAAGGTTCTTTCCAGCTCAGATTTTGTGATGTTTCCACTTTATTTCAGTCTTCATCTAAGAGGTGTTTCATTCTGGTACATGCCAGGTGGCTATAGCATAGTCATGTAATGATTTTTCTTCTGTAGCATCTTTTCCATTCCCCACCCCCATTTTCTTTAATATCACTTTTTTTCTTTTAACCCTGTGTAGTACACTATTGTTGTGTTTCTGATGTCAGTTTTAGTTTTTATTACTTTATGGTCTCTAAGACAAGAAAAAGATTGTTGAATGTTATTCTTCAATTTCCAAAATATCTTTACTCCACATTTTATCCTTCAAATTGTACTATTATGAACACTTTGAATTTTACCAGCAAACATTTATCTAGAAAATGTGATTTCCGGAAATTGTCATTTGGCCAAAGTCCCAGTTAGTTATAGGGGGAGCTGGTTGGGCGAAAAGGAATGGCATTTATTCTGGGATGTTATAGGGTACGTAGGAACTTCTGAATGATAGTTTAGAAAATTTTGGAATTACTTTGAGGAAGAGTTTTAAGTGGAAGCTGATAAGTTTTGTTTTTTTTTTCTTCATGGCCTATGATGCACTTTGATTTATGCAATGTGGGAATGTGGTTTGTAAATTTCATCACTATTTAAATACATTTTAAGAGAGAATAACTTGAAGGGAGTCTATAATAATGAATCCTCTTGTCGAGTCAAGAATTATCCTAATTGATCTGTTTTGCAATTCCATCAGGTTTTTAGTGTAATTGTTTAACATCATGTGCCTCTTCATCTACATGTGTGTGTGTGTGTGTGTGTGTGTGTTTGTGTGTGTGAAAGCACAATCCTCAGTTCCATCATAACTAGTCAAATTCTCCCAGTCTTACAGGAAATCAGGTAACCTCTCTGGCTTCGTTGCAGATGTTATCTGAAAATATGCTTGTTTGCCAGGAAGCTGTGTATTCACCCTTCAAAATAGAGCTTTCATTTGTGTGCATTGGTACAGTCTACAAAGCTTATGCCACATTCTTTCCTTACCTTTGTTCAGCATCTTCTGACTAGCGGGCGCTGTAGGAGCATGGGTAAGGGTGGCCCGTGGTTCCCGTCGGCACAGCTCTCTGTGGGAGGAAGGAAATATGTGTGGTTAAATCATGCTTTTCTTTCCTACTCACCAGGGGCAGTTTCCAAATCACAATTTGCTTTTCAGTTCTCAATCTTTGAAGCTGTAAGTAATAAATACATGTTTAATTGCTTACTGAAGACTAGACTACTAAAATTGTCAATGCAGGATAGACTTATAAACTGAGTTTGAATGAACATTAAAAATTATTTAGTCTTGTTCAAATGTTCATTCCTTTGTAAGACTCTAGGGAGAAAGCCTTTTAATTTTCATTGTCTCTTGTCTCCTTGTATAATACCAGAGAATATTTGCCATAGTAAATTTGTAAGCTGTGTCATGGTGCGAGATTGTTCTCTGCCTGACACAGTCTTGAGTAAGAGAAAATCACTGTAGCAGAAGATGGGATTAGCCATAGGGCATACGTTAAGAATCATTGTGATGGCAAAAGTGCAAGAGATTTTAAGACAGGAAAACCTAGGATTTGCATCCTTCTTTTGCCATTTTTACATGGGAAAAAAATGAGTCTCAGAGAGTTTAAGTGATTTACCCAAGGTAATTTGGGTGACCTTCTGCAAATTATTTAACCTTATTTTTTCATTGTAAAATGGGTCTAGTTAATACCTATCTCATAAGCTTGTTTTGAAAATTGGAAACCCTAAAAATACCTGGCACATACAAAGCAGTCAGTAAATTGCAGCTAGAATAATTCGTATTATGATACACATTCATTCATTCAACAAAAACGTGTTAAACAACCACATGTGTCACCACAGGCCAGGCAGTATTCTAGGCATTGGGTAAACTGATGGCTGAGATGAGCAAGGTCCTTTCTCTCATGGAGCTTCTGCTTCAGTAGATCAGACAGACAGTAAAAAACAAGGATTTCAGGTAAAAATGATTTGGGACATGTCAAGTTTGATGGGGGAGGGCATATGAATGGGTGATTTATAACAAAAGTAAATATGCAGGTTATTTCCAAAATATTTGGTTTCAGAAATATAAGCAAAGAAAACCACTTTTCTGTGACTTTTTTTTTTTTTTTTTTTTTTTAAGGAATAAAGATCATTGTAAACCCAGAATCAAAGGCAGTCTTGGCTGGACAGTTTGTGAAACTGTTTTGTCGGGCAACTGGACATCCTTTTGTACAGTATCAATGGTTCAAAATGAATAAAGAGGTAATTTTTTTAAAGTGTCTTTTAATTCTTCTGTCATAAGAAGAAAAAATAGAAATTTAGCATTATTGTCCTCAGTGTGTTTTTAAAAATTTTGTTAAAGGATCTGCTAGACCTTGAAAGAAGTTGTAGGTTTTAATAAAGAGTCCATCCTCATAGAATTTTGCAGATGAGAAAATGGAGTTGCTAGGTGAAATAATTGCCCACGTACTCACAGCTAATTTGGCCAGAACTGAATTCATTAGTTAGGTCTAACTGTGTTCTCTTCATGCTACCATGGTGTTTGTCATATTGTATGGCTAAATTAACTCACTAATGTTGCAGTTGTTGTTCCTTTAAATATGAATGATTGAACTGTTTATTAAATGACAAAACAGATAACTTGCTATTACTGAGCTTTTGGGAGATATTTGGATGACCGCCTAACTCTGGTTAATGGTCTTGTAAAAGACTATGGATTTCTAAGGGTTCAATACTAAACACAAAATATTACTGTTTCTTAGCCAAAATTTTAGAACATGGAAGGGAAAAAAAGCAGATTTTTCAAAGCTCTAAGCTGAAATCAGATTTTGCAGAGCATTTTTTATAAGATGTTTTATAAGGTTTTTTGATGCATCATTCACGTATACTCTCTTATTGATTCTTTCATAGATTCCATATGGAAATTCATCAGAACTGGTTTTTAACACAGTGCATGTGAAAGATGCAGGCTTTTATGTCTGTCGAGTTAATAATAATTTCACCTTTGAATTCAGCCAGTGGTCACAGCTAGATGTATGTGATGTCACAGACATAACAGAGAGCTCTCGGAGTAAGTGATAAAATAGTTGTATGTAGGGATGAGGGTTGCTTTACTTTGTTTTATTTTAAATTTTTACTCTTAAATAATTTCAAAGCCTTAAAAATCACATGAAAAGCCCACATAGGTGCTTCACCTAATACACTGCCACTACTTGTTAACATTTTGTTCCATTTGCCTTGATTCTCTCTCTCTGTGGACATCCATATGCAGATGCCTGGGGAGAATACAGAGGCCCTCTCAGTCTGGTCCCTGCTAACCTCTTCACTTGCCTTTCTCCATGGCCCCTTGTCCTGCCCTCACATACACGCAGTCTATTAACTCAACCTAGTTTCTCCTTATTACTTTCCATTTTCTCAAGTATGCATTGCCTTTTCACAATTTTGTCTTTGCAACATTTCTTCTATCTTTCTTGAATACTTTTTCTACCTGGCAAACTCATGAGCCTTTCAAGCCTCAGCTCCCTCTCCTGTTCCCTTAGCATTTTGATTTGACCTCTATTATAGAACTTGTTGCATTGCTTTTGAAATTAATTTTTTAAATAGCTTTCTGAGCTATGTAGAGCTAAGGAGTATTTCACATTCCCCTTTTCAATATCTAGTTTTTAGATCAATGTTTGGAATGTAACAGTTACTTGTCATTTATGTAATTTGGTGAACACCTAGGTACAGCATTGGCCTTGAGTGTTAAAGCTGTTCTAAACCAAGCATAAGGTGGAATCCCTGACCCCAAATTACCTACAGAGTGATCAGGAAGGAAAGATTGTCTGTAGAAATAGAAAGCAGAAATAACCCAAACTTCTTCAGTCTTTCCTGCTACCACTCTCTTCCCCCCAAAAATTAGTCTTCTGTGCATAGTTACTATTGTCAGACCTGTCTGCCCATTAGACTAAGCTTCTGAGGGAAAAGTCTGAGTCTTAATAATCTTTTATGAAACCAAACACACTAAGGAGATAGTTATTGAGTGAATGGATCTTTTTTTATGGTTTCTTACTGCTGAAATTCCCTATCCTCAGTGCAGGTTGTCCACCTTTTCTGTTAGATCCTTTATCATATTAATCAATTTAGAGTTTCTGTCTGTTAATTCCAAAATCTAGACCAGCTCTTGTCCTCCCATTAACTGTTTGCTCTCTTCACTATGGGGCACATTTTCTTACTTCTTTACTAGTCTTAGAATTTTTATCTATGCCAGACATTGTATAAAAAAATATATGTATATAAATTGAAGTAAATAATACTTATGCCCAGGAAAGGGCACACCCCTTCTGTCGGACTTTTAGGGAAGAGGTATGAGTTCATCTATCTGATTTGTAGTTGAGCTAGGTCTAGGCTTTATGTTCAGTTTATCACTGACTGATTTGAGGGTGGAACGAGGATCTTCCCTTTTGCAGGGCTTGCATTTTGAGTACCAGGAAGACTCCAGGGATCTCCCTGCTTTACAGCCTTGGTGTCAGTGTTCCAAACTGTAAGAGAGCTCATCTGCTTTACATCCTGGCTGCCAGCTTTTTGGGTCCCTGAGAAGTCCCACCCTTGGCTTAGGCACATGCTTCAGGTGATCTGCCCACCTGCCCTGCACCCAGCTGGCCTTGGAAGCCTGCAGAACTGCATTCACTGAGATCCTAGTGAGCCTCAGAGGGGTTTCTCTCAGTCCTTCTGCCCCGCCTTCGGCCTTCGGCAGGCCCTGTGGACCTGCACCTGGGAGGGTGGTCTTCTTCAGCCATCCTTCTTGCCCACCCCTTCTCCAGGAGCACTGGGTGAGGGCCCCTCGGAAAGAGTTGGTAAGAGGGTGCAGAGTTTTTGTGGCTGGGGCCTTTGAGAATATAACCTGCCATGCCAGCCAGGGGGCAGACATCGAAAGTCCTGGGAAACCTGTCAGTCACCCTAATGCCAGTTCACACCCTTTCTTTACAAATTTGTCAAACATTCAGCCACCTTCCTCTTCCTCTTCTCCTTGGTTCTGAAGTCACTAGGTGGGGCCAAGTGAGGGAGGCATTTGTGTGAAGGTGGGAGGAGGGAGATGGCCCAGAGCAGGATTTCAAAGCCCATCCAAGGTGTGGGAGGTGGGACATAGTCTCTAGAAATAATTATGATTAATTTAGAGAGTGATTTATATTTTTCCAGACCACTTTTGGGCATGTAATAAATTTTAATATGGTTATAAATGGAATCATATTTTGTACATTGTTTTACAGCTTCTTTTACATAGTAATATATTATGAACATTTTTCTGTGACAATGCATATAAATCTAAACAATTATAGCTATATAGGAATCTGCTGTATGATTATACCACAATTTATTGAATAGGTCCTTCTTTGATGAACATTTGAGATATTTCCATCTTGGTTGAGACTATACCATACATACTATTTTCCAATTTGCTTTTTTTTTTAATTGTGATAAATTTTATGTAACATAAAATTTGCCATTTTAACCATTTTTAAGTGTTCAATTCAGTGGCATTATTTACATTCACAATGTTGTGCTAGCATTACCACCATCCATTACCAAAACTTTTTCATCTCCCCAAATTGGTTGTTTTTAATTCTAAAATCCTGTGTATCATCTTTGGTAATTTAGGATATTTTTATATCATTCAACAAGTATTTATTGATCACCTGCAATGTGTTAGACACTGAGTTTTGATACTCAGTAAGGTATAAAATCAGAATGCTCTCTACCTTCAAGGAACTTTTGGTATAATAAATGAGCGTTTAATAAATAATAAATGTTTTCTGATATATGTCTCGAGAAGGAATGCTAGAGATAACTCATCCATGTTTATTCAGCACTGATAATGAACGTCCTTGTTTCAATTGCCAGGTTAAATCAAAGAAAAGGGTATAGAGTGGCTTTATGTTGAATATGGTTATCACTCAAGACATTAATTTGTTGTGTGCCCCACCAAAAAGATTGTACAGTGAATACATTTGGCTTAAACTATATTCACCTCTTAAATTCCCAGTGCATTGTAACAGATACTTTTCAGACAGTTCTGAGAAGTCCTGCCTAAATAAATCCGTTTATAACGTTGTTTAACCAGAAATTTTCTTAATTTGTCCACAGAATCCTTTTATCCACAGTACATCTCTTAATATTTCTAGGAGTGCTCCTGTTTCCTGAAACAGAATTTGGGAGATAGAATTGTAGATTGTAAAAAATGAAGGGTGAACTTTTAAGAACACATCTATTATAAAAATTAAGGGGAAAGATTGTTTTTATTTTTAACCTGGAGGTTTTATTTATGCTCACTGGTATTTTTCTTTTAATTTAAGAAAGTTTGGATGCCGTCTCTGACTCCAAGTTGCAAATCTGTGTAGAACCAAGTTCTCAAAAGCTGATGCTGGGCAGCACGTTAGTTTTACAGTGTGTTGCTGTTGGAAGCCCTATTCCTCACTACCAGTGGTTCAAAAATGAGTCACCATTAGCATATGAGACAAAAAGGCTCTATGTGGTAAGATGGTGGTGTTTTGGATGGTTTTTGTGTTAATAGGTAAAATAGATGTACAATTTAAATGTATGTGAGCATTAAAGCTAATATTCTTTGGAATGTTTTAATGTTTTTACTATTTTTATTTCTAGTCCCTTGTTTTTAAATATTTATTAACTCTTATTTTTGCTAAAATGTCAAATAGCATTGCACCAGACTCACTACTAGAGGAATCAATGTACCATTTGCTTACCAATATTTAAACAAATAGAAATAATCTAAGAGTGTCAAAAGACTTCTGAAATGTTAAGGGGTTTGATTTATTTTTTTAACACAAAATAGCTTTGTCTCCAAGCCAATTTAAATTAATATTGAAAAGGAAATACATGTGCTTTCTGATATTGATGTAGGTGCCTTATGTGGATTTGGAGCATCAGGGAACCTATTGGTGTCGGGTATATAATGATCGAGAGAGTCGAGATAGCAAGAAGGTAGAAATCATCATAGGTAAGCAGCATTGTCCAGTGTTCCAAAAGTGGAATACAATATAAGCTATGGAAAATGAAACATTTAAGTAATAGGAATTCTACTCCTTTTTTATACCATACTATTTACTGGTTCTCTTATGTGTTAAGTATCATGAATTATATTTTGTTTATATAGAAATTAGAGAGAATGCATACTACATTCTTCATCTAAATTCACATTCAAAGAGCAAAATGAACTGGAAGAAAGCTATTTTATTTAGATCATTTTAGTGATTTTTTAATTTTTAGTTTCTATTTTTCATGGCAAAATTTTAAACTATAAAGCTTTAGTTATTAAAAAACTGGTTTTAATGGAAAAAGATTAACATTTTTAAAAATATAAACATCACAGACATGTGAAGGAAAGATTGGTTGTTAATTGATAATCCCCATTGTGAACTGCTTGATTTGGGAGTTGGTTGTGTTTAAGCATCATAAATTTATAGTAATGTTAATAGTAGGAGATATCCATACATATGTTGGTTTTTCAGCATATCTCTATATTTATCTCTCTGTTTGCTTAATGGCTGCCCTTCCTAAGACCATGAATTACAATATATTTAAATTTGTTTTCTCTGAAACAAGGAAGAACAGATGAGGCAGTGGAGTGCACTGAAGGTAGTATAATCTTCTGGTTGCAAAACCAAATATCCTGCATGCTGGTTACTCTTGAGATGGGTGGAATGCTTTAGCTTTCTGAGTGCAGTGATGGAAAAAATACCAGCTTTAAGAAATGATTTTGATTGAAGGAAATCATATCTTAATTTTTAAAGTTTTGTAAATTGCCACAAATACCATTAAACTGACACACTATTAAAATAGCCATTCTTTGTTGTTTTTGTATTGCATATGAGAATAAAGTTCCTGCATAATTTATGATTTGTAATTTATTGTTTGTAAAAATGATAGTTGGCTATACTGTCATGGATATTCATTCAGATTGACATATTTTATCAAATCTTTTGTTTTAGTATGAAAGTGATAAGTCCCATTGTTTTTTTGAAGCTGTAAGGCAATTGATCTACCAAGTCACCTTTACCTTTTATGTAAAGAGAACTGACAGTCCATTTCAACATAATCTTATTTGTTGTAATTAACAAAAGCATTATACATAAATTGTAATTAGTGAATTTTAAAACATAAATTACTTCCTTACAGTAATGTCGCATTAGATTTGTGGGTAGGAAAGTATTTTTTCAATTTCTGCCTCTTTAAACTACTACATAACCATGGACTCTACTTGGATAAAGTAAGAAGTCTTATATTTCTTGGTTTTCCTGGCGTTCACATCTCTGTAGGATCATTTTGAAATACTATAATTATTGTTTTCATCCTAATACATATTTATGAACAGGAATTCTCTAGCGGTCCTGTGGTCTTTTCACCCTACATAGGGAAGCTATGTGAAGAAATCCTAACCAAACTCCTCTTCCTTCTCTTCATTTCTAACTGCATGATTTTTAGAACTTTCTAGTGTTGAAAACCTATATGAATTAATATAAACTGGCATTGCTGATGGACTTCAGGGTGATGCATGTAAATAAGCATCTTGCCATGCTGTTTCTATGCCTGCCAGATTTTCCAAATAATTTTTTTCAATGATAAACATGCTACTAAATAATAATTTTCAGATCTCTCTTGAACATTTAAAGATGAAAGCAAGCTATGAAGTTACTTCAAAGTTTTCAGATGGAAAAATTAAATCCTACTTTTCTTCCTAAAAATGTCTACAAAGTTAGGAAATGTTTTATAGTTGGTGGTTTGACATGTTTATGAACATGTGATTTTTTTTAACCTATAGAACTTGATTCCTCTTTCATTTTATGTATTATGTTAATGATACTTGATTGAAATGGGAGCATCGAGTAGGTGAAGCCAAGGGGATCATGTAGGGTAATGAAACTGTTCTGTATGATAGCTATAATGGTGAATGCATGTATGCAGAGTTTTAAAAAGTTATTTAGGAGGTCAGGATGGAATGTAGAGTGTGACAAACAAAATCTAAATGAACTGCAATGTATGAAGCAACCTCACTGAAGGGGTGGAAGAATAAGGTGCTTACTTAACTGGAAATGACTGGAGTCTATGACTAAAGGCAAAAGAACATAAGCACTGTACTCTGATTGGTACCGTTCTTTAATTGATTTTATATTACATGTAAAAATCAAACAATAAGAATAAAGTTTCTGCTAAAGATCTGGTTAATAGATATGACGCATGCCACTTGTTGATGTTAGTTTACAGGAATTTTATTGTTTAACATGTGTTTTATCCAATATTAAATATTATGTTTTAGTATAAAATTGATAAACTCCCCCCCCCGCTTTTTTTTTGTTTGAAGCTACAAGGCTGTAGATTAATCTCCTGTGTCCTGTGGGAGTATGGGTTAGCAATTCTGAAACCACTGTACCTCCCCAAAAAACATTACTCCAGTCTAACCATGAGAAAAACATCTGACAAACCCCAGGGACATGCTATAAAATACCTGACTAAAAAGTAATTCTCAGTACTGTCAGAATCATCAAAAACAAGGGAAGTCTGAGAAACTGTCACAAGTTATGGACTTTAGTTAATAATTATGTTTCAATATTGGTTCATTAATTGTGACAAATGTACCATACTAACATAAGATGTTTAAAAAAAAACAGAAACTGGATAGTAGGAACTCTCTACTATCTTTGTAAAAATTCTATAAATCTTAAACTGTTCTAAAATTAATATTGGATTTTAAGAATTGATTATATGAGATTGTTAACTAGTTTCAAGAAGTTTGTACTTGAAGCCACAGACAGACCTACCTATTGATTATTTTTGTCCTATAATTAGCTTGTATCTGAAACTTTGAACAAATTATGAATAAGTTTATTCAGCTTTCTGTTATCTAATAGCTTAAATGACAGAAATTTAAGCTTAGAAGTCCTAAATGATACCCACAGCAGTTTTCTTCTATTCAGTATTTGCATGATTTCTCATTTAATGCATTTGAAAAATTCTAAACTGATAAAACATTGTGTTATTAAGCCAAAGCCTACTTCTTTGGTCTTACTAATTGTTTTAAGTTGGAAATTAGATTATTTGAAGTTAATCTATTTTCCCTTATTTCATTTTAGATGAGTTAAATAATCTTGGGCATCCTGGTGAGTAATGCTAACCTAAAACAGTTTCACATTTTTAAGCTATAATATAATAAAGATACTGTAGCTATCTTTTGTTGTAGTAATACTTTTTTTCTTAATTGAAATAATATTATTGAGGGTTGAGGTTACTTATTTAAATGAAGTACAATTTCATACAAGTGAAAGCATTAAAACCGTTCTAGATTATGAGACTATAAGATTGGAAAAGGATACTGAAGCAGCATAAAACACCAGTGTATTTTTGTCATTGTGAGTGACTCTTACATAAAGGAAGTCGATGGGGGGAGTTCATGGTCTTTAATTTGAAAGACAAGAAGCAGTCTTTGAGAGAGTTAGGAGGGTAACACTTCTGACCTGGTTAGACCCTTGGGACCTGTTCTCATTTGCTTCGTCATAGAACACACCTGGAGTAGTTGGCCTGCATGTCTTTACCTGAAGTACCAGGTGTCTTACTGGGGATCGGTGGGACTGTTCCCACTAAGAGACTGGCCATTGGAGTTAGAAGGAGTATTCAGAATGCTCTAGGCCAATTTGAAACAGAATAGATTTGTAAACAAGTTGAGCGAAAGAGAAAGCCTTTTACTGAGAATAAAGGTATGTTAACAGTGAGAATAATTATCAAAAAAAAAGACAAGGGCACCAGTATAAATTAGGGCCATTCTGACAGTGAGGGAACCCAAGAAAATATCTGAGAATAAAAGCGTAGAGCGTAGATTAAGAAGGCATTAATATCATTTACTATTTGTAGAGATTCCCCCTTACTACTCTACATGTTATAGCTTACTATTTTAGCACTTTAACTAGTTTGCTTAGTTTCATGCTTCTTTTTTATTAATAAACATGTATTTTATGAATGACTATTGGGCTGTGCTGGTTACATAGAAGCAAAATAGGAAAACCAAGTATGTCATTCTCCTTGCTGTAGCAACCTAGACTTCACCTGACGCCTCAGTGATACTTGCCTCAAATGCCCAAAACTAAATGGTGTTAGAGAACTATCCTAGCAATACGGCTAGTTGTTTCTCTTGGTCTGGTTAGTATCTCCTTTTCCTAAATTTGTCTGTTATTTGTTGCCTTCCTTCATTGAACATCGTGAAAAGCTATTTCAGAAAAACTTCCTCAAACCACTGCCATCTGAAATAATCATGGCTCTCTCTTTGATTACATCCTTACTCGCAAGATTCAGAGACACCAAAAATTTGAGTCTTCAAAAAGATTGATGTGTGGGGAAAGCTTTAATAGGCTCCAGTAGCATTTATATTATTAAAATTGCAAGCAAGTTGCTGTTCTGTAGTAGTAGACAGACCACTGATTGAATTAAGCTTCCCTGCCTCTCTTCGTGGGTGGTGCTCAGGGATGGGCGTTTCTTCTTTTCATGGATAGCAGCTGGTGAAGAGCATGGACGTGGGAATGAGCCTGCCTATGTCTGAATTCAGGTTTGTTCCATACTAGCTTTGGGCAAGTGACTTAATCTGTCTCCTTATCTGTAAAATATGGATAACAGTATGTATCTCAGAGTAGAGTGAAGATTAATTAAATCGACCACATATAAATAAAGCATGTAGAACAGAGCCAGGCAAGTATATACATCCTGACTGCTACTGTGACTTGTTATTTCTACTATTATTTTCAGATTGTAATCTCTCTCTAGCATGTTCAGGTTTTTTACCCCCGGCTGTGGCAACCAGTTACCAAAATAATTCCCCTGTCTTGATTCTATCTCTATTTATCCATGTATATGTTTTCTTGAGGAATCTGAAAATCTTAAAATTGCTTGCAAGTTAGCTTTAGAAACCATATTCTGTATTTTAACGATACCGTCTTTATCTGAAGACATTTTCCCAAATACCTTTCATTGTTTTTCCATATTTATTTACTCCAGAAGATATTTATATCATGGATAACATCTTATCTTTTTTGCTGTTTTATCTTTTTATAGATAATAAAGCAGAAACAACTGACCAGCCTTTGGGTGAGTAGAACTTTAAAGTGCATGATCAAATATAATTATAGTATTTAATTCTGTCTTATGGTGATCATGACGAGATTTAAAACATTTTGACAGTTTTTATAAATGCTTGAGTAACATTAGGACCAAATATTTTTGGAGGGTATTTGTAAAATAAAATATACTACAGAGGGCATAAAAAGAGTATGAATTCAGTTTCTGGGACTTCAGGTCAACTTCTATGGGGGTGATTTCTGTGTTTCTGGCAACATCCCTCTCTCCCTTTCCCTGTTCCCCTCCCTTCGTGGTCTCTCCATGTAGCTCTCTTTCTCTATGTGGGGCGGAAGCTGTCCAGCCACATGATGTTGCTCAAAGCAAGTCACGGGACAGCCCAGATCCAGGGATGGTGGTGGAACTGACTACAATCACAGAAGGGCAGGGATTCCATGGCTCTGGGGCATCACCCTTTCCTACAGCTGGAAGGATCAGTGCGGAACGTGGACTTTATTTTGTAGGAGAGTCATTAAAAGATTTGGTGCATGAAAGCAACAAGGGCGATATAGTCAACCAGACAGATTTGATGCTTCATTCTCCATTTTTTATATATAACCAAAGAATTTTTTTTTTTTAACAAATACTTATATAGCACTTGGTATATGCCAGGCCCTTTTCTAGGTACGTGTGAATACCAACTCATTTTGGATGAAGGAAGATGAGTAACACTATTAGAATAACTAGACATGGAATTAGTGATACAGCAACTACCAATTTTAAAGAATACATTGCCTTAAACTTTGGAGGATATCTAGGATCATGTAGTAAAAATATCTTTTTCATGTGGTTTCATTATTCTATTGTTTAATCAACTGACAGGGTGGGGTGGGTTTTTTTCCTTTTTTCCAATAAATGGTTGTGTTTAAGAAGTTGTGGGTGGCTCTTACAGTAAATGTTTTCTACAGAAAATTTCTTCCATTTATTTTATCACTTGAAAACCATCATAAATTGCTTATCTAGTTGCTGAGTTTTCTTTGAGTCCTTACTCTTATCTCCTCACATTCAATTTTATTGTTTCTTTCTCTACTGTATCTCTAAAGCTTGACTTTGCCTTTGCCTTTCTTCGCTAATTTCCTGGAATAGGTTTTTCTCATCTCATTTCAACCATTGCAGTCTGCTTCTCTTTTTGAAATCCACTCCAGTTCTCCTGTCATCCGGGAACTCTTTTACAAGCAGATTGGGTAAGGTAAGATTTACTTACCCATCATCTTTATTACCATTAAATTTTTTTTTAATGCTCTAAGACATCTCAGGAAGAAAAATTACCATTAGGGAAAAAGTTTTAGAAGAATTGTAGGCATTTATTGATACATACATTTTAAGTCATATAGTTCTCAAATTGTTGAACCAGGCATTCTGCAAACTACACCATATTTTCTTTTCCAAATAGATAGCAAAACGAATGAAAAAAGAATTGACATTATTAGCAGAAACATCCCAAAGAACCCCAGTGATTTTATTTTCCCCCAAAGAACCCCAGTGATTTTCTTTTCTATAACATACTTATAATTGCTGTGTTTTTTTTTACCAATAAAACTTTTTCTAGTATGTACATTAGAATTAAATCATAATATTCCACAAAAACCCCACTATGATTTGCAAGTACTTTATTGCCTGCATACCTTTGGGAACCTCTTGCTATAAAAATTTGATTTGGGCTATGATAGATAAGGCAGAAGCAGCACATGCTCTACTTTCTCCCATTAGAAGTAGATCAAATGGAGTCTATCACCATATCAAAATTGGGTCTGATCCCTATAGCACTGAAATTTTACCTTCTGAGGATTAGCCAACTACCAGCCTGGTACAAGAATACATATCTGGTTTACTTAAGAAGAAACTTAACAAGGTGGGAGATGAGGGGGTGGGTATGGGGCAGGAATAGAAGTGACATTAAGTTTTGGAAGGTGTAATTTCCTTATTTGGGCAGATTACTTTATGAGCAGTAGCATACATATACTGCCTCCTTTTGAAACCCATCTTGATTTTATTCTCAGCTTTTATATCAAGTTTTAGAACCAAAGGCATTTTAGTAGAAGCTTTATGTCTGAATTTCCTTATATATTAGTCTTCATAATTGACCTTTTCTTTTGGATAAGAGAAAAGACTATCATTTGTATAGGATTTTAGAGTGAATTTTATTGAATTAAATACTTGGCTTAAGTATAATTTCTTTTTTATCTAAATATATATTTTCAAAAGAATAGGCATTTTGCTAGAGACCTCCGAACAGGTAAACATAAAATAAATATATCATGACAAAAGTATTGAGGCTTTTCATGTAGTGAGGGTTTTCTGCCACTTTGAGAGAGTCACATGCTTTGAATCAGTGCTAATTTTTTTCCACACCTTGTTTAACATTAAACTTAAGAATTCTGTGGAAAGCGAACTTGAAAAGTTCATAGATTTTTGGTGAGATTTAATATTTTAATGATTTGTAGCACCTGAAATCATATTCCATGTTGCAGATACCGAGTCAATAGTGTGATTGTTTGTGCCTGTTTCAATTTCTTAAGAATACTATCCATAATTTATAAATGAACTGTTTAGCAGCACGTTGTGACAGGCATTGATCACCAAGCCCTGGCCTGTGTCAGAAGGAGGTGACCTGCTGTCATACCCAGTGTGGCTCTTCGGCCGCTTGGCTAGTCCTACCAAATACTCTTGTTACACCATCTCCACTGTTCCCTGGTACCCATCACTGATTTATACCGTGACTTGTTCTGCATACACCCTGCTGCCAGTCCTCAAGAAAAGACATCATAACAGATTCCTGTTGTCCTTGGATGGTGTCAGATCTTTGACCTTTGACCCCACTCCAGATTAGCAACAGTACAGCTTTGAAGATATTAAGCACTAAGCTATATCCAGCCTTCCACAACTGTGTTTGGATGGCTACACACCTGATTAAGCTACCTGGTACTTTTTAAGTTATAGGTATAGATCTTTTTGCCCCTTAGAAACAGAAAAACTACATCAGAACACAATATCTTGGAGCACAGTGTCAGTACATTTAAAGTATGAAAATGAATTAAGGCTTTCATGCAAAAAGCCTTCCACATTTCTGTCAGATAGGCTGCATCTCACCTGACAGTGCAAGTTTTTTTTAAAGGAGGCTAAGAGGATATGGTACATCAACATAGCTACTAAAAAGAACAAAAAATACAGTACTTGCTAAATGCCTGCTTTTCTCTCCTCTTTGAGATTTCCCCTTACTTGCTTCGATGTGAATTCTTCCTGTCCCCTTTTTTAGTTATTTCCTTGGTTTTAAGCCTCTTCCATTCTCAGCAAAAGAGAACATAATTTGTTGAGTACCCAATTTCAGACATTCCTTGTTTAAATTTGCTCTAAAAGTCTAGTTGAATGTTATATTCTTTACTTTTATTGTAGTTCAATAAAAGTATTACTTTATTATCCGTTGCCATTATGCTTCATATACAGCTAATATCCTTTGCCTGACTCTCAGAAAGGTCAGTAAGTTTAATTTCGGTTATTAGCCTTTTGTATTCCTCAGTAGAGGAGATTATTCTGCTACATTAAGTAATAGTTCTAAAATGAAGTTAAATAATAATGAAATCTTATTTGTAAAACATACTTTTGATTATAATGATACCATTTCATAGGTTTTTATTTTAATCTTTATATTCTCCTTTTAAAAAGTCCCCTTCCCTCTCCTTTTTTTTTTTTTTTTTACAGCAAAAGACAAAGTTGCTCTTTTGATAGGGAATATGAATTACTGGGAGCACCCCAAGCTTAAAGCTCCTTTGGTGGATGTGTATGAATTGACCAACTTGTTAAGACAGCTAGATTTCAAAGTTGTTTCATTGTTGGATCTTACTGAATATGAGATGCGAAATGCTGTGGATGAATTTTTACTGCTTTTAGACAAAGGAGTATATGGTAAGATTTATAATATTAGTTTTTCTTTTTTACACTCAAAAAAATCTCTCTGTCTTATTAAACCATTTAACCATTGCACAGCCCAAATTTCCTTTTTAAAAAGTTGTATGACTCCCCCTGTTCTTTGCATTGTACAAGATAGGCTAAGAGTTGAAAATCAGATAAAGTTAAGATAAACACATTTCTGAATTGAATTTGAAGAGTTTTATTCTTGTAAAAAAAAGATAGATTTGATTTTTGTTCCATAGTTTCATATGAATAAGTAATTAAGTTAAGGTCTTTATACTCAGGTCTCTTGTCTTGTCAAAACACGGTTGTTCTTAGTAGAATTCTTACCTGTCTTTTATTTTTTGTTGATTACAAGAGCTACAGTATAGTTAAGCTTGACAACCTAAAGTAAAATGTACACTCATATACGAAAAGTACTGCTGTGTGTTTTGGGGGTTTTATTTTTGTCTTTTTTTTTTTTTTTAATTTTGCATAAAGGTCGTAACTGCATATGTGTTCTGTTTCCTTTTTCTAACTGTCACATGGTATTTTCTGTTTGTTAGTGGGAAATAAAATTTTATTGGATTTTTTTAATTGTAAACTTTAATGTATATACATAACAGTGATAACTTTCAAAGTACGATTTCACAAGTTGTTGGAGAGCAAATTTCAAAGAATGTCATGGGTCACAGTTCCGCAACTTCAGCCATTTCCATTATTGTAAAATATAACATACGTACAGAAAGGTGTCAATTCTTGATGTACAGCTCAGCAAGCAGTTATATAGGTAATTTCAAAAACTGTTATGGGTTATAGTTCCACAGTCTCAGTCCCTTCCCTGTTACGCAATACAAGGTATATACAGAAAGGTGAAGACTTTCAAAGCACAATTCAATGAACAGCTATAGAGCAAATCCCAAAGGATGCTATAGGCTTCAGTTCCACCTTGTCGTTTATCTCCTTCTAGCCATTCCAACACCCCAGCATCCAAAAATGTGTATATAATTACATAGAGTTTCAGTATTCATAGACCTTTGTTGAATCTTATCTTGTTTATTGCTACCCCTTCCTCTCATTTAATCTCTTTCTCCATCTTCATTCTTTCATTTAAATATGTTAAGAACACTGCACATATAGTAAATATTTTTAAAAAGACAAATATGCTGTCAGTAGTAAGTAGTTTATTTGGTACTTTGTTTTAATGGGTATAACTTCAAATATGGGATGGCCCACTATTGAGCCCATTGGGCTGTATTTCACATGGTTGTGTTTACCATTGTAACTGTGTAATAACATTTGACTGCCAGGAGAGTGACATTTTCAGATCTGTTGTTAGGCAAGCAAGTGATAAACAGAAATTATCAATCTGGTTTCTGTATCTTTCAAAAGATTTTACTTTAATAATTTCTAAATTTAGTCTTTATACTTAGATTGATGTGATGAATCAAGCTTTGTAGAATTGCTAATGGTTCTCAAAGTAGAATTTTTGATTGGAAAAATTCGTAAAATTTGTTATTTAGATGCATTATCTAAATGATTACAGCTCTAACACAAATGAAATTAACAAGCTAAACACCTCAGATTTGAGATTTCAACTATTATGCTGATATTGTGATAAACCATTTTGCTTATGAGTATCATGGAGTGGTGACTATGGGTAAATTCATCCATGTTGCTTGTGAAAATATGGTAGAATATACTATACAAATATGCACCCTTGGTTAATTGGTTAATGTTTTCAGCCTAGAGTCAGGTGAATTGTTTGATTTTTTAATTTTTATATTATCTAATTTATCTCAATTTTCAAGATGCCTATATTAATAAAATGGCTTAAACATTGTATAAAAGAGGAAAAGGCTTCTAAAACTTCACTAGAAGTAATGAGTATGGAGGAAAAATGACTGACCAAATTAGGTTTCTGGATTGGTGGAGAGTGAGGGAATTATTTGAAGACTAGTGTGCTTGATTATTCAATCTCATTTTTTTACTAACATTATCACCTTGGCTTCAAGTCCTTTGTTTCGGCTTTTTAAATCAAAACCTTAAGTGCCTCTGCTAAGTAGAGAACCAGAAATATTAAAAAGTGGTAGCGAGAAAACAGTTCAGCTTAGGCTGAAGCTTTGCCCCAGTATAAAACATCATTTTGGAATATGAGAAATCAAGAGGCATATTAAAGCAAAATGGCAGCTTAAGAAAACTAGAAATTTTTTTAAATCCTGCTGATTCATGTCTTAACAGGGTGGCTGCATTATATTTTGAAGTTTTGTGAATATCCAAAACATCAGACACATCTACATTAAATGTAAGTGTGGTAGAGGCTTGAAGTTTTAGGGCATGCTATAAAGAAACATGTTTAATTTTTCTTCTGAACTATGCCTTTACCTCTAGTTGAAACCCCCATGACTGACAGTACTTGGCGGGGGGGGGATGTGGAGGTGGGAGGGCAGAGTCATAGAAGTTTCGGTATGAACAACTTTAGATATGGAAAACACAGGGAGTCAAGTTTATAAACTTTTATATTATATTGCCCATGATTTTGCAAATAAATAACTAAAAATTACAACAGAACAGAAAATAAGTAATTTGCTTTTAAACATATATAAATATTGAAAAAAAAAGAACCAGGAATATAAATAACTGACTTATGCTACATGTCCTTAAAGATAAATAAGGCTAAGGATTCTAGTTATCTTACATAGATAGCTAGGATAGAAAGTAATTATTTGGCCTGATATCTACCCTGCTCACCAAGTGCCTTTCTATGATCACCAAGCGCTGCAGCTTAGCTGTGCTTTGATGGAGGAGGATATTAAAGGAGTCTGCTCAGGAATCATTTAGTTTCAGTGTAGCCCAGTGGTTAAACAGTGGGCCTTAAAGTAGCAAACTGGGGTTCAACTCTTGGTTCCTCTGCTTGCTAGCTGTGACTGTGGTCTAGTTATTTAACTGTTTTAAGCCAAGAAGAGTCTAAAAAGTGAATACATGAGGTAAAATAATTAGCGGTACATTAAAAGTGCTCAAAATATTGTAGCTATTAATATCGCAGTTTACTGTCTATTTATTTAAGGAATTCATGCTTTCTTACATCTTTAGATGGAGGCTTTGGACTAGGTATCATTCCACTTCAGGCCTCAATTAGAGAAACACAGCTTTCACCTTTCTTATGTACAGAGGTTCTGCCTAAGGTTTCACTTGAAAAAAGGCAGGGAGGGGATTCTTTAAAGCTATAATGTAGTGAAGCAATGAAAAAACAATGTACTAACATTTTATATTTTCTGAGAGTAAAGTTAAAGAGACAGTATAACATAGCACAGTGTTTAAAGCTGGCCTGCATCCATATCCTGGATCTATCACTTACTAGTCATGTAAATCTTGGTGAGCTGTTAAACTGACTTCTCAGTGTCTCAGTTTTTACATCTGTAGCAGGGGCTTGTCCCGAAACCTAGAGGTACCAGTCTCTCCAAGAACATCAACCAGTTTCATTCCTCTGCCCCATAAGGTCAATACCCGTTTCCAGCCCGAAGACGTTAAAATGGTCATTGCCCAGATATCCCTGAAGATTGAAATATCAGATGAGAGGGAGGAGATGTAACTGAGAAATTTGGATTTAACAAATTACTGTGAATACTGATGCATTATATATTACTTTTCACTGTCTAGTGTTTTAGAATAGCCAGAAGGAAATACCTGAAGTTGTTGAACTGTAATCCAGTAGCTTTGTTCTTTGATAATGATTGTATAACTATATAGCAAAAAACAAACAAACAAACAAACAAACAAAAAAAAAGTCAGTTGCCCGTGTTTGTATGTATCTTCTTCTGGATGTTGTGTTCTGTTCCACTGATCTATATATCTCTCTGACAATAGTGTACTGTCTTAGTTAAACTATCTCTATTGTAAGTCTTAAAATTGGGTAGAGTACAATACTAGTGATCAACAAGAAGGAGGGATAAAGGGGTATGGGATGTTTGGGGTCTTCTTTTTTCTTTTTATTTCTTTTTCTGGAGTAATGCAAATGTTCTAAAACTGATCATGGTGATGAATACACAAATATGTGATGATACTGTGAACTATTGATTGTATACTTCAGATGGATTGCATGGCGTGAATATATCTTGATAAAATTACATTAAAAAAAGGAGGGGCTGGTAATATTACCGACCTCACAGAGTGTTGTGACACCTAAGTGAGGGAGTGTAAGAAGAGGGAATGTAAGTGAAGGAATGTATGTAGAGGGCATGTAAGTGAGGGAGTATAAGTAGAGTACTTTCTTAGAACAGTGCCTGCCCACAGGAAGTGCTGTGTGCGTCTGCGAGAGGTAGTGGTGATGGCAGTTGATCTTCTAAACAGGGCACTGGGCTGCATGCAGCACAACTTAAGAACTCAAGTTGGAAAGCCTTCCATTTAAATCATTATTTTCTCTGTAGACAAAAATAAGTGTCTGTGACAAACTATATTTTTGGAAATCATGTTCCCCTAAAATGAAACTTCTTAAAGAGCTAACTTGCAGGATTATATTTCTCACCATACTAAATTCTTTAACATTTATAAAGATACCTGCTTTATCTTTCTATCCTTAAGTAATGGGATAGTTCATTAAATGAAAAAGCAGTACTAAAAGTAGAATTTTTAAAATACAGTGATTTATGCTGAGTCCTCTGTCTTGGGGCTTGCCCCTGTGAAGCTTGTTACTGCAAAGGAGAGGCTAAACATGCTTATAATTGCACCTAAGAGTCTCCCCGAGTGCCTCTTTGTTGCTCAGATGTGGCTCGCTCGCTCTCTAACTAAGCCACCTTGGCAGGTGATCTCACTGCCCTCTCCCCTACGTGGGACCTGACTTCCAGGGGTGTAAATCTCCCTGGCAACGCAGGATATAACTCCCGGGGATGAATCTGGACCCGGCATTGTGGGATTGAGAACATCTTCTTGACCAAAAGGGGGATGCAAAATGAAACGAAATAAAGCTTCAGTGGCTGAGAGATTTCAAATGGAGCCAAGAGGTCACTCTGGTGGACATTCTTATGCACTATATAGATAACACTTTTTACGTTTTAATGCATTGGAATAGCTAGAAGTAAATATCTGAAACTACCAAACTCCAACCCAGTAACCCTGACTCTTGACGATTGTACAACAATGTAGCTTACAATGGGTGACAGTGTGATTGTGAAAACCTTTGGATCACACTCCCTTTATCCACTGTATGGATGGATGAGTAGATAAATGGGGACAAAAACTAAATGAAAAATAGGGTGGGATGGGGGGAATGGTTTTGGTGTTCTTTTTTATTTTTATTTGTTGTTCTTATTCTGATTCTTTCTGGTATAAGGAAAGTGTTCAAAAATAGATTGGGGTGATGAATGCACAACTATATGATGGTACTGTGAACAGTTGATTATACACCATGGATGATTGTATGGTATGTGAATATATCTCAATAAAACTGAATTTTAAAAAAAAGTTGGTGGATCTGGGTATCTGGGTGAGGGGTATATGTTGGACTTCTCTTTATGTTTTTTTTTTTATTTTTATTTTTTGCAACTCTCCTGTAGGTTTGAAATTATTTCCAAATAAAGAAGTTAACTATATCTACAAAAAAAATACAATGATTTAGACTAGTTTATCTTACATAAAAATATTTAATCCCCTCAGTATAATTTAGATTTAGGGTTCAATACAAAATGTTTGTATGTCTCATAAATCATTTTTAGGAGGAGAAAAGGTATTTTGTTGTAAGTGTCATAATTTCAACAATTGCAGGGCTGGGCATTTGACATTGAAATAAGGTAACCACGCTTTGCTCTACCATGGATGAATGGAGGCTAAGCCTTCCCTTAAAGGTGTTTCCTCTCCCAGGTCAAGTCTTGCTAGTTAGAGCCAGGTGTGTCAGTCAGTCAGTGGGAGTAGCACCAAGGCTTTCTGGCTGGTTGTGTCTCAGTAGTATCATTGTAAAAATGGCACCATTTCTACTAGAAGTCACTCCCTTTATAGAAAGGGCACCAAGTCAGAATCTGTCCTGATTGGCTTGCCATGTTAATTTCATGTAATTCAGTAAATATTTACTGAGCTCTTATTATATCCATAGCTCAGGTAAGGAGTATGCTAGGTACTGAGGGAGGTACAAAGAATCAAAAAACCTGATCTATGCTCCAAGAAAATTATAGTACCTTAAAATAGCAGGGCAAAAATGTTATTTATGGAATCTAGACACCTGTCAGCTATGTGATTTTAGGCAAATCATTTAATCTTTTGAAATTCAATTTTCTCATCCATGAAATAGGCATAGAAATCCTTTAACGGCAGTATGGATTAAAATTAGATTGTGTATATGAAAATGCCTTGAAAATGCTATATGACTGGAAAAGATTAATGTCTTTCTCATCATTTTTTATTAGAGAAACTAAATATACATAGAACTGTAAAATGTAGTAAAAGCCAATCTGTGATTAAACGTCAGAGAGCGTTGCTGCAGCATTTCAAAGCAGAAAGAGATTGAAGTGTATTAGAAAGCTACTTACCGAAGATTCTGAACTTGAGATAACCCTTTAAGATTGGTCAAGATTTGGATAGATAGAAGGGAGATAGTGTAACTTGAGCAAAGATATGGAAGTTAGAATAAATTTATCTTGCTCTAGAAACAGTAAAGACTGTTGGGAAATAGAGTCATACTTTGAATACATGATGGAGGGATATAAATTTTTACTCTTTTAAGTGTACCATTCACAAAGTTATGTATCCGTCACCACTACCTAATTCCGAAACATTTTCATCATTCCAAAAGAAACCCATACCCATTAGCAGTTTCTCCCCACACCTTCTCCCCTCCCTAGCCCTTGGCAACCACTAATCCACTTTCTGTCTCTGTAGATTTGCCTATTGTGGATATTTCATATAAATGAAGTCATACAATATGTGGTCTTTTGTATCTGACTTCTTTCACTTCACATAATGTCATCCTGATTCACTCATGTTGTAGCATATATCAGAACTTCATTCCTTTTTTTTCCAAATAGACTTTATTTTTTATAGCAGTTTTTAGGTTTACAGAAAAGTTGAGCAGGAAGTATGCAGAGTGTTCATATACCCTCCCACATTGGTATGGTACATTTGTTACAATTGATAAACCAATATTGATGCATCATTATAACCGGAATCCACAGTTTACATTAGGATTCACTCTTTGTAGTGGTTTGTGTGTTTTGACAAATGTATAATGTCATGTATTTGCCATTACAGTACCATGAGTATAGTTTTATTGCCCTAAAATTTCCCTGTGAGCCACCTAAATATTCATCCTCCTTCCCTGCAAACCCCTGGAACTGCCAAACTATACGCCACCTAAATATCTCTCCTCCCTTCCCGCAAACTATTCTTTTTACTGTTTCTATAGTTTTGCCTTTTACAGAATGACAAATGGTTGGACTCATACAGCATGTAGCGTTTTCCAACTGGCTTATTTTACAAAGCAATATGCATTTAAGTTTCGTCCGTGTCTTTTAGTGGCTTGATAGCTCATTTCTTTTTTATCACTGAATAATATTCCATTGTACAAATGGACATTTGGATGGGTTGTTTCCACTTTTTGGATATTACAAATAGTGCTACTGTGAACATTTATGTACATTGGTGTGGACCTATGTTTTCAGTTCTCTTAGGTTTATACCTAAGAGTGGAATCACTGAATCCTATGGTAACACTGTTTTAACTTATTGAGGAACTGTCAAAACTGTTTTCTGAAGTATCTTCACCACTTTACATTCCCACTAGAAAGGGATAAGGGTTCCAGTTTCTCCTCATCCTTGCCAATACTTGTTATTGTCTGTCTTTTAGATTATAGCCGTCTTGCTAAGTGTGACATGGTATCTCATTGTGGTTTTGATATGCATTTATTTAATGGCTAATATTTTGAGCCTCCTTTCATGTCCTTATTGGTTATTTGTGTTCCTCTTTGTAGAATGCTATTCAAATCCTTTGCCCATTTTCTTTTTATTAGAGCAGTTGTAAGTTTACAGAAAAGTCATGCAGAAAGTACAGAGTTCTGATATATCTCCCTCTCACACACACAGTTTTCACTATTATTAACTCTCTGCTTTAGTATGGTACCTTTGTTACAATTGATGAGACATTATTATTATAATTATACTATTTATAATATAGTGCATAGTTTACATTAGTATTCACTCTGCATTATACAGTTCTATAGTGTTGTTGTAGTTTTTCTGATAGCTTATATACAACCTAAAATTTCCTATTTTATCTGCTTTCAAATATACAATTCATTGGTGCTGATTACAATCACAACAACGTGCCTCTATCGCCATCATTCATTGCCAACACTTTTCCTTCATCCCAAACAAAAACTCAGTACCAAGTAAGCATAACTCCCTATTCCCTACCCCTACCCAGCCCTTGGTAATCTGTATTCTTTGTTTCTAACTTTATAAATTTACATATTCTGTTTATTTCATATATGGAGATCATACAGTATTTATCCTTTTGTGTCTGGCTTATTTCATTCAATATGATGTCATCAGGGTTCATCCATGTTGTCACATGCATCAAAACTTCATTCCTTCTTTGCAGCCAAATAATATTCCACAGTTGGTTTATTCCCTCATCTGTTGATGGACACTTGGGTTGCTTCCACCTTTTGGCAACTGTGAATTGCATTCCACTATGAACATCGGTGTGCAAACATCAGTTCATAACCCTGATTTCAGTTCTTTTGGGTATATACCTAGAAGTGGAATTGCCAGGTCATATGGTAATTCTATACTTAACTTTTTATTAGGAAGCGCATACTGATACTTTTGTTTTGTTTTTTTTTATTGCCTAAGCAGATGTCTTTTCAGGAAAGTGTTCAGAGTTGTTTGGTGCAGTTTTTATAGTGTAATTTCTCAGTAGAGAAATATGACTCATCTGTTGAATCTTAAAATTAACCCAAATTTTTAATTATTAATTTAAAAGCCTATAGATAGAAAATTAATAGCATTTATATCTCATAACAAAAAGAAGAAATAGCAATCCATGATAATCCGATTCCTACTTCCTGCTTAGAAAAATCTACATTTATATTTTTATTGTGCCAGGAATACGGGGATAAATGTAAAGATAGTTGCTGCCCTGAAGAAAGTCCTCATGCCGTGGAGGAGACAAATGAGCCAGCAAAGAAGTCCTGTCACTGTCTTTTTTATACATCATGGGATAAAACTGGATTCGATGTTATACCATTGGTTACAAATGTATTACACTAAGGAGTTAAAATACACTGAAGGACAGCATTTTGATGTTGGTTTGAAACACAAGTACTTCAAACAGTTACAAAATAACTTTTAAAATGCAAATTAAGTTAACATTGAATATAGTTATGATTGGGTCTTTCTTGCTTGTTTCAACTTGAAGAAAATAAACATCTCTCTTTTTTGTGCGTGTGCTACATATTCAGAGTGCATTGTAGAATTAACACCTACCCTTTTTTTTTTGTTCTTTTCAGGATTATTATATTATGCAGGACATGGGTATGAAAACTTTGGGAACAGCTTTATGGTCCCTATTGATGCTCCAAATCCCTATAGGTCTGAAAATTGCCTGTGTGTGCAAAATATATTGAAATTGATGCAAGAGAAAGAAACTGGACTCAATGTGTTCTTGTTGGATATGTGTAGAAAAAGGTAAAATTTCTGCTTATTGAATGAAGTTTGTTGCAGTTAAAGGTCAGCCTTTAAGAAATAAATCTAAAGCAAACTGAAATGCAGTTATTCCTGGAGGATTAACAGAACCAACACCAACAGAATTGGCACATCCAGTCATTCTAGTCAGTTCTTGTCTCGCAGATATGGAAAGCTTAGTTGCAGCAGATGTTTGAAGGTTTGGATCCCAGTTGTCTGCCATTGTGTTACTAGAGAACAGACCCAATAATTATGCCATAGTGACTTCTCAGATTTACTGTTTTTCCCTTGCTCAGCACTTACCGTTCAAAATTCAACATCAGCGTTCAAATACAACTCTAGTTTTAAACCTAACAAGAGAAAAGATGTGACTGTCTGCTGTCTTAACAGAGCCCTGGATTAATTTTGACAAATAGTAGCTGACCACACCAAGGAATTTTGAATCTGTATTTTTAAGTTATTTGTACTAGAATCATATATCATATTTTCTGTTATTACTTACGTTCTTTTAAGATTTCTTGTTTAATTTTTCATGTTTGTATCTGCCCTTTCCCCCTCTCTTTTTTTTTTTTTTTTTTTTTTTGTTGTTGTTGAATAGAAATGACTACGATGATACCATTCCAATCTTGGATGCATTAAAAGTCACTGCCAACATTGTGTTTGGATATGCCACGTAAGAAAACTTTATACTTACATTGAAGATTATTTTACTCTTTGATGACTCCTTTTTTATTTTAGATCAGAGGCCTAGAAATATCCATAGACATCCAGGTATAAAATTGCCTCCTTGATGTTCTTGGTAGAAAATTTTAAGTCATTGACTTTAGCACTTCATACCTTGGCAGTTTGTTTTTACTAGTAACTCTTTTATTAGGGGTGTCATGCCTGAGGCAGAAGAGAGAATGAGGCTCATTAGTATTTATGGACACTCCCATTCTTGCTATGTCGCAACTGTTTGCTTTTTGCTGTTTTTAAGGTGTCAAGGAGCAGAAGCTTTTGAAATCCAGCATTCTGGATTGGCGAATGGAATCTTCATGAAATTTTTGAAAGATAGGTTATTAGAAGACAAGAAAATTACTGTATTACTGGATGAAGTTGCAGAAGGTAAAATAAAATATAAAAATATTTTTTTTAGTTTCTATTTTGATTTTTTTTAAGTTCTATTTTGTTTTTTTCTTTACTCTTTAAGTTATGTAATAATGTGTGTTTAATTTCCAAAAATGCCAAGATTTTTAATTTAGCTTTTTATTTTCTACTGTAATTGCTTTGTGGTCAAAAGATCATGTCTGTCTGTTTACTGTTCTTTGAAGTTTGTGGAGGCTCTCATTATGGCCAAGTGCAAGATGAATTTTTGTAAATTTTGCATGTATGTTTGAAAAAAATAGATTTTCTCTATAGTTATTGCTTATAGAACTCTATCTGTGTCCTAATGATCAAGCTTATTATTTTGTTGTTCAGTTCTTCTAAATCTTTGCTGATGATTTTGTCTCTTTGATCTATTAAGAGAGATGTTGAAATTTCCCATTTATCAATTTTTCCTCATAATTCTATCAGTTTTTACTTAAGGGTTGTGGCTCTTTTAATAGGGCCATATGTGTTTTTAATGTATGTATTTTCTTGGTGAATTGAATCTTTTTTCATACATAGTAACCACCTCCATCCTAAAGAATGCTTTTATGTTTGTCTTAAAGATACTTTGTCTGATATTAATATAGCAAAACCAGCTTTCTTTTGGTTACCATTTATCTGATATGTCTTCTTATATTCTTTTCTCCTTCAAACATTTCATGTCATTTTGCTTTGGTGATCACTTTTGGAGGCAGCATATAGCAGATTTTTAAATACAATCTGGTAAATATTTTCTTTTAACTAGAAAACTTAGTTCATTTATACTTATTTTAATTATTTTTTTTCCTGTTTCAATCTTGTTAACTGATATTTTTTATTTGGCTCATTCTTCTGTTCATTTTTCATGTGTTTGTTTTTTGGTTGATTTCTATATCCTTCCCTTAACTAGGAAGGAATTTTAAAAGACCTTCATACCCCTTGGTCTTGCCACTCAACCCCCAACATGTTGATGTTGCCTGGACTGGGTTCTGGTTTATTATAGATATATTTTTCTCCTTCTTTTCTTTAACCTTATTATTGTTGAAAAACAACAAACTTTACCAAGGTAATTAACACCTTTACTTTATATATCTCTTGCAGTATTCCTGAATTTGCCTCTTCCCTTATTTAGATATTCCATCTAAAATTGTTTCTGATGTGGGTTATGTATGGCAAAAATTTTTAGACTGCTTGGTGGGATTTTTTTTTTATCATACCTTCATATTCAAATGACAATGTAGCTGTCATTGTCATTGAGCTGAACTTTCTGTGTTCAAAGTTCTTTTCCTTCAATAGTTTGAAAAATACTACTCCATTATATTCTTGCTCTTGAGAACTTGATTGTCTTTTTCTCTCAGGAAGATTTTAAAATTTTCTTAGTTTTTGATATTCTTAAATTTCACTGTAATTATCTTAGTGTGGATTTTTCCTTATGTTTCTTCTTTGACATTGTATGGGCTCTTTCAGTCTGAAGTCTTGGACCTTTTTCTGATTGATTTCTTTCTGTTATTTCTGCAAATACTTTCTCCTGTCTATTTTTGTTTTTCTCTCTTCCTGGGATTTCGACTACTTAGGATTTCTGCTTCTAATTCTGTTCTACCTATTTCTTAACTTTTCTTCTCTATTATGGTCCATTTCTTTGTCCTCTCCCTCTTTCTTCTGGGAGAATTCTTCAGTTTGATTCTCCAGATCACAAATTGTTTTCTTAGCTGTACCCATTCTGTTCTGCATCCCATCTATTGTGTTCTTTATTTTGATTTATAGGTTTTATATCTGAGATTTCTGCTTGGTTCTTTATGTCTTCTTGTTCTTTTATTGTTAAAAATCTTTGTTTATCTTTTTTTAACATTAATACCACAAGCCCACCCACCTCAGTTTCTTGATCTTGTGGTTCATCTAGATAGGGATCACTTGATGAGGAAGCCAGCAATTGTTTATTAATCCATGAATTAATACGCTTCAAGAGAAAGTCTTAAGTTTTCTTTATTCCTCCTTGTCTCCTCTGTTTGGAAGTTTTAGATTGTATTTCTTTCTGTTGTGGTTATACTTTATTTATTTTGCATATATACTTGGCCATGGTACACAGCATGTGTTCAGTAAGTATTTGTTGAGTGAAAAAATAATATTGAGGCTATAACCTAATTAGTAGGAGAAGTCTTGGTCTAAATATTTAAAAACATAGCTTAAAAATATATATTACTTCTTACCTTTTAGATATGGGTAAATGTCACCTTACCAAAGGCAAACAGGCTTTAGAGATTCGAAGTAGTTTATCAGAAAAGAGAGCACTTACTGATCCAATACAGGGAACAGCATATTCTGCAGAATCTCTGGTGCGGAATCTACAGTGGGCCAAGGCACATGGTATGGTAAATTCTATTTTTTGTGCACTCTTTCTTTAATATTAAATATTAAATCATGAAGATATTTTTCTCCTGAACAAATACCTAGCTTTCTTTCCAATTTTGTAGTGGAAACATTTTGGCCTCTTAGACAAACCCAAGATTAACAAATGTTTATAGATATTACACTGATTTATTTGATGTTGGAAATATTAAATTATTTAACCCATCATTTTCACAATCAGTAATATTAAATATCATTTTTTAATCCTTAAATTTAAAAAAATTTTAAATCAGTTAATTTTCGATTTGTTTAATACACAGTCCCTTAGATTCTCCTATATTGTGCCCTGTTGAAGTGTGCTATATTGAAAATCAGCCAGGACTGATCCTATCTCTACTACTTGATAAATGGGAATGAGAAATAGTACCTATTTCATAGGGTTGTTGAGAGTGAATGGGATTACATATGTAAAGAGCAAGCATGGTGCTCAGCAAATAGTATATGCTAGTATAACTTACTGAGCATTGTCTCTTTGACACTTGGATCAGATAGTTGGGTGATCAAGAAAAAAGAAAATGGTAAAAATTATATCTGTAACTTTATTAACTTTTTGGCAATCCTATGTGATTTAGTTTAAATGTAAATTTAAATTATTGAATGAATAGGATTTTGGATTTTCTGTGAGTTCCATGTGTTTATGCTGTGAATCTCTTATTATGGATAATGAAAATAATTGTATTTTTTGAGCTACAAAATATCTTTATTAGTCTTTGTTCTCTAAGATATTTTTTGGTAAATTAACATGTTAAAGCACATTAATATAAATGTACTTTAATTTATATAATTTAATATAAAATTACATAAATATATTATCTCAATATTCCAGATAGAAATAGAAATTGGGTAAGTAATTGATATTAAGCATGTTTTCCTTAAAAACGGCTCTCTAAGCAACAATAACAAAATCACAGGGTAAAGATCAAAAGCAAACACAACTTAAGCCTCTTATCAAACACAACTAAAAAGGGCAGATTGTATATGTAGCAAATTTGACTGATAAGTGGATAATTTCTTTATAATAAAGAGTTCATGCAAAATGGTAAGAAAAAATATTAGGACCATTACCCATTAAATAAGCAAAGATTACAAATTCAACCATCCACACATTTAGGACTATGTTAATGATTAAGAAGCAAATATAGAAAATGGCAAACATAAATAGTAATCAAAGAAAAGGAAAATGAACATCATGATAATGTATTTCTTTTTTTTTTTTTAACCTATCAAATAGGTAAACATTTTGAAAATTAACAATATCCAGTTTTAGAAATGTTATGGTAAAACGTATCTATATTTCATATTAGTCAAAAACAATTTGTCTTATATATGAGGAGCCGTAAAACAGCTGTATCCAACAATCCTAAGAGTTAAGAGTATATATGAAATACTGAGGTAGAAAACCACAATAAAAACCAGAAATATTATAGGTATTCAAGAGTAGCAGAATGGTTAAAGGCAATAAGCTACAACATGACCATTCAGTGATATTATGCCTTATTAAAAATGTCAAGAAGATTGAGGTAACAGTAAAAAAATATATCTATAACTGTTTGTGTTCTTTTGATTACCTCTATAGAAATCATATTTGCAAATGGACAAGAACTGTAGGAAAATAGTAAATGAAAGATTTGATTTGTTCAGCCAGCATAATTGTGGGTTTTTTCCTTCTTGTTTTGATAGTATGTTTGTAAATAGTATGTTCATCACATGCTATTTTTAAGCAAAAGTGAAAGCCCTAACCATAGTCTGCCCCATAAGGAAAATTTGTTTGCTATTTATTATCAGAAAACTTACAAGCACACTTAATAATTATCTATGTTGTTCTTGTCATTCATTTTTAGAACTTCCAGAAAGTATGTGTCTTAAATTTCAATGTGGAGTTCATATTCAATTAGGATTTGCAGCTGAGTTTTCCAATGTCATGATAATCTATACAAGTATAGTCCACAAACCACCTGAAATAATAATGTGTGATGCCTATGTTACAGATTTCCCACTTGTAAGTATCTCATTTTTTCTCTTATTTAAAACGCAATGATAAATCCTCAGGTTTAGAAGTAAGCAAGGAATAAGCAAACAGAAATCCAAAATATCACTTTCATTACTGATACAGGCTTCATGGAGTACACTGCTCAGTGTAAGCCCTGGAATTAGACAGGTGCCCCTCCCCAGTCCCAGCAGCACTGGCCAGGGTAGGCCTCCCTGTGTGTTGTGGGGGGCACCTGTGGGCTGCTCTCTGGAGGAACAGAACAGATCTTGCTCTTGGCTGGTGGGCTGGCTCAAAAAGGAGGAAAAGTGGAGGGCTGACTTTGGCATGCATGCCCATTTATTCTTCTTAAAAGTACCAGTAATGTAAATTCCCTGTCCCCCTTCCCAAAAGTGTTGAATAAAAAAGGAGAGAATCCATGAGTAGAACACTAATGGGGCTCGCAGTACTTAAAAAGAAACAAGTACACTGACAAGTGCTCCTGGAAATAATTTGAAAGTAAGCTATCCTTTCAAATATAAACTTACTTTTCAAGTGTATTAGTGCAGAATTTAGAATTCCTCAAAGATATATTCCCATTAAATCTATTCATAATTAAATGTCGGTGATACTTGTCAGATAAGAACAAAATTCATAATAAATTACTATTTTAAGTATAGAATGTTATTTTCATTGTTTCTTTTTTTTTTTTTTTTTTTAACTTTTTTTATTTTTTAAATAAACTGTATGAAAAAAAAATTAAAAAAAACAAAAACAAAAACATACAATAAAAGAACATTTCAAAGAGACCATAACAAGGGAGTAAGAAAAAGACGACTAACCTAAGATAACTGCTTTACCTCCAACCTGTTCCTACTTTACCCCAAGAAAGTTACCTAATATAGCAACATTTCTGTGAACTTGTTCCTACTATATCCATCAGAAATTAACAGACCATAGTCATTCCTGGGCATCCCCAGAACGTTAAATAGCTTATCTGTTCTTCTTGGATTATTGTTCCCCCTTCCTTAATTGCTCTCTATTGCTAGTTCCCCTACATTCTACATTATAAACCATTTGTTTTACATTTTTCAAAGTTCACATTAGTGGCAGCACATAATATTTCTCTTTTTGTGCCTGGCTTATTTCGCTCAGCATTATGTCTTCAAGGTTCATCAATGTTGTCTTATGTTTCACGAGATCGTTCCTTCTTACTGCCGTGTAGTATTCCATCGTGTGTATATACCACATTTTATTTATCCACTCATCTGTTGAAGGACATTTGGGTTGTTTCCATCTCTTGGCAATTGTGAATAATGCTGATATGAACATTGGCGTGCAGATATCTGTTCGTGTCACTGATTTTATCATCTGCAACGCCAAAGATTTTAGATGTCAAATATTTGAGTAAAACAGTTCCAAATAACCAAAACATCGCTAGATAAGCTACAAAAGAAAAATAAAACAACAAAAAATCTTGATATGTCCTATAGCCATTCCATAGATGTAGCTTTTCTCGTCGTGATACTTCAGGGAGACGGGCTTCTGCGGCTGCCATTCTTCTCCTCGCCTCCCGGGTCAGAGTGCCTATTTTCATTGTTTCTTTATCCCTGGATAAGGCTTACCTATTCAGGCCAGAATATGAGAGAACGATGTCTCTTAAGATGTTTTGTGACATAGACTATGTTGTGACTTTCACTGATTTCATTATTAACTTTCACCAATTTTCACAGGACCTAGATATTGATCCAAAAGATGCAAATAAAGGGACTCCTGAAGAAACTGGCAGCTATTTAGTATCAAAGGACCTTCCCAAGCATTGCCTCTATACCAGACTCAGTTCACTGCAAAAATTAAAGGTTATTACTTTTCGTCTTTATAACTAATGGAAAAGCTTATGAAAGAAAAGATTCATTTTGGCATGTGGATCTTCTTTTTATCTATAAAGGCTGCTTCATTGGGTATTAAAATGAAGTAGAGATAAGAAATCTACAGTGGGTCTCATCAGTAATCTTTTTCCTGTTGTATTCTGTTCCCCCTGGTGGCCTGAATCTCTTTGTGTGAGTATGTGTAATTACCCTCAGTGGTGTTGAAAAGTTAGGGACATAGACTATATTCTACTTTTAAATGTTAGCATTTTCAGTTGTTTTCTATTTCTGTGACTTTCTACAAAACATAGAAGATTAGAATTGGAATTTATCTTATTGTTTTAATCTTTTTTCCTTGCCTTACATATGAGAAACTCTGTACATGGTTGACCTTTCTGATGAAAGCATATCCTTGCCAAGCTCAAGTTTTTAACTCATTCATAACTGCATGACCATATATTTTATCAGCCCAACATGAACATTAGGGGATGAAGTGGGGCACTGTTGACAGTTACACCAGGACAACAGGCATAAGCCCATTGTCATCCTATTTATAGCTTATCTAATTAAAGTCTCCTCTCATCTTAGAAATTAAGCCTATCATCTGATCCAGTTATATTTCTCTACCTATAATTGTAGATTTTTATTTTATAAATTGTATAACAGCTTAAGCTTTTGACCTAGGTGTAAAACGAGATTATTTTTTCCTTAAAGAATAATTTCCCATCTCCAATAATAGGGAAGGGCAAGTTTCCCAAGGCTCACTGCTTAGAAAATACCTTTCCATTGTTCATCAGGAATATAATTTAAGATCTCTGTGAGGTTGTCTACTTTCACTTGTAGGAACTAGAATTCTACTGACCTCTAAGAATTAGTATTGAATGAAGAAAAAGGAAGATGATTACAGATGGTCTTTCTTAGTCTGTGGGAGATACGAAGGATGCCTTGAGTATTTAGAACCTGAGAAAGGTGGGGATGAGAATAGGTTTTGTGTTATTTGGTTTAGTTTGGTTTGATGAAGTGATATTTTAAGATTGATATACTTTCACTATTGATAAAATAACAAACCTCACTTATTTTCCTTTTCAGGAACATCTAATCTTCACAGTGTGTTTATCATATCAGTATTCAGGATTGGAAGATACTGTGGAGGAAAAGCAGGAAGTGAATGTTGGGAAACCTCTCATTGCTAAATTAGACATTCATCGAGGTTTAGGAAGGAAGACTTGCTTTCAAACTTGTCTTATGTCTAATGGCCCTTACCAGAGTCCTGTATCCACATCAGGTGCAGCTGGACATTATCATTCTTCTCAAGATTCATTCCCAGACATTTACCATTTACATTCTGGTAATTCAAGCCACATTCTGCCATCAGATAATTGTCATTGCAGCCGGACTCCAGATGCATTCATTTCACGTAATCATACCCACCATTATTCATCCCAATTTGGTAGAAGTAATGTACCTGAAGAGACAACTGATGAAATACCGTTCAGTTTCTCCGACAGGCTCAGAATTTCTGAAAACTGACACCCTTGGTTTTTGAAAGTTAGCATAATTATTAGATGCCACATTTGCAACAGTACCTGTGAGGCATTATGAAAAAGCAAATATGTAATGTAGAAAGAGAAAAGAGTAACAACTTTTTCAGAGCGAATACGGAAACATCTACTTTGAGATGCTGGAATTGTATTGTTTAACCACAGACTTCCTCTTCTTTCTCTTAAGATTTTGCGAATTGGTTGATTTGTTCTGTAAGAACGAAATACGAATGTGTGTATGTTTATGTGTAGGTAACAAAAAATGTTTTCATTATGACCACTCTGAAGTAAGAACAATGAGAATGGCATTATAGAATAAGTCATTGTATTTTTAGGATCAAAAGGAAAAATTATTAGGCTTAAATTTAATTTTATCAGTGGGAGAAACATATTAAGGCATCTTGTCTAAGTTAGAGCCAACCACAGAACTGGGCCTCCAGATTTCCATTCCAGTATTTATTCCACTACACACACTGCCTCCCTGACAGGTTCTGAGACAGTATTTTTTTATGTAGATAGATTTAAAATATATATATATATGTATATATGTCGTTGATATGCATATCTGTATGTATTCCCTATGGATGTACAAACTTTAGTTTGTGATTATAGACTTTGTTGGAAGTATCAGTTAAAAGGTCGGTATGTAAATCTTATGTAAAATGGGCTGAAATTTCTGGTTCTTAAGGTCATATTATTTAGTAGAAAATACATGAGTGGTTGAGAGGTAACAAAATCTCTGTCTATGTTAAAGTTTAGACAGTAAAGATTAGGAATCAAGATGTAATTTGATAATTTTAGGAACTGCTTATCTGAATCTTCCATACATTGAAAGTGTCTTTGCAGTAACATGTATCTTCTTGAGTTTGCTTTTAGAAAGTGGAATCAAAGCAGGTTAAAAAAGGCAACTGGTAATAACAAGTAAAAAGATTAATTGGTCATTTTTAAATATTCCACAAAGAAATCCCAAGCCAAGAAGACTTTTCTTGGTGAATTCTATCAAACATTTTAAAAATAATTAAACCAATCCTTCACAGACTGCTCAGAAATGGACGAGGAGAGAATACTTTGTAACTCATCCTGTGAGGCCAGTATTACCCTGATACCAAAGGAAGACAAAGATATTACAAGAAATTAAAACTACAGACCCCTTTTAATATAGAAGCAAAAATCTTCAACACAATGCTAGCAAACCTGACCCAGTAACATATAAAAAGGGTTGTACACCAATACCAAATGGGATTTAGCCTGGGAATGTAAGGTTGGTATTATATCCAATTATCAAGTAATATAATACACCATATCCATAGATTAAAGGACAAAACCCCCATGATCATTTTAATAGACTCAGAAAAAGCATTCCATATCTGATAAAGGGCATCTACAAAAAAAAAAAAGCCCACAGCAAAGATCATGCTTAATAGTAATAGACTGAATGCTAGTACTTTCCTCCTTAGATCAGAAATAATTACAATGATATCCTCTTTTACTACTTCAATTCAGCATTGTACTTGAGGTGGTAGCCAGGGCAATTAGACAAGAAAAAGAAGGAAAAGGCATCTAGATTGGAAAGGAAGAAGTAAAACTATCTCTTTTCATAGATAACATGATCTTCCATGTACAAAATTGTAAAGAAGTCACTAAAAAACTAATAAATGAATTCAGCAAGGTTGCAACATACAAGAGCAATATACAAGAATCACTTGTATTTCTGTACACAAGCAATAAACATTCTGAAAATGAGGTTAAGAAAATAATTCTATTTACATTAGTATCAAAAAGAATGAAATAAAAATCTTGTATGCTGGAAACTGCAAAACATTTTTGAAAGAAATTAAGGAAATATGCCCCACCTTCATGGATTGGACGGCTTAACGTTGTTAAGATAGCAGTACATTCCAAACTGCTCTACAGATTCAGTGCACTTCCTATGAAAATCCCAGGTGGACTCTTTGCAGAAGTTGACAGGTTAATGCTAAAATTCATAGGGAGATTCAAAGACCTCAAAATAGCCCAAAGTTTTGACAAAGAAGAACAAATTTGGAAGATTTACACTTCCTGTTTTCAAAATTTACCACACAAAGCCACGGTAATCAAGACAGTATGGTTGGCAGAAAGATGCAGGCCAATGGAATAGAATAAGAGTCCCAATATAAACCCTTTCATTTGTGGCTTTTTGACAGTGGTGCAAAGACAATTAAATGGGAAAAGAATAATCTTTTCTACAAATGGTGCTGGGACAACTGGAAAATGTAGCTCTACCTCATACCATATGCAAAAATTAACTCAAAATGAATCATAGAGCTAAAACTAAAAATCTTAGAAGAAAACAGAAATATTTCCAGGACCTTGTATTAGGCAATGGATTCTTAGATTTTACATAGAAAACACAAGCAACAAAAGAAAAAATAGATAAATTGGACTTCATAAAAAATGAAAAAAACTTTTATACTGCAAAGAACCACATCAAGAAAGTAAAAAGACAACCCACAGAATGGGGAAAAAATGTTTCCAAATCATTTATCTGATAAGGGACTTGTATCCAAAATAAAGAATTCTTGCAACCAGTGCAAAGACAGCTCAAAAATGAGCAATGAATTTAATTAGTCATTTCTCCAAAGAGGATATACATGTTAACCATTCAGGAAATGTAAATCAAACCACAATGAGATACCACTTCATACCCACTAGGATGGCTATAATCAAAATGACAGACAAGTAAGTGTTGGTGAGGATGTGGAGCAATTGGAACCCTTGTACATTGCTGGTGATGTAAAATTGTGCAGCTACTTTGAATAAGGAAGAGTTCCCATATGACCCAGCAAATCCCACTCCTAGGTATATGTATATATTGAAGAGAAATGAAAACATAACATCAACACAAAAAGTTGTACACAAATTTCATAGCATTATTTATAATAGCCAAAAAGTGGAAACAACCCAAATGTCCATCAGCTGATGAATGGATAAACATAATGTGGCATATCCATACAATGGAATATTATTCAGCCATACAAAGAATGAAGTTCTCATACATGCTAGAACATGGATGAGCCCTGAAAATTTTATGCTAAGTGAAAGAAGCCAGACACAAAGGGCCACCTACTGTATGAGTCCATATGTGAAATGCCCATGTTAGACAAATCCATAGAGACAAAGTAAATTAATGATTGCTTAGGGAGGATAGATTTGTGGGAAATGGGGTTAGGGGGTGACCGGTAATAGGTATTGGGTTTCATCTTGGGGTGATAACAATATTCTAACATTAGATTGCAGGGATGGTTTCACAGCTCTGTTAATAAACTAAAAGCTGTTGAATTGTTCACCTTAAGTGGATGAATTTATGTTTGCAAATTATATCTCAATAAAGCTGTTTTTAAAAAACAAATGAACAAAAGGCCCTGCCAGATCTGTCTCTCCCATCCCTGCAAAATTGGTTGAATACATTCTTCAGAGATTTTTTTCAGAGCTGCATGCCTGATCTCAAGGAATTTTTTTGGTCTTGCAGCTGCCCCCTTTAACTGGTGCTTTATGGAGTTATAGAATTTCACTCTTAAAAAAAAAAAAAGAGGTCTGGAAATTGACTCTTACCTTGAATTTCAGGCCAAACTGAATTTAAAGGTAAAGTTATATCTCATTTTCTGACCTGAAAATCATTAACATCAGGACAGGGATCTTAAATTGGGTTGTTTTTTGTTTTTTCCTTAATTGCTATATACCGTCAGGAAAAAGAAAAACTTAAGAATAGAGGCTGAACAGTATTAAAGAATTGCATTACAAAGAAAGATCATTCACTACTAATTCATTGTTCATTTCCATGTAATTTCTGTGTCTTTGCTTAATACCAAGTTTCATAGAAGCTGTAAAATCATGACAGTAAAACTCTTTCGTTTAGTATTTTTTATTTTTTATAATGAACCCATTTGATTCCTTTTTGGTGGAAGCATAAATTGATGAAAGCTTTTGTTTAGCCCAATTGACAAATTTTAAATTCACTCACCTTCTGACATTTAAAAATTTTTCAATGGAAATATTCTAGGTGTTTACCAGTAGGGAAAATAAATTTTGGTATAGTCATACAGCTGCTAAATAGAATAAGCATAAAGTACATATGATCGATATGTGCTGCTATGGAAAGCTGCCTGTGATAAATGGCAAAAGTTGTAAAAACAGTACAAAGAATTCCCTTGTATCCTTCACTCTCATTTCCTAAATATTAACATTTTTTCATGTTTGTTTTATCATTCTCATATCTAAATATGTACATCCATATGCATCTTTGAATGTGTGTGTATATATATGACTTTTTTCTGAACTGTTTGAAAGTAAGTTGCCCTTTTACTCCCTAAATACTTCTATTTAAAAAGGTTAATTTTTAAAAAACAAGGGCATTCTACATAACCTCAGAATATTGTCAAGATGATGTTTAGGATTCCAGAACCTACCTCTGCTGTATCTTGAAAACTGGAAGACACTTTTGCATCACCTGGACCTAGTTATGGCTCTGGGAAGTTTACAGTTCAAGGTGGGCAGTGGCAAGTCCACATGTTGGGGAAGGCCAGGTGGGCAGCACTCTGTTGTCAGCATGCTCAAGCATGCTGTCCCTGGAGGCACACCTGCCTGGGAAGCCAAATCACAGCTAGAGGATGTCTGTAAACAGCATAGAAACAAGAGGAGTTATTTAGACACATCCAGTGATAAATGACATCAGGCTAAGAGGACCCAAGTTTCCGTATCATTGACCTTGTCAATGGACCTGCAGCGCTTCCAAACCACAAGTCACTCTCCCACACAGGGCCTGGATCTTTCCACAAGATGCTTTTCTCTACCTAACTCTCTCGGTAATAGGACCAACCCTATTAAATCAAAATTGCTGTTGTATTTAGCACAAAAGAACAGCCTAAGATGTCCCCACTGTTCTTTCATCAAACCTGGAGACAGGTTTTAGGTAAAAATATTTCTACTCTGTAATTTTAAAATAATTTGACTCATTTTTACAGTCTTGGTTATTTGGGGAAGGGTTAATGATTGAAAAGTATTGCCGGCTAGATGTCTGGAAACCTGTCTGGACATTTAACATTCATCTTCACATTTTCTCACTTTAAAAAGTCTTCACCATAAATTGCATTTCCTTGGAATGTAATCTCAGCATGCAATACAGATTCTTAAAGTGATTGAAAAACCACCCTCTCTTCCAGCCACACAGAGCAGATCACAGTTCAGGAGGTCTCTATGACCACCCTCAGGTTCAACAATTTGCTAGGACTCACAGGACTCAGAAATGCTGTTATACTACAGTTATGATTTATTACAGTGAAAAGATAAAGAGTAAAATCTGCAAAGGGAAGCAATGCATAGGGAGAGATCAGTCGAGAGCTTCCACCTGTCCTCTCCCAGTGGAGTTGGATATACAGCACTTATTTCACCCAGGTATGTGCGGGAGTACAGGGAATATTGCCGACCGGGGAAGCTCACCTGGGCCTTGGTGCCCAGGGTTTTTATGGAGGGTTGGTCATATAAACATGGCTGACTACCCATTTGGCTGACCTTAGTCTCCAGCCCAGAGGTCGGGCTGATGCCTCATGGCCCAAGGCCCCCACCATAAATCACATTCTTAGCATAGACTATCCAGCACAGCCTAAGGTTCCGAAGTAAACAAAGATACTCTTTAGGCAGGATATTCCAAGGGCTTAAAGGTTACCTCCCAGGAGCCAGGGAAAGGGGCCAAATCTTTCTTTGGCCAAGGCCAGTCCTTTCCTGCACACCAGATACTTCAGCCTCTCACACTGGAGTTCTGCACCTGCTGTTGTCTGTCTGGAGCACCTTCCTCACCTAGCCTGGCTCACCCTTCTTCTTTTTCAAATCTTCACTCAGATGACACTTCCTTCAGAAAACCTTATTGGTCAGCCCCCCAGGTTGGGCAAAAGTGCCCCATTTGGGTTCCCATCAAGCCCTCTGCTTGCCCCTCTCTCCTATCTCCCCCAGCTCCTATCTCTCTGCACTGCAGTCACCTCTCTACTTGTCTTAGGGTGGGGACTGGGGTCCCAACTCACCCTTTGGGCAGCCTCTGTGAGGTGCTTCCAGTCCTTGGGACACCCCAGTCACATTCCCACTACCCTAATCGCGACAGATCCCACTCTACAAAGACAGAGGTCATAAGGAGTCAACCCCTCAATTTCCTTCCCCTTGACTCCACACGTACCCCTGCCGACCCCACCTCCACCTCCTCCCCGCGTATTAAAATAGGAGTTTCAGATGCTTCTCCAAGGCTAAGCTGTACTTTTGATCTGACCTCTTCTCTCAACCTCCAGGTCTTATTGTCTCCGCACCTCCTTCCCTAGGGTCAGGACTAGCAGCCAAGATTAAAGAGATACTCACTCGTGACCCTGCACTTACCACCCCCTCCCTCACTTTTGTGCATCTTTTCAGTCTCTCCCTTTCACAACTGGCTTCTTGATCCATGACTGCACTATCCCCCAGAAGGCACCTCTTAGACCCGGGTACCCTTCAGCTCTCTTTCCCTTCTCTCCCACACTTCTTGAAAGCACAGTCTACACTTATGTCCTGACTCCTTCACATCCTGTTCCGGCAGGGTCTGGACCAATGTTGAAATGTCCAGAGAAAAGGCTAATTACTGCCCCCCACTGCCCAGGGCCACTGCAGAGAGGAGAGAAGCTTTGTTGGTAATCAGGGGTTGCTGAGCGATAAGGTAACTAGGACTCAGGTAGAATTAAACTGAAAAAAGGCAATGTTTGGAAATATATTTTTCATGTTTCTACAGACTAGTATATTTCCTGAGTGTTCATTTCATGACAAGTTCAAAGCTCCTCTATAGACGTGGGGGGAGAATGTTACCTACTGGAGAAGCCACATTGTGAGCGATGGTTTTCCAGGGGAAACCCAGAGGATGCCAGGATTCCCACAGAGTTCCTTAGAAAATTCATGCAAAGGAGACGTGATTATGCAGGAAATATGCTGACTTTATGCAGCACCTCAACTCCCCCTCAGCTGACCAAGGCACAGCCACCATATTGAAGTGAAAGGGTGGGAAACCACTGGGCCAGTGGGAATGGAAGCAGAACCAAGTGTCCTCCAGAAAACCACTGGTACAAGCAAGCTGAGGTGGAATGAGCTGCCAGGAGGCCCTATCATTCGTCTCTCCTCTCTCTCTCTCTCTGTCTCTCATCCCCCCCCCCATCTTTCTCCCTCGCTCTGTCTCTTTAAGGTCCCCTTCCTTTTCATCTACCAGTGATTCCCAACTGGGAGAGGATGGGAGGCATTCTGTTAGTGCTTGATAAAACCCGTCACCCCCAGCCCCCACCTTTGGGTCAATCTTACTTTCCTCCTTATTCCCTGAACTTGTCATCATTGACTGCAGAAGCACTCGAGAAGCAACAACAGGCTTGGGGAGCATGTGTGGCACTGGAACCAAGGGTAGGAGGGGGAATCCCAGGCAAAAGTACACGAAATACAATGCAAATCATTTGCACTGCTCATCACATAAATACTCAGTTCACTCCAGAGGGTCTTGACTACCTTCTGTTGGTAAGACAGCAGGGAGATTCGGGGATCTGTGGTCAGTAAAAGGAAGAAAAGATGAGCTACCCCTAAACATCACCCATGTGTATCTCACACAGTCACACTATATTCACATTCCTCTTTCACAGTCCTGGGCTTTTGTGTTTTCTTTTTCCCTCGAGACTGTTCCCTTAGCTGCTGGTAGAAAAGGAGAGGACTGAGTGGGAAGAAGTAAAAGAGAAAATTGCCCAGATGCTTCTCCTCCTATTCTCTATCCTTTCAAAACTAAAATCACTAAAAAGTGTTCAAATATTTAAATTTTTCAGACCCTAACAAGCTAATGGTGAAAAGAATGAGCCTCATATTTGAATACAAATCTCAAGTCCAAAGAAGGCCACCCAAACCTCTGTTCACCACAAATAAACACAATTGTAGTTCTAGTGCATGATTCCATTTACATGAAAGCTCTGGAAAAAAAGCAAATCTATAGAGACAGAAGATAGATTAGAGATTGCCAGTGGCTGGGGCATTGGGGGAAAATGGGAAGTGACTGCTATTGGTACAGGTTTCTTTTGGGGGTGATGAAATTGTTCTAAAATTGGTTGTGGTGATGGTTGTGCAAGTCTATGAACATGCTAAAAACCATTAAATTCTATACTTTCTATGGATGTATTGTACGGTATGTGAATTATATTTCTGTGAAGCTATTTAAAAAAAAGGATGCAGTTCAAAATTTGAGGCTTTGTTTTCTGTTTTTTTTTTTGAAAAAGCAAATCATTCCCCAAATGTCCTAATTTTCACAGGAGAAATTTTAATGAAGATGCCCATTACAATGGAGGAGATGGAGGAAATGGGTTTGAGCGGCTCTCTGACCCGGGCGGCCATCTCTGTGTGGAGGAAGCGTCTCCTGCATGAACTCAGAGTCAAGCGGGAGAGTTGAAAGTTGAATTACTGCGTGGATGGGGAACGGAAAAGGAGGTGGCAGGAAATGAGTACTGGAGAGGCAGGTCCTCACAGACGGCTGTGGGGTTGGGAGTTGTCAGGGCCTGTGAAAGGCCCCGGGGCAGATCCGCCTAGGTGGATCCAGAGGGGATTTTTTGGACGCCAGTAACAACCCCACGCAAAAGAGCTTAACCAAAAATAAGTTTTATTAGCATGATTCTGGAATATGTCTCAAAACCCAGAGGCAGAGGACACAGCCGAGCTCGGGAAAGACCAGGACGCTACCGGTAAGCAGGGCTCTCTCCCTCTGCCTCGCAGGACACTTTCCTCCTCTTCCTTAAGCGCAAGTCAGAAAATGGCCGCCCCCGGCCCCACATCTCCTCTCAGTTCCTGAAGGAGCCGCAGTTACAAATTCCTGATCGGCTGGGCCCAGCCAGACTTGGCCCGAAATTGCAACCAATTACAGGTAAGTTTATGGTTGATAGTTCCTTTTAATCATATGTCTGAAAGAACCAGCCGCAAGCCTTAAGAGAAAAGGCAATCGCTGTGTAAAGGGCAGACGCGACAGCAACCTACACGTTTCCTCCCCAGAGCGGCGCGAGGGCCGGCCTGGGATGCAGCGGGCGGCCTCTGGCACGGTTGTTCCTGGGTTCAAAACCCACTCTGCAGCTCCTAGCCTCTTCAAGCCTGGGCTTTCTCACATGTGAACACTACCGTCTGCCACAGGGTTAACTGTGAGCATTGCAGAGGAAACCTTCCCAGAGGCGTCCCTTAGCTTCAGGGCCTTCTTGCCGTCTCTTGCGCCCTCTCCTGGCCCAAAGGAAGAAGTGTGCTGTCTTCGGTCCCACGGCCGTTTGATAGCTCAGATAAAACCTGGGAAGCCAAGGGAATCTCAAAACAACATCCCTGTGAAGCCTCTTATTCCTATTATCATCATCCCCATTTTACAGATGAGGAAATTGAGGCAAGAGAAGTTAGGTAACTTGCCCAAGGTCAACAGTTGGGTGGTAGCTCTCAGAGGAATCCAAACTGGCTGGCCCCAGGGAGTACACAGCCTCTGGTTTGGATGGGGGGAGACGACAGATGCGAAGGAAGAAAGGTTGGTGTTGAACACGGAAAGGAAGGCCGGAACCTGATCGTGAAGGGCTTGGTATTTCGTGCTAAATTTAAATCACCCTCGTGGCAATTGGAAAGCTTTGAAGGAGGTCAGGCAGGGACGTGACAGAACCAGATTAATGTTCTGGAAAGATCAGCCTGGCTGCAAGGTCAGGTGGGAGCAGCTGGAGGCAGGATAGGTCTTCAGACATTCTTGCAGTGATGGGGGACTGAGAGTGGGCGGAAGCCTGTCCTGGAAAGATACGGGGGAACGAAGCCAGGGTTCCCGGCGGGAGCCTGGGAGCCAGACCCACCCTAGAGGTGTTAGGGAACAACTGAGGCTCACCTACCGCTAAGCAGAGATGACACAGTCCCAAATGACCTAGAAACGGCCTGGTGTTGCCCAACTGTCGCCCCCTCCCCTGCAGACGATCGGACCCAGGAGAGAACCTGCTGGGGGCTGCGGCCTCCACCGCCTGCCATGTGCTCTCCGCGGCCCTGCCCTGCCCTCGGTTTTCCTTCTCGCTGTTCTGGGACAATCCTTGAGCTGAGACTTCCTGCAGAGGGCAGCGGGGCTTGGATTTGTCCTTGGCTCTCCGGTCTGCGGAGCTCGATTTTCACCTACCCAGTCTCCCAGGAAGGCTGTGCGTAGAACACTGGAGGCAGTTTTACGTTTTTACTACCCGGAGCTTCAAAACACGCTCAGGTCCTCCCCATCTAGCTCGAGGGCTTCATCCAATGACGCGGGAAGAGGGCGCAGGTGCAAGGAAGGAGTGGAGACCCTAAGGAATGCTTTAGGAGAGGCCACCAGGGGCAGCAGTTGTTGGCAGCCTCGGCCAAGCCCCTGGAAGTGGTCCTTCCTCTTCCTCTCTTTTCTTCCCCCAGCCCCAGTTCTGCATCCCTGGGGTCAAAAAGGACGAGGAGTCCCATATCCGGGCATGGCCATGACCACGTGCTACTGAATCTCCTTCTCCTGCTTTGAGGGTCAGGGGCTCATGAGGGCCACATTTAGCCAGAGGGGGTCCGAGCACAGAAGTAAAAGAACTTACCCAACAGCAAGAAGTAAAGGACTGCACTGATTGTGGAAGTCTTCCTGGAAAACGGCATGCTGGCCTGGAGCCTCTGCAAATTGGTGTCACGTTATGAACAAGGGGACCGAGGCACAGAGAGAGATGGTGAAACTCAAGGAAAAGGCAGAGAGACATGGAGATTGAGTTAGCTGAGAAAACTATGGAAGGAATTCCGAGGGGGGCGTGAGCGGATTTTTCAGTCTGCTCTGCACCCGCGAGCTCCCCAGATGCCTCTGCGCACCTCACTCACACTCCATCCCCGCTTTGGGAGTGGCCGGGGACTACACCAAACTCATCCCTGCCCACGTTCAGAAACAAGCTATTCACAAACCTCTGAACTTGCTTTGAAAATAATCTATGCATAATGTAGATGGCAAGTTACTAGTAATTATGAGGAAGTACTTTTAAGTGGTAGAAATGTATTAGATATTTGGTCTTTGGTGAGCTAGAAGGCTGAGCAAGACCCAACTGGAACACCTAATAATATGACTAATGTTGAGAGAGGGCTTGCTCAGAGCCGCGAGCCGGGCACTGTGCTAACTGCTTTCCTAATTCAGCCCTTAGTGCTGTAATTGTTGCTATTATTCCCATTTTTAGAGGGAGAAACCAAAGCCCCCGGGCGGGGGTGGGAGGGTGGGTTGCGGTCTCACCCAAGGTCATGGAGGAAGTAAATGGAGGAGCCTGGATTTGAACCCAGGCAGACAGGCTCCAGTGATATTGCCTGAAGACCACACCTTGGCTGGACACTGAGCTGGGCTGGAGGGCAGCAATGAGTTAGACAGAGTCCCCATGGGGGAGACTTGGCAGGCTTCCTTTACCCTCTTCCAAGGATGTCAGAGTCACCAGGTGAGCTAGAATGGTCCTAAATACACCTACTTTGATGGGCAAGTTTCCACATAGCAGCTTTAACAAGGGACTACGTAGGCACATCCCCCCACCCCCACCCACCCCACCCCACCCCACCTCACCAACCATCTACCTCTTTCCACCCTGTTTTGGTCTCAGTGCTAAAAGTATTGCCAAAGCACTTGAGAAAATCCAGAATGTTTTAATACACTAACACAGCTTGGGATGAGCTCCCGTAGAAGACATTCCCCAGCCTGTCCCTTTTTCTCCTTCATTCTTGTCTTGGATGGCCAGCTCTTTCAGGGATTTGAGCCTCAGAGTACCTGGCTCTGAGCTAGCCCCTCTAGGTAGTGTTAGCTTTCGATCCAGAAGTGAAACCACTAGCTACTACGGTAGTTTTACTTATAATTGTAGTTGCTTATTTCCTTTTCTTTACATGATGTTATAGTTGTTATTGTTACTGTAATTTTAGCTTATTTACAATTCCTGTAGCTCTAATTGTAGTTGCTATTTTAGCTTATTTCCATCCCTTTACATGATAGTTGTTATCTGTGTTAACTGAGTGATATATACTTGTTATTGTAATTATTACTTTAGCGTATTTCCATTTCTTTACCTGTACTTGTAGTTTTTACACTGCTTGGTAACACTTCTACCTCCCTTTGTTTGTGTCATGGCCCAAGAGGGCTTTTGTAGCCACAGGACTAAAGAAAGCACCCGACCCATTCTGAGACCTGAGCGTTTATTATGGGGCTTTCCAACAGGGTGGGGAAGTTGAGTCACGTTGCCCTGAAATCAGGAGCTTCTCTGAATGGATGCAAGAGCTGCTCTGAATGGCGGCATGTTCAGAGCACAAAGTGGAAATAGTCCACACTTTGGGGGGCTGAATAAACTGGTTATAAGGGCTCGATGTTCCAATGGGTATGAGAGCATAAGGCGGGGAGCAGGGTTGTGCAACGCAGGGAGGGATTGATTGTAACCAACAGGGAGGAGGCAGGATTATAGATTATCTTGTAGATAACAGTATCTCAGGGAGTCTTGGGGAGGAGGTAGTTTTGGTTATAGATTACATTTAGCACCTGATATTGCAAGGAGAGTAGGTCAAACCTTAACTGTCCTAGGTCAAGCAAACTGCTGTGTGCAGTCTTCAAGACACTTGGGGGCCTGGGGCTCCCACAGTTTGAATCCTATAAAAACCCTGAACTCCTTAGACTCAGGGAGAGAGTTTTGAACCAGGGGCTCCTCTCTCCATGCAGATCAACCTTGCATTAGACTCTTTCTTTTCTCAAAATCGGATGTCACAGCATTGACTTCTGTGCGCATCGAGCAGTGAGCCCTTGCTCGGTAACAATTTGGCAACTCTGGCGGGACTGAAAGGTCCCCAGGCCCTTTCTTGCCCAAGGTTCTGGGGCCCCAGTGGGATGGGGTTGTCCAGTCACCAACCCTGCATGGCCACCTACACCTGTTTGTCCAGAGGCTCGACAATTGAGGCTTTCTCCCATCCCCACTGGCGTCACAGACCCTTTGGCACAATCCAATTTCAAGAGAAGAAAACAGTTCTAGAAACAGGAGTCTTCTGGGTGAGTAACTTCATACGAGCGCTTATTCTCTTGTCCAAGCTTGTCTCTAGGATTGTGGATTTGAGTCCCACCCTAGAATCTGTTATTGGGTTCAAGCCACAAGACTTATGAGAATTAGCAGCAGAAAGAACTCAGTTTCTGATTCTGGGTGGGCTTACAAGGGTTAAAAGTCAAGTTCGAGTCCTGCTAGGCAGCTCCAACCCCGCGGAATCTTCTGTTGGTGTTGAATAACCTTAACCATGGGAAATGTTAATCGTACATCTGACTGCAGTCCTTTGAAGTGTATTTTGGATAATTGGTCTACCTTTAGTTATGAATTAATGAACAAAAATGATTTTCTTTTGCAACACGGCGTGGCCCCAGTGTAAATCAGAATCTAGGAAACAATGGCCAGAAAATGTATTTTTAAACTCCAAGACTACATTACAATTAGGTTTATATCGTAAAAGAGAAAGAAATAGAATTAAATCCCATATGTTCAGTCTTTTATGTCTTTGGATCAGAATGAGAATTTACAGAGAAAGGTACAGAATTAGTTTAAACTAATAAGTTTTATGTTTCTATGTTTCTGTGTCTGACTCAAGGGTAAAAACTTAACTGAAGCAACAAGCTTTCTAATTATGTCTGTCTGTTTGTTTCATGTATATTTTCCTACCTCTGGATGGTAATACCAAATTAACAAGTGGAAATTCTTAGGAGAGCTTTATTAAAATTCTTTAAAAATAAATAAGTACTTATATATAAATCAGTACTCCTGAATTCCCAGAATTTGGGGAAGCTGAGCTTCTCATGCTCTTCGAACTCCTCCTATCTTCCTCCTCTGTGTCCTGGCTTAGCCTAACTCCCCTGCTATAGGGTTCCCTCATTTGGAACCCTAAAACCAGATTCCACAGACCAGGCCAGATTCTTTCTGTCTCACCTATCCGTGCCCCCAGGGCCTCCTAAACCTTAGCCAAATAATGGAACTGCTCAAATTTCCTTTGTGGATCAAACCAGTTTTGGGGGAAGGGCTGGGTGCAGAAAGATGGGGGTGGGGTGGGCTTGGTTTAGAATTCTTTCTACTGGGCCTGGAGATTAGAAATGCTAGACACAGAGGAAATACTATAGAATAGGCCATGTTTGCTCTGAGAGAATTCCTCAATGTAAAATTATTTTTTCTAATAATACTTTCGGGGCAGTAGCTGCAGTAGACAAATCATTATTAAAACATATTTGTAGCCTTGAGATGGGATTAATTGAATAAAATCCAACTGCAAAATTTCAAAAGGTCCAGTAGGTAAAAAGAAAATGTCCTTAAGAGTATGGAAAGGTTTTCCTAGATTATTCTTGGGACAAATTAGACAATTGTAGTATATTTTCCAGAGCCTGATAGTCTGTATGCTTTTGAAGTTATTCATAATTTGGGGATATTCTGGAAACAGAGATTTTTAACCTCCAATAGAGGAAAAATAAAAAAATATATTTCTTGCATTGAAGAAATTGCTGGATGGCCAAAGGTTTTGGCTATAATTAAAATTCCTGGTTATTTTTAGGCAAATAATGAGGAAAAAATTGGTAACCATGAGGCAAATACAGCTGCAAAAAAAATGCAGCAACATATTCTAATCCTATTCCTGTTTCTTTGATGACTTTTGAACCAAACAACTCTATTGGAAATATTTTTTTTTAATGGGAAAATGCTCTGCTGGCTGCGTTTATAAGCCTGCAAGTAAATCATGGCTTTAAACCAGTCCTCCTTACTTGCCTCTGATACTGAACAAATGCAGTGAGTTCTCTGCCCAATAAGCATAACAGCCAATCTATGACATCGTGGTTTCAAAAAGAGAAAAACTTTAATACCTTGCATGAAGCAGGAGATCAGATGGCCTATTGGCCCAAAAATCTGCCTCCCTGAGTCTAAAGAGTTCAGGGTTTTATGAATTCAAACAAGGGGTGGGGTGGGGTTGTTCCCATTACAATAGTAAGTATACAAAAGGGTAAGACTAGGCTAGACTAACCGTAACAATAGTAACTGTAAACAGGGCTGAAGCTAGGCTGTAATAACCATTAAAATAGTATAAACAAGGGTGAGACTAATTGAGTTTCAGTAATTTCAGGTATTAACTTCTGCCTGTTGTACAATACAGGAAAAGATAACTATATAATGATTCAGAAATTATAATCATCATAATTCTTAATTTCTCAGTTACAGTTCCTCCTTTTTGTTTTTGTTCATTCCTTAATCTTGAGAGATATCTGGCAACAACTATTCTAACTTCTTCATGCTGAAAAAGGGTGTTGACATCGTGGGGTAAAGGAATGAAACTGATTGTCATCCTTGGAGAGACTGGAACCTCTGGGTTTCAGGGCTAAACTGGCATGGGAACAATCCAGAGGCTTTAAGTCTCTGAAAATAAGTAAATTGAAAGTTACAGTCTTAAATAAAAAGAGTAGAAGGAGGTGATTTATGACTATGTTACATGGGGGAAATAACTTTTTATAGATTTTAGATAGAACCTGGGGTGTCGTTAGGGTTTTCAGGGGTAGTGAGGGTACTATCTGGCTGAGACCTGCGTAAGAGTAACCTCCAGAATTTCTCCCAGCTCTATTTGAAATCTCTTAGCCACTGTGTTGGTTTGAATGTATTAGGTCCCCCAAAATGCCATGTTCTTTAATGAAATCATGTGGGAGCAGATGTATTATTGTTGATTAGGTTGGAATTTTTGAATTAGGTTGTTTCCATGGAAATGTGACCCACCCAACTGTGGGTGATACCTTTCATTAGATTATTTCCATGGAGGTGTGGCCCTGCCCATTCAGTGTGCGTCTTTATTTAATCATTGGAGGCCTGTATAAGGGCTCAGATAAAAGGAGCTCGCAGCTGCAGTTTAGAGAGAGACATTTTGGATAGCACCATTTTGAAACGCAACCTAGGAGCAAGCAGACACTAACCACGTGCCTTCCCAGGTAACGGAGGTTTTTCAGACGCCGTTGGTGTTCTTCAGTGAAGATACCCCACTGTTGATGCCTCTGTTTGGACATTTGCATGGCCATAAGACTATAACTTTTAACCAATAAACCCCCTATATAAAAGCCAATCCATTTCTGATATTTTGCATAACGGCAGCATTAGCAAACCAGAACAGCCACTGAAACTTTATTTTTCCCCTTTAGATCACAAATCCATTGCTCATCCCACAGTGTCAGGGAAATTTACTGCTGAACGTCATGTTCCACGTAGGTGAGAGGGTAGTTAGTTTATTTGCAGAGTTTGGCTTAGAGGGAGACCACATTTCAGCAACACGGAGATTTTCAGGGAGCAACTCCTAGACATTATGTCATATTAGGCAGGGCTCATATATTTTAGAGTAAATTAGGAGCCCCTATTGCTTGAATTCCCCAGGTGGGGAAGTTTAATAGTTCCACACTTTATTTCCCTTGTAAATAAAGGGACCTTGTAAATACTTTTTCATTTTATGCCCAGAACACCTTGAAATACATCAGAGTATTACATCAATTTGTACAGAATACTAAGATCCCATTCCTTGTTCTAGGTTCCATGACACATAAAGCTGAATTAGGTTGTTTAAACAAACTGATCAGACAGGTTAAATTAGATAGTGCACCACAGAAAATTTAAATTTTGGGCAAAATAAATCTCTCCTCCTTTGATTTCACATAGAAATTAAAGTTTTAAAATACATACAATATCATCTTTTATCCTGTATTCTGATTTACTTTACTCCTAACCAGATCAGCCTCATTTACATCCCTAATTGAAGTCTAATCTTTTTCAGCTTCTTCAACAATTGCCATAAGGGGTAATATTGCTTCTTTAGTACTTCTAGAACTGGTGAACTCTGATTCTCAGGTATCACACAGATAACCAAAGTTCCAGGTTGCTGCTAGGTTATACACAAAGAGCAAAGCATCTCAGAATTTAGAAATAACAATTAGAGCTTAGGAATAAATGTGATTGCTATAAGCACTTATAAATAAGCCCTAATTTTCTTATAAGCATTTTCTAAATGAAGCTATTTCCAGAAATAAAAACATTTGACAACTGATGTACATTGGGATCATCAACCACAAACCGCTGAAGTTTTGTCCTGTCTCACCTTACACATTTGCCAGGGTAATGTTAATTAACAGATAGAAATAATTTATATACTTGCCTTGCTTCTCTTTTAAAGTCCCTTTTTGGGGACCACATGTACTTTTAGAGAAGCATTAAAGCAAGGTAATGTAACTGACAATTAAATTTTGTTGTTTCCATGATCTGTATCAGTATCAGGATATAACATAGACAGTAAGATCACTGTGACGTTTTTAGGAATTTTATACAATCTCTAAATATATGAATAACATTTAGCCCAAACAAATTTAGCTAACAGAAGGACAGAAAATCCTTTGTACTTATTGTAATACCTCCCAAACACTTCCTATGTAATATCACCTCATTTTTACAAGGTAAAAGAACAAATCCTTTGTAAGAGTTTGAAATAAAAGACATCCTTTAGGGTTCAATCTGGGGAGGGCAAAATGTCAAAAGTTGTCGGGGTTGAACACTATGCTAAACAGGAAAATGGGTTACTATGAAACAATATTTGGTTCCTTATTTAAGCAAAGTGACAACAAAAAGTCTTATAAAGGATTATAAGGTCAACATAAACATCAATAAGCATATTATTCTGATATGACATTGAATCTTTGACTTCTAGAGAGAAAACTAAGATGGTAAAGAAAAGCTTTTTATGACCTTTCATTAAAAGCAGACCAACAATCTGTATTATTTTAATAGATAGAAGACTAAACTCAGTTTTATATGAATATACAGTTTGACCTAAAAAGCTCTTACAAAATATTATAAACAAGTCTATCAAATTTTTGGTCAGCATTGACTACAACAAACAGAATTCACTTTTACAACCCTTTCCGTATCCTTTCAGGTCTTGTCTTACACATTAAAAGTAGCCATTTACAAAACTACACTCCCTTAGACAAATTTATCAAATTTTAGTCAGCATTTTCTATGACAAACAAAATTCAGTTCCACAACTTTCCAAATTCACCCAGGCATTGCCCTACACATTCTAAGAACAAAACTATGTCCCTTTCTTTAGCAAAGCACATCCTATATACTTTATATACCCACTTACCTTAAGTTACCAAAAAGATCTTCAATACTGTCTTTAAACATTCTACAAAGCACAATTATTTTTATTTTTTTTGTTTTGTTTTTTTATTTTTTTGTAGATCTTTTTTTTATCTTCATTTTATTGAGATATATTCACATACCACGCAGTCATACAAAACAAATCGTACATTCGATTGTTCACAGTACCATTACATAGTTGTACATTCATCACCTAAATCAATCCCTGACACCTTCATTAGCACACACACAAAAATAACAAGAATAATAATTAAAGTGAAAAAGAGCAATTGAAGTAAAAAAGAACACTGGGTACCTTTGTCTGTTTGTTTGTTTCCTTCCCCTATTTTTCTACTCATCCATCCATAAACTAGACAAAGTGGAGTGTGGTCCTTATGGCTTTCCCAATCCCATTGTCACCCCTCATAAGCTACATTTTTATACAATTGTCTTCGAGATTCATGGGTTCTGGGTTGTAGTTTGATAGTTTCAGGTATCCACCACCAGCTACCCCAATTCTTTAGAACCTAAAAATGGTTGTCTAAATTGTGCATTAAGAGTGCCCACCAGAGTGACCTCTCGGCTCCTTTTGGAATCTCTCTGCCACTGAAGCTTATTTCATTTCCTTTCACATCCCCCTTTTGGTCAAGAAGATGTTCTCCGTCCCACGATGCCAGGTCTACATTCTTCCCTGGGAGTCATATTCCACATTGCCAGGGAGATTCACTCCCCTGGGTGTCTGATCCCACGTAGGGGGGAGGGCAGTACAATTATTTTTAAAACAGCTTGTCAAACTAATAATTTTGTTAAACACAAACTTACGTTTTTCATTGTCTTAATATTGGATGTTAAAAAACCTCTTTGTTTTCATAATATCCTAAAAGTATGAACAACTTCAAAAGCATCAAACTCTGGAAAATATACAATTGTTTAATTTGTACCAAGCAGAAATCCAAGAAAACTTCTCCATAGCTCTCAAGGACATTTTCTCTTACTTTCTGAAATTTGGCAATTAGATCTTATTCAATTACCCCTATCCCAAGGCTATTTATATTTTAATAATGATTTGTTTATTGCAGTTACCATTGCAAAGGTATTATTGGAAAAAAATTTTATTGGGGAATTTTCTGAGAACAAGCATTGCCTATTTCACAGCGTTTCCTCTGTAACTACCATTTCTAATCTCCAGGCCTAGTAAAAAGGATTCTAAACCAAACTCACTCCTCCCCCATCTTTCTGCGCCCAGCCCTTTCCCCAAAGCTGCCTTAGCTGGTTAGGCCTTGGGGTCAAGGATTGGTGAGAGAGAAAGAATGGGGCCTAGTTTTTAAAGTTTTAAATGAGGGTGCTGGGATTTACGACCTCTAGTGAGGCCTTAATGTTGATAAGATTTCCTATGCACTTCTTTTAATTGTTTCCAATTATTAGATCTATTTTGCCTAAAGCTGTGACCCAGACAATTGCAAAAGTCTTTGCCTTAGGGAAATTCCAGTTTCCTTTCTAATGTCCAGGTTTGTTTACAGTGTTTATTGGTGCTAAGGCTTTGAACCCTGGTGCCTACAGGGTTCTTCCTTTGTTTTTGTTTTTGTTTTTTCCTTTTTGGGACTCCAGGAGTACTAATTTATATATATGCACTTATTTATCCTTAAACAATTTGAATAGAGGTCTTTTCAGAATTTTTGTTTGCCAATTTGGTATTACCATCCAGAGGTAGGAAAATATACATCACACAGGCACAAATAGAAAGTTAGACACACACAAAAAACCCAGAAACATAAAAATATAAAACTCACTAATTTAAACCCTACTTTTTTATTTTCTGGTATACTTGACTATTAGCCCAATTTGGGTTATAGGTTGAACTAAACTTTCTATTTTCTTTGGGCCTTCTCTACAGAGTGGGGTATTATTTTCCTAATTATCTAAATCCGACATGAAGAATGGAGTCTGCACACATACAAATCCTCTGGGGCCTCCCTGTTCCTCTACTCCTGTGGGCACTTGCCGGAGGGGTATAAGTTTTGCTGGTGGCTCTGCTGCTGGTTTTAGGGAGCAGCCCCAGCCGAATGGAGCACACTGGCAGGTACGGGAAGGGAGACCATTTCTATCCCAGGGTCTTTTACCCCTGATAAAGAGGGATACTGAGGAGGAGGAGGAGGTAAGAGAGCTTCCTCCTTTCCTGATCTGTTGGCCTCTCGGTTACAGGGTGCAGATGGAGCAGACAGAGTTAATAAAGGTTCTATTAGATCCTCCAGATTCGAATCAGGGAGGCCATTTTTCTTTTCTCTGCTCATCTTTATGGGTAAAATTTTACATTTCTCATCAATGTTGATTGCTGGGAGAGAAAAATAAAGGATTGAACATACATCATCTCACCCCATTTCTGCTCTCTCTGGCAGAACAACTCTAATAAAGTGTTCTTTTTTATAGAGCCATTCTCAGGCCATTTCTCTACTGATTTTAAATCATTTCGAGGCCAGACTGTGTTACAGAAATAAACTATTTTTTTTTTGTTTTTTCATAGGTTCATAACTAAAATCTTTCCAATTTTTCAAAATACAGCCCAAAGGGCTATATTTAGGAATACTATTAGAATTAGAATTTCCCATTTTAAAGCATTTCCATAATCCATAACCAATTAAAACACTTTTACAACACAAATGCAGTAACACCCAAACTAACAAATTTAAAGAGATGCTATATATTTAAGTAACATACCAATTAACAACTAGACCGAACACACCAGTAACAAACAGGCATTAAACACTTACTATATCTAAGTAACACACTAATTAACAGTTAAACAGGCACCATTCACGTACCTAATTTCATTGAATGCCAATTAATTGTTTGATGACTTATTTTCCAGGAGTATACGCAACAGACAAACTCAGGTCAGGTCCTCAAACCTCATACAAACAAGGGGATCATTCTGGCCTCAAGCCCAGGTCCAGGGGACTCGAACCTCTGTCCTAACTTCCTGATCCACTTCTACCTTGATGACCCTTTCACCCAATCAGATGTCTGGACTTGGAACTGGAGATTGTTTCTCTTCTTGAAGCTTTTTAAGGTGCCAGTGGTCTCGAGTGCCTACAGAGCATAGAAAAACCTGGTTGCCAAGCTTCTAGACTGGAAGAGTCTAGCAGCTGCAAAATGTTTGATTACTGTGTTTACCTGTCCCGCCAGAGCTTTGGAACTTCGGGCAGTCAGACTCTTTGCTTCTTAGGAATTTTTGCTGCTTCTGGGGTCGCCAAATTGATAAAGAACAAAAGCGGTGGGATCTCTGCCCGAGGTGCAAAGCAACCAATCCATGAAACTGGGGTTTCAAAGAGAGAAACAGTTTAATGCTATGTGTGAAGCAGGAGAGCAGGGGGCCTATTGGCCCAAAAATCTGTCTCCCCAACTCTAAGGAGTTCAGGGTTTCTATGGATTCAGACAAGTTGGGGTGGAAGGGTATCATTACAGTAGTAAGTTATGCAAGAGTAAGAGTAGGCTAAACTAACCATTAGAATAGTAACTGTAATCAGGGCTGGGACTAGGCTATAATAACCATTACAATAGTAAGTATGAACAAGAATGAGACTAGTTGAGTTTCATTAATTTCAGGTATTAACTTCTGCTTGTTCTACAATATATAGAGAAAAAGACATCTGTATAATGATTCAGGAATCATAATCATTTGTTAATTCTTAATTTCTTGATTACACCTTGTTCCGGTTTGCTAATGCTGCCAGAATGCAAAACACCAGAATTGGATTGGCTTTTATAAAAGAGGGTTTATTTGGCTACACAGTTACAGTCTTAAGGCCATAAAGGGTCCAAGGTAACACATCAACAATCAGGTACCTTAACTGGAGGATGGCCAGTGGTGTCTGGAAAACCTCTGTTAGCTGGGAAGGCGCGTGACTCACGTCTGCTCCAAGTTCTGGTTTCAAAATGGCTTTCTCCCAGGATGTTCCTCTCCAGGCCACAGCTCCTCTTCAAAATGTCACTCTCAGTTGCTCTTGGGGTGTTTGTCCTCTCTTAGCTTCTCTGGAGCAAAAGTCTGGTTTCAGCGGCCGTCTTCAAACTGTCTCTCATCTGCAGCTCCTCTCTCAGCTTCTTCAAAGTGTCCCTCTTGGCTGTAGCAAGCTCGCTCCTTCTGTCTGAGCTTTTATAGGGCTCCAGTGAACTAATCAAGGCCCATGCTGAATGGGCAGGGCCACACTTCCATGGATGTTCTGTAACGAGAATTATCACCTATAGTTGGGTGGGCCACATTTCCATGGAAACAATCAATCAAAGAATTACAATCTAATCAACACTAATGCATCTGCCCACACAAGATTGCATCAAAGATAACGGTGTTTTGGGGGACATAATGCATTCAAACTGGCACACACCTCCAGAACGCTGTTTCAGAAATTATTTATAATATCTCTCACTGGAATACTGATATAATGGTAAACTGAGGAAAGCAATATTTCTGGAAACCCCTAAAATAGCTATGTCCATGAACTATCATTGTTAAATGCAATACAAGCATACAATTTTATTCTACTTGAGTATGTTCTCCCTAACATTATACAGGTTTACTGATAGAATAACTTAGTGTTATATCTATTACATCTTTAAGATGATGAAAAATGTAAATTTGTGTTTAACAAAATTGAGTTATTCTGACAAACTTTATTTTAAGAATAATTATGTTTTGTAGGATCTTTGGAGAAAATTTCAAAAATCTTATTGGTAACTTAAGGAAGATAGTTATGAAAGTGTGAAGGATGTGCTTCATTAAGGAAAAAGGGTGAAGTTTTGTCCTAAGGTAAAATGACTGCTTTTGCAGAGTGAGAAGCAAGAAGGTATAGGGCAAAGACTGAGTAGTTACAGAACATTATGGAGGGTTTGTGAAAATGAATTTTATTTGTTGTGGTCAGTGCTGACTAGGATTTGATAAGCTTATTTATAAAATATTTTAAGAGCTTTTGTATCATACAGTATATTTGTGCAGAAAATAATTCATGTTAAAGTAATGAAATTTTCTCAAATTATTGGTCTGCTCTTTTTTGACTATGTATTGCCCTTGTTTGTAATATAATTTATTTAATTGTGAGTTCATATATTGTAATATTTAATGTTTGAGTTAAACAACTGACTCACAAAATTCCTGCAAATTTAGTAATCACTTCTTTCTATGGGGGGGATGGATATACCATAATTTAGTTCTGCTTTTAATGAGAGGCTATAAAATTTTTCTTAGCCATCTAAGTATTCTGCCTAGAAGACAAAGGTTCTATGTCATATCAGAATAATATCCTTGCTGAAGTTTACATTGACCTTATCATCCTTTATTGTTTTGGAAGACAAGTCTTCCCACTTTTAAAGGAACCAAGTCTTTTCCTTAAAATCATATTAACTCTTATTTTACTCTTTTATTGTCACTTTGGCTAAATACAGAACTAAATTTTGTTTCACAGTAACCCATTTTCCTGTTTAACATAATGTTCAAACCTGACAACTTTTGACATTTTGCCTCCCCAAAATCAAACCCAAAAGGATATCTTTTTATTTCAACCTGTTGCAAAGAGCTTGTTCTTTCACCTTGAGAAAAGTAAGGTGCTAAAAATAGATTTCATTTGCTATGTTATGAGTTGCATGGGAAGTGTTATAAAAATTAAAAGGGATTTTCTAACCTTCTGTTAGTTAAATTTGTAGGGTGAAATGTTCATATAAATATTTAAAGATTATATAAAATTCCTAGAGACTCGACAGTGTTCTCACCATCTGTCTTCTGTCCTGATACTGATCTGCATGATATTAGACAACAGTATAGAGTTGTTGGTCATGATTTTAGTTATTTTTTTAATGTTACATGTCAAAGAAACAACCACATTTTCTTGTCAGTTACATCAATTTACTGTAATGTTTTTCTGAACATGCATGTGGTCAGCCACAGGTCAAAAACTTCTTCAACAAAAAGGACTTCAGAAGAGAAGCAAAGCAAATATATAAATTGTGTCCTACTGGTTAATTAACATAACCCTGTTAAAAATGAAAAGGTAAGACAGAAAAAACTTCTGCTATGGTCTGTGGTTGATCTCAGAGTAAGTTAATTGTCAGATGTTTTTGTTTCTGGAAATAGCTTCATTTGAAAAAATGCTCAAAAGGAAATTAGGGCCTAGACTGTAAGCTCTTGCAGCAGTCACATTTGTTCCTGGGCTTTGGTTGTTATTTCTAAATTTTGAGGTGCGTTGTTCTTTGTGTGCGGCCTGGTAGCTCCCTGGAACTTTGGGTATCTGGGTAACATCTGAGACTCAGAATTGGTGTTCTCCAGCTCTAAAGGTACTGAAGGAGCACTATTACTCCATATAGCAACTGTTCAAAAGGCTAAAAAAGGAATAAGACTTCGATTGGAAATGTGAATGGGACTGATCTGGTTAGGACTAGGATGAATCAGAATACAGGGTGGAGGGTGATATTATCTGTATTTTGGAAGTTTAATTACTGTAAAAGACCATGGAGGAAAGATTTATTTTGTCCAAAATTTAAATTTTTATGATTGGACCTGTCTGGTCAATTTATTTAGATAACCTAACTCAACTTTATTTCACATGAAACCTAGGATAGGGAATAAGATCTTGGTATTCTATACAGGTTGCTGTAGTACCCTCATGCATTTCATAATGTTTGGGGCATAAAATGAAAAAGTATTTGCAATGTCCCTTGAAGGACTGGGGAAGGAAAGCATGGAATTATTAAACTTCCCTACCTGGAGAATTCCTGCTATTCTCTCAAGCAATAGGGGCTCCCAATTTACTGAAACTGTAATCAGGGAACTGCACAAGGTCTAAATCTAGATCCACACCATTTAGAAAATGTAAATTATCCCCATTTTAACTTATATGAACATAAACTCTGGAATGTATGCTAGTAAGCCAAATCCTCAGTCTTGAGGCTTGCATTTAAGAAACTTATTTCTGTAGTGATGAAACTAAGCCTAACTATAATTAACATTTAACAGTCACCCCCTGGAAACTTCCTCGTTGCTTATATGTGGCCCCTCTCTGAGTCAAACTCTGCAAATAAACTCACCTCCCCCTAGGTGGCACATGGCTCCAAGGGATGAGCTTCTGGTGCCAAGGGATTAAAACCAAATGTTGATCAGCAGTGCTTTCAGAGAAACAGCTTGATCAAAAGGGTAAATGCTAAAATAAATAAAACAAAATAAAGTTTCTATAGCTAAGAGATTTCAAATGGAGTTGGGAGGTCATTCTGGAGGTTAGCTTATGTAGGTCTCAGCCAGATATTGCAAACTGCCACAGTATGCAAAGCCCCAAACAACGATGTTCCTGAAAACCCTAGGGACATCCAGACACCAAGAACAAGCCACATGGCTTAAAGCTATTTCCCCAATATGACACGGTTATATTCGCTTATAAATCCCTTAATCATGGTCCTTTTGCTTCTTTTATTTGGACTAAATTTACTTATTAAGTTATTTTTTAGAGACTTAGAAACTTCTGATTATCTCTTATGCCAGTTAATCACTGAAGCCCAGGGATACCAGCCCCTCCAAGAATGACAACTGGGAACTCGCAAATACCTTCAGCTCTAAGCAAAACAATTCCATTCCACTGCTCCATAACATCTACATCCCTCCTCAGCTTGAAGCAGGGAGCGGTCATCATCCCAAATCCAAGATTGAGGAATGAACAAAAACAAGGGAGAGGGGGTTGAAAACACTGACTACAGCAGTTTTACTTGTGATTGTGATACTGGACAAAAAACATGGATTTGTCACCCGATGCACTCAGTGACCAATTCTGAGACACCAGGATTTCCAAGAAAGTGCATTTAATTGTGGTGCGCAGCACAAGGAGAGCAGGAAGTTAAAACCTCAGATCTGTCTACCTAAACTACAGAAACTTGGGGAGTTTTATAGTATTCAAAGACAGGCAGGCTTAGGGTAATGAACAAGGCAGTTAATTCTGGGCTGACTCATGTTACTTCATTAATAATTATTAAGGGGGCTACATGAAAGAGCACCACCTCTCTGGGTTATGAAATAAGAATAAGGGGATACAAGCGGGGCAGTCAGGAGTTGTCTTGTTACTGTCCGGTTACAGAAATTGAGATGGGGGTCCTGACAGAGCTAGTCACAGGTTACAGTATAAGTTATCATTATCTAAGCATTCAGGCATCTGGGTTACAGTTCAGTGCTTACAACAGTTAACAGTATTTGCTAGTTCAAAGGTTCACAGACATTAAGACAAGATAGGGGTTACTGGCAGAGCCAGTCACAAGTCTTTAGAAACATTACATTTATGGATAAGGTTTGTACAACCACACAATAAAGTATTATTTTCAAAGCTTCTAGACATCTGGGTTTCAGTCCAGCATCTTACGTAGCCACAGGTTTTTGCTTCATTAGCATACGTTTGGGTTCATCTAAGGTTTGACTATTCTACTATATATCAAGAATATAATAGGATTAAAAGCTAGTTTTATAATGTAATTCAGTTGCTAGGAATAAAAGCTAGTTTAAAGTAGCTCAGTTGCTATAGCTTGTATGCAGTTGCAGTTTCAATTGTAGTTGCTACTTTAGCTCATTTCCATTCCTTTACCTGTAATTGTGGTTGCTACTTTAGCTTATTTCCACTTCTTTTTTTTTTTTTTTACATTTTATTTTGAAATAAATTCAAAGTTATAGGAACAGTTGCAAAAACAATACAAACCCCATACACAGAACTCCAGCATTCCCTGACCCCCCCCGATACCCTGATCCACTAACTTGAACATGTTGTCAGACTGCTATTTCTTTCCCTCCCTCCCTCTCTCCCTATCTATCATCCATCATCTATTGCTCTGTCTTCTGAACATATGAGAGCTAGCTACACACATGCTTGAACAAACACTATAATTCACATATACAATTCCCATGAACAAGAACATTCTTTTATGCAATCCCATTAAGCGCAGCTAAGAAGTACAAGAGATTCAACAATGATACAAAGCTTACATTGTATATTTCCTTTTCCTTATGCCTCAACTGTGTCCCTTTGAGCCTTCTGTCTTCCATCCTCAGATCCCATCCAGGGTCATCCTTGGCATTCAATTGTCATCTATTTAGACTGTCTTTTTTTTTTTTTTTTCCTCAATTGTGGAAACATATATACAGCCTAAATCTTCCCATTCCACCCCCTCCCTAGCATTCCATTAGTGGGATTAATCACATTTAGAATGTTGTAATGCTATCACCTTCCCACCATCCATTACTAGAAATTTGCCTTCACCTCAAACAGCAACCGAATACTCATTTCTTAACTCCCCATCGCCCCTTCCCCCACTTCTCTTAACCCATACTCTACTTTTCATTTCTATGGTCATATCCTCTGATAATTTCTTTGTGTTTACTGTGGGGCTTAAAATTAACCTCTTAAATCCATAACAATCTTGTTTTTCTTTGATACCAACTTAATTTCAATAGGACGCATAAGCTATGTACCTATACTCCTCCATCCCCCCAAGTTTATATAGTTCTTGTCAAAAATTACATATTTTACACTGAGTTCAAAACCACTGATTTGTCATTAGAGTTTGTGTATTTTATATCATGTAGGAGGTAAATAGTGGAGTTACAATTCAAAAATTATTGACTTCTATTTGAATTCCATTGTGGTCAGAGATTGTGCTTTGAATATGTTCAATTTTTTTTGTTTTTTTTTTTTTTAATTTATTGAGGCTTGTTTTATGTCCCAGCATATGGTCCATTCTGGAAAAAGATCCGTGATCACTAGTGAAAAATGAGTGTCCTGGTGATTTGGGATATAAGGTTCTATATATGTCTGTTAAAATTCTCTATATCTCTTTCTCCTTTCTTTGTTTCTCTGTTGGTAGGGCTCCCTTTAGTATCTGAAGTAGGGCAGGTCTTTTATTGGCAAACTCTCTCAGTGTTTGTTTGTCTGTGAAAAATGTAAGCTCTCCCTCAAATTTGAAGGAGAGTTTTGCTGGATAAAGTATTCTTGGTTGGAAATTTTTCTCTCTCAGAATTTTAAATATGTCATGCCACTGCCTTCTCGCCTCCATGGTGGCCGCTGAGTAGTCACTACTTAGTCATATGTTGTTTCCTTTGTATGTAGTGAATTGCTTTTCTCTTGCTGCTTTCAGAACTTGCTCCTTCTCTTCAGTATTTGAGAGTCTGATCAGAATATGTCTCAGAGTGGGTTTATTTGGATTTATTCTATTTGGAGTTCGCTGGACATTTATGCTTTGTGTATTTATATTGTGTAGAAGGTTGGGGAAGTTTTCCCCAACAATTTCTTTGAATACTATTTCTAGACCTTTACCCTTCTCTTCCCCTTCACACTGATGAGTCTTAAATTTGGACGTTTTATTTTATCTATCATATCCCTGAGATCCTTTTTGATTTTTTCCATTTTTTTCTCCATTCTTTCTTTTGTTCTTTCATTTTCTGTTCTGTGGACCTCTAGGACACTGAGTCGTTGTTCAACTTCCTCTATCTTGTATTATGAGTATCCAGAGTCTTTTTAATTTGGCCAACAGTTTCTTTTATTTCCATAAAATCTTCTGTTTTTTTATTTAATCTTGCAATTTCTTCTTTATGCTCTTCTAGGGTCTTCTTTATGTCCCTTTTATCCTGTTCTATGGTCTTCTTCATGTCTTTTATATCCTCTGCCATGTTTTCATTCCTCGATTGTGATTGTTTGATTAATTATGCCAAGTACTGTGTCTCTTCTGATATTTTGATTTGGGTGTTTGGGATCGGGTTCTCCATATCGTCTGGTTTTATCATACGCATTAAGATTTTCTGTTGTTTTTGGCCTCTTGGCATTTGCTTTGCTTGATAGGGTTCTTTCAAGTTGTTAAAAAAAAAAAATACCCATCTAATTTTTCAGAAATACAAGTTGGTGGCGTACACTTTCTCCAACTAACCAGCAGATGGCGTCTGGGAGTCACCTATACCCCTCCAGTCAGTTCTCCCCAACTCTGTCTCTGTGGTGTGTGGGGAAATGATTTTTGTGGGGTTCAGTTGGTGAACTCAGTTTGGGTTTGTTTTTGGAGCTGTCCGCCCTGAACATGGTGCTTGTGTCTGGGTGGTCAGGGAGGCAGGGCAGCTTTAATATTCAAATCTCCCAGGTGTTCCCAGAGATTCAAGGCTGCTGCAAGGGTCTAAGCCTTCATTTCAGTTCTGCCCCAGACCCTCTCTGTCGCTGACCCACAAACCACCGGCATTGATGTAGCGTCCCTGGGTTTTCCAAGTGGGCCCCCCTTCTCAGCTGTGATCTTCCAGACCTCTGCTGAGGGAAGGCTGAGCTAAGTCACTAGTGTGCTTCATCCCTCAAGGGAAGCCCCGGGCCGCTGGGCCATGCAGGAGCGCTCTCTGCCTGATGCAAAGATTAGCCTATAATTCTTGACTGGTGTAAGTTCTGAATGAAAGGCAGGTAGTAGAGCTTGGCCCCACCCCTTTCCTCTTAGAGAAGATGGATGCCTTAGGGGGAGGTCATTAGCATTTCAATGGTCTCTTTCTGCCTGTGCCACACCCCTGTCTGGGTCACAGAACTGGGAACTGAAAATGGCTGAGGCTTTCTCCACTGAGTTGAAAAAGGAACAGAGCTAGTCCGAGGTGACCCTCTGGCTCTCCAAGGTCAGTCATCACCCAAAGCCTCTGTCTACTTTTTGGGGATTCGTACTTCATAGTGAGCAGTTCACACTTGCTAATTAAAACCCCCAGTTGGAGCTCAGCTGAGCTATATTCCCTTGCTGGGAGAAAGCTTCTTTCTGGCACCACGAGGCATTGTAGCTCGGGCTGTGGGGGAGGGGTCTCCTGATTTGGATCCGCAGTTCTTACTTATAGATTTTAGTCTGTGATCTTGGGCATTCCTCCCAATTCAGGTTAGTGTACGATGAGTGGACGGTCACGTTTGTCCCCCTGCCGTTATTCCAGATTATTTACTAGTTGTTTCTGTTTTTTTTTTTAGTTGTTGCAGGGGGACTACTTAGCTTCCACTCCTCTCTGTGCCACCATCTTAGCTATTTCCACTTCTTTACATGATATTGTAGCTGTTATCTTATGTTAACTGAGTGATATATACTTGTTATTGTAATTATTACTTTAGCTTATTTCCATTTCTTTACCTGTAATTGTAGTTGTCACTTTAGTCTGCTCAGTAACACCTCCACCTTCCATAAAAACTCTAAACTGCTTAAACTCGGGGAGACAATTTGAGGCAGAGGCTCCTGTCTCCATGCCAGTCAACCTTGCATTACAGCTCTTTCTTTTCTCAAAGTCCTTATGTCATGGCATTGACTTCTGTATATGTTGACAGCGAGCTCTTGCTCAGTAACAACTGAGCAGGAAGGAAAAACAGAACATGAAATATGGAATGACATATTTTCTTGCACCTGGTTTTAAAAAATGCATAGCATTTTTTATATTTCAAGTTAGTGGGTAGGTGGGAAAGGAAAAAGTTTGCAAACAATGTTATTTCAGATGCATCCAGTAGCTGTGCATGCCATGGTTTTAATTAACCTCTCCTTTCTTCAGTACCGAATCTGACCTACCCCTGTGCTTGCTTCAACCCGTAACCACTGCACTGTCAATTGCAACAGTGGGTGAAGAAGGAAACAGCAGATACTCTAATTAGTGACAACCCAGATGCATTTATTTATCATCAGGTACCTGTGCTTATCATAGAGCAGAAACACATCTTTTAGTGCCCTGGGGTTGATGGATAAGAGCTGAGGCATTTATGCACACAACACTTTTCTTTTTCGCTTTGTTATCCGCTCATTATTTTCTATAATCGAGGCCTGGTTTCATTTGTATTTTCTAGTCGGTGATATTTGAATGGACTTGGATATGTGTTTCAACAGATATTGGATACCAAAAAAAATAAAAATAAAAATAAAGAGTACTGAAAGTGGGGACAGCCTGGCCTGTCCTCTCAGGTGGGTTGTGTTTGCATCTGCTGCCTCTAGCATTTGTTTTGTTTTGTTTTTCAGTATATTGTCAGGGCTCACAGAGCCATCAGAAGCTACATTAGGTAGCTTTTTAGAATTTTTACAATCCTTTTTCCCAATTAATAGGGCACACATCTATTAACTCTTTTCCATGCTTTCTCATCCATTCTTAAAAGGAAGTGTTCACCCTCTCTCCTGCATCACGCCCTATCTTGGTTTCCTCGGGCTGCTGTTTCAAATTACCACAAACTTGGTGGCTTAACACAACAAAAACATATCCTCTCATTGTTCTGGAGGCTCGATGTCCAAAATCTAGGTGTCACTGTGTCCCTCTGCAGGCTCTGGTGGAGGGTCCTCCCTGGCTTCTCCCAGCGTCTGGGTGTGTGGCTGTGTCACTGCAGTCCCTGCCTCCCTCTTCACCTGGCCACACCCCCTGCACGTGTCTCCTTCTCGGGGTCTGAATTTCCAACATGAGTCATATTGGCCCTAGGGCCCATGCTAATCCAGTGTGACCTCATCTTAACCTGATTATATGTGCAAGAACCCTATTTTCAAATGAAGTCACATTCTCAGGAACCAGGGATTGGGGCGCAAACATACCTCTCTGGGAGACACACCTCAACCTGCAGCCTCTCCTCCTTTGGCCAGGGCTCTCTACCTGGAAGTGCCCCCAGCAAGGTATCTCATCCCAGGAATCATCAGTTAAAACCAGCGATTCCTGGTCTTATCAGCAAGAGGCCAGGCTTTGCAGAGAGGATTGTAATTTGGGTCCTGTGTCCAAGTAATGTCTTTGTCTTGGGATTTTCTCCTTGCGTCTTGCTGGATCAACTTCAGTGTCCTTTTCAATTTCTTTAGGCCAGGGTTTCTCCACCTCAGCATTATTGACATTTAGGGCTGGATAATTCTTTGCTGTGGGGAGCTGTCCCATGACTTGTGGGGTGTTTGTCAGTATCCAGGCCAGTAGCACTGACTTCCTCCTCTAAGTGTGGCGACCAAAAACGTCTCTAGACTTGGCCAAATGTGTGGAGGAGGGGGGAAACGACAAAATCACCCCCTGCTGATCTAGCAGGTGGAGGCCAGGGGTGAAACAAGCATCCTACAATACAAAGAATTATCTGGCCCAAAATGTCAGTGCTGCCAAGGCTGAGAAATCTTGCCAGAACTCTTTAACCCAGCATAGTCAAGGTTTTGTGTTTTTTTTTCCTGATTTTGCAGTCTAGCAAATTCCTAACTTACATACCCAGCATTAAGAGTCTTTTCCCTGATACAATCAAAGGTATTGAAAGAACTTTTAAAAGTAAAAGCTTTGAAGGGGAAAGGTGTGTTTATCCTAAACTTGTGACTCTCCAAAACTGAAGGGCTCAGCAGGTAATTAGAATCACCCGTCAAGACCGTCAAGACCGTACCTTTCCCGGGTCACAGCCTCCCTGAGCCTTATGAAGAAGCCAGAAGCCTGGCCTGGCCGCGGCTGAAGCAGACAGTCACTCTCTGTGCACCTGCTTCTGGCGTGAAACCTTTTTAGCACTTGGTGACCTTGATTAACTGATAAACTCTTCTCCATTTAACAATCAAACACATTTATTGAGCACCCACCTACTCTGTGCCAGGCATTGGATGAAGATAATTTCAAGAAGCTGAGTAGGACAAATACTGCATTTTGGGTTTAGATACACTTAACATCATTTCTATCTTCTTAAATATCTGCAGCCGACTCTTTTGGTGCCCTACCCACATCCCAAGGTCTTCCCACTCCAGCTGGGCTCTGACCGACTTCCGAATGCCGGTATCTGCATTATGCTGCTAAGGGCTTTCTCCAGAGGTGCCTCTGCCTGTGTGTACACAGCAGACTGGAAGGGCCAGGTGAAGGACACAGCTCGGGAGCAGCCTCCGTCAGTGGCTGATGGGCGTTAGTGCACAGATCCCTGTGATAGGTCATGTCGTGTGGATGGACCTCATCCAATCAACTGGAGGCCTTAAGAGCAAGAACAGAGCTCCAGAGGGAAGAAGAATTCTGCCTCTACACCTCTCTGAGTTTTCAGCCTGCTGGCCTCCCCTAGGAAATTCAGACTCAAGACTGCATCATCACTCTTACCAGAATTTCCAGCCTTCTGGCCTGCCCTACAGACTTCAGACTTGCAGCCTACACAGTCCCAAGAGCTAATCGCTTAAAATAGATCTCTCTATATACATATATCCTGTTGGTTCTGTTTCTCTGGAGAACCCTGGGTGATCCAGTACCTCAGCTCCCTCACCCCCAGGTGGGATAACTCAGAGGCATGTCTTTTACACCGTTCCTAGGGTTTCCCCCACTGGGATTGAGTTGCAGTTGCCCACTTGGAAGCTGGCTTGGTAACACACTTTTCATTAAATTTTCCTCCTTCCCTATCTAGTTACCCCTGCTCTTTCACTCCCACTTCCAGGGATCACCTCCCACCAGCAGCAAAGCCCTTGTCTCGCTCTGCTTTTTTTTTTTTTTTTTTATTAAATTCAGTTTTATTGAAATACATTCACACACCATACAATCATCCATGATATACAATCCACTGTCCACAGTATGATAACATAGTTATGCGTTCATCACCACAATCTATCTCTGAACATTTTCCTTACATCAGAAAGAACCAGAACAAGAATAAAAAATAAAAGTGAAAAAAGAACACCCAAATCATCCCCCCATCCCACCCCGTTTGTCCTTTAGTTTTTATCCCCATTCCTCCACTCATCCATACACTAGATAAAGGGGGTGTGATCCACAAGGTCTTCACAATCACACTGTCACCCCTTGTAATCTACATTATTATATAATTGTCTTCAGGAGTCCAGACTGCTGGGTTGGAGTTTGGTAGTTTCAGGTATTTACTTCTAGCTATTCCAATACATTAAAGCCTAAGAGGTGTTATCTATATAGTGCATAAGAATGTCCACCAGAGTGACCTCTTGACTCCATTTGGAATCTCTCAGCCACTGAAACTATTTCGTCTCATTTTGCATCCCCCTTTTGGTCAAGAAGATACTCTCAGTCCCATGATGCCAGGTCCACATTCATCTGCGGGAGTCATACTCTGCGTTGCCAGGGAGATTTACACCCCTGGGAGTTGGGTCCCATGTAGGGGGGAGGGCAGCGAGTCCACCTGTCTAGATGGCTCAGTTAGAGAGAGAGAGGGCCACATCTGAGCAACAAAGAGGTACTCAGGGGGAGACTCTTAGACACCATTACATACAACTTTAGACTCTCCTTTGAGAGGGCCACATCTGAGCAACAAAGAGGTACTCTTAGACTCTTAGACACCATTACATACAACTTTAGACTCTCCTTTGTGGTAATGAGCTTCATAAGGGCTCGCTCTGCTTTTGAAGAAACACACACCAAGACAATGTCCCCCCAACATTGTTACTTTTCCTGTACTGGCCTTCAGGGTTTTCAAAGAGAAAGTGCCAACCAGAAGGACACAGGACTGAACTCAACGCACTTGCACATGGGTTTGGTGCACCCACAACTAATTCTAAATATTTCCGGAACTCTAAGTGTGGTCAGCATTGGAGAGAAGTAGTGTCTTGGCAATGATTGTAAAGACCTCAGTCCCAGAGATCTGCGCTCAGTCCCTAAACCCACCCCCCACTCAGGTGATACCAGATACCAGGGGCCACCCTTCCCCTGGAAAATTCTCCAGCAAGCCCCTCTGATGTCCCTTTCAGCAATCCTAGCGTCTCTTCCTCCTTCTAGAGGCTCTTGGTATTTATTTTAACCTGTTTTCACCTGTATTCAAATGTTGGGGAAGAGAAGGGACTCAGTAAACCCAACATCCTCCCCCACTGTCTTGCTCACAGACTAATCCAGAATTATTTTTCAGACAGCAAAGCTCTATTCCTGCCCCTCCTTGTGACAAATAAGGAATCTCCTTTTACCTAGAACTAACTGTGCAGTACCAGGTTGTTTACATGTAGTTTTTATTGCTGCAGACTTTTGGAGCCACTTGGAAGGACTACTTGTACCTTGTCTGAACTGTACTTGGATTAATGGTCCCCCAGTGTTCCCTTTTCTGGCTAGACACTTCCCAGGGATTTTGCGAGGATTCACAAGTTAGCGTTTGGAAAGAACTTTCTGAACTCCTGAATAAATAAAAATGTCATAGCTGGAGATTCTGATGTCTTCTAACCAGTCCTCATAAAAATCCCAAAGTGCTTTAAAATATTCATTGCTCCTTAGTCATGGTTACTTGCTTCATAAGTAACTAGCTGCTGTTATTGAACACTTTCGAAGTACCAGGCGGTGAGTTAAGCTCATTATATGCGCAATCTCTTTCTGTTGAACCTGGCTACTGCCTTGGTTTGGGGAGATAAGCAAAGGGAGGAAAGCACAGCAGCAGGCATGTGTTTGCATCCACAAGGAGGACCTGGTGTCCCCAGCAGTGGTCAGAACCTCCTGCACAGTGTCAGGCACATAGTAGGAGCTCAATGAATGCAAATGGTTGGCATTTATTTTCGTTACAGCAATGGGCACGAACCATTACGAGAGAGCTTGAGTCAGAGAAACAGAAATTGCCAATATTGTTAACACACGGTTCTCTGCTCTTCTGATAACTTACAGCAAAAAAAATTTGCACAGTGGGAAAAAAACAAATAAAAATAAAATTAAAATGTTTGGAAATGGATAAAGGTGATGGTAGCACATTATTGTGAGTGTAATTAACAGCACTGAATTGTGAGTGTGATTGTGGTTGAAAGAGGAAGTTTAGGGTCATGTAAGTCACAAGAAAGAAAGCTGGAGGATGAAATATGGGACTGTATAACAGAGAACCCTGCTGTGGACAACGAAGGTGGTTAATAGTACAAATAGAAGAATGTTCTTCCATGAATTAGAAAAAATGTATTTCAGTATTACAAGGTGTTAATAAAAGAGTGGTATATGGGAGGAAACAGCACCTAATACAAACTATGGTCTATAGTTAAACAGTAATGTTATAATATTCTATCAGTTGTAACAAAGTTACCACACCAATACTAAGTTCAATAATAGGGGGTACAAGAGGTGTGGGCTTTTCTTTCTGGAGCTATGAAAATGTGCTCAAATTGATTGTGGTGAAGAAAGCACAACTTTGTGATTTTACTGAGAGCCATTGATTGTACACGTTGGATGGATTGTATGGTGTGGGAAGAGAGAGCTGGAGAATGCACAGTGTCTGACTTGGCTGGAATCAGTTCCTGAAATCAAGACTTTTTTTTGCTGTGCTGCTGCGTCAAGCCTACTGCTTCTCTACCAAATGAAGACAATGCTGGGGGCATGAAGACACTGAGGACTTGGAGTTCTGTTTGGAAGGTGTTTTCTGAGTGTTTTCCCTCTCACCCAGATACCACTGGGAACACTGAAACGCATGACTGAGAAGGATATGTATGGCCTGGCTCATTTTCTGAGAAGAAGGCAAGAGAGAGAAAAGGACATTTTGACTGTGGAGAACCAGACTAAACAAGTACAGAATAGCAACTTGTTGTTTTTCGGTTAAATTTTAGAGGGCTCTTTGAAGTAAATAGCCACCAGGTGGCAGTGTTATTCTCTGAAAACTCGGGTGTGTTTGATTGTGTGCATGTGTCTGTGCCCACGTATGCCCGCGTGTCTGTGTCTGTGTGTATTGAGGGGTGAGCAAGAGTGTCGTCACCCACCTCCCACCACTCAGCGAGGCAGCCAAATTCATTCCCCCTCATTCTCCACCATTCACCCCCACACCCTCCTCCCCTCCCTCTTCTCCATTCCTGGCTAAAAGTTAGCAGAGAGGAGCAAGAAGATCCAGGAGAGAACATGAAGCAAATATCAAATCACAGACATTTCCCCAAGATGCCCTGGGAGAGACAGTGAGGTCCTCGGTGCCTTTCCTCGTCCTGAACCCATTCTCCTTCACGTGTTCTTTTGAGGACCCCACACCCTCCTAGTCCTCCCCAGCTCCAAACAGGCCATGGTTTTTAGTGTGTTTATTTTAAATGCATTCTTTATTGTGAACATTAACGTATATACATAACAGTGATGACTTTCAAAGTACGATTTAACAAGTAGTTAGCAAATTTCAAAGAATGTCATGGGTCACAGTTCCACCACTTCAGCTGTTTCCGTCATTGTAAAATATAACATACGTACAGAAAGGCTGCAACTCTTGATGTACAGCTCGACGACGGTCATATAGGTAATTTCAAAAATTGTTATGGGTTACAGTTCCACAGTTTCAGCTCTTTCCTAATTATCCAATACAAGGCATATACAGAAGGGTGAAGACTTTCAAAATACAGTTCAGCAAGCAACTATAGAGCAAATTTCAAAGAATGTTACAAATGACAGTTCCACCATGTCATTTACTGCCTTCCAGCTATTCCAACACCCCAGCATCTAAATATATATATATATGTATATTTATATAAAGTTTCAGTATTCATAGACCTTTGTTAAATCTTATCTTGTTTGTTGCTACCCCTTCCTCTCACTTAATCTCTTTCTCCATCTTCAGGGGTGTCTAGACAGGGAGCACCCTAACTTGTTCATATTGAAAGGGGTGTCGACATTTTGGGGAAGAGGACTGCATCTTGTTGTTGTTCTTAAAAAGGCTGTTGCCTCTGGATTTTAGGACTTGTCTGGCATTGAAACACTTTGGTAGATTTAAGTTTCTGTGAGATAAAACTTAATGAGTGCATCTTTTATAGAATCTCAGGTAGGGACCTAGGTATTTGGGGACAACTTTTGGTAAGGGCATGGCTTACTGTGGCCATTTGGGATGTCTCGCTGGAACTGGCATAAGAGTAATCTCCAGGAGAGCCTCTTGACTCTATTTGGGATCTCTCAGCCACTGTGACCTCAGCTTGATGCCTTTGTTTTTTCCCCCTTTTGGTCAAGTAGGCATTTTTAATCCCTTGCTGCCAGGGCCAGGCTCATTCCCGGGAGTCATGTCCCACTCAGCAGGGAGATTCATTCCCCGGGAGTCAGGTCCCTCATGGGGGGTGGAGGTTAATGAATTTATTTGCCAAGTTGGGCTTAGAGAGAGAAAAGGCCATGTTTTATTGCTTCCCAGGAAGATGGCTCCATCATTATGGTGATTTAGCCTCCTTTTAGGCATATATTTTGAAAAGAGGCCTCTAGACAGAGTAAAGAACGCAGAAGAACAATTCAACACTGGCATTTCAGACACATTTCATATTAGACCAGCTGTATCTACAGGATATTTGCGGTAGGGAGCTTCCTACTCCCCCAAAATCCTGTGCACATGGGGAGACCACCTCTTTGTCTTTGTTGAAAGCTGTTCTCCTCAGAGGCCTGAGATGTTCTCCCCAAAGCCTGAGAGCTCCAGCTTTGGATGAGAAACCAGGTAGTACAGACAGGATGACAAGTCAGGGCGCAGGAGCTGGAAAAATATCTCTGTTCATTTCTCCACCTGCTTAACAGCCATTAAATGCCACCCACTGAATGGCGGCCTCCAGCAGTTTTCAAATGCCTTGACATAATCGACTTGTCTCCACAGGACAAACCTCCAGGGACTCAGTTCAGGCAAACCATTTATAATACCTCGGGGACGGGCCAGCCAGGCAGTTGATGCTGTGCCAAGAGCTTGCATTTGGATGAGCGCCTTGAGTTCAAATCCAGACTCCACTGTATCAGCAGCTGGGGGACCCTGGAGAAGTTAATGAACCTACCTGAGCTTCCATCTCTATGTCTGTTAAGTGATGTCACCAGGTTATTATGAACATTGGAAACAATATTGGCGGATTCACAGGGCCAAAAGGGCAAACACCATCCTGTTCTTGCTTGCTGTGCACAGGCCCCTTGCTGATGCTCAACCTACCTAAGCATTTTCGTCCGCACAGCAACCCCGTGATGTAGGTACCTTTCCCATCCCTATTTTACAGAAGCAGAAAGTGAAGTGTAAGGAACTTCAGTGCCGCATGGGCTATCAGAACTGTCAGGAAAACTGACCTGGCAATGGCGAGAAAGATGCTGAATAAAAGGGCCCAGTTCCTTCCTATGGGAAATAAACTGGAATATTTTGATTTGTGGGGGGAAGTGTCTAGGAGGGGTTAGATTTTAATCTGCACACTCTTTGTTCCACTGGACGGTGGGTGCTGTTCCTTGATCCTGGTGATGTATTCAACCGTAAAAAGGCAGCATGAGAAGGGGTGACTCGTCTCCTCAGGATGACGTTCAATATCATGACAGTTTCCAGGTTGCAACAATGGTCCCTAAGGAAATGGCGTTATGGGAATTATTGAAAATAGCAATGCACCCCTCCAGAGGAAATTTATTTTATATTTAAGGGAGTGAACTAAATCACAGTGTAAAAAATGCTAACAGCTTATTCACTGGGCATGGTCAGGAAATGAGGTGTCCTGTAACAGTGAGTTTTTACATTTTCAAGGGGAAGAGGGAGAGCAGACCACAGCACAGTAAAGACATAAAACAGAGAGCAGTCAGAAGGCAGAGGCTTGAGAATCTCCAGGAGAGGGGGCTTTGGAGCAGAGGCCTTGAGATTCCAAGAGGAAAGCTTGGTCCCTTGGATGAGGGCAGGTCAGAAAATGCCCAGCGAGAGGACTCAGGCTGAAGGCCAGGAGCATTTGCTTAGGAAGGTTGTCAGGGACTAGACCAGAATCCTCAATTCCTCCTCAGAGGGAAAGATTGCCGCCTGCTTTGTAACACCTCCTCGCCCAGGATGCTGACGAGACTGGCTCCCTGCTAATTTTCAGCACAGAAACAATGAGCTCTGTTATGCCGTGGGCCCTCCCTGGCCTTCCCCTCACAGAGAGGGACTGAGGGCCTGAAAAGCTTCCCCTCCCCTTCTGGAACCAAGGACTCCGAGGGTGTCCACAGCTACCACAGCCTCCCGGAAGGGAAGGCCCTGGAAAGGCCGGGTTTCCTCTCTTCCTTCCCCCCACTGGTTTTCCCAGCTGGGGCCCGGCTCACAATGGAGACCAACGAGCCAGGCCCTGTTGCTGAGGGAACCAGCAGACGGCCCAGCCCCCTTCGCTGCAGAGAAAGCGGAGGGAGAGGAGCAAAGGATTAAATTGCCCTAATCTCCCAGCTTCGGAGGAGCCTGGGAGCCCGGCCAACATGAAGCGGCACCTCCCAGTTGGCGCAGAGGACGGGGAAGTCACGGGCCTACACCCGCCTTCCCCACCACCTCCACTTCCCGCTCCTCTAAAAGGGCACCACGCTTTGCTCCCCTAAACAGACAGGGACCCGTTCATGTTAGCCAAAGCCAGGCACTGCCTGGTTTTACCATTCTGACTCCAAGGAAGAATGCCTCCTTTCTCTCCTGTGCTTGGAATCCAAGGAGAAACTGGCTTCCTTTACGAGAGACATGATTTTTGTTTGGTTCTGACTCATGATCTGTAAACGCTGATGGATATGAATCAGACCACCTTCTACCTGTGGCTGAGGTGATGCAATTATATACATAAAGATGTCCCTCACCCACCACCTGGTTCATTCACTCTCCCAGCCCGAGACAACCACAGCTCCCCGGGATGAAGTCTTCATCTTGGCATTCGAGGCGTCACATTTATTCCCAGTACCAAATGCTTTGGCAGTTTGTCCGGCGCTTCTCCGCCCCGCCTCGAGTCCTCGGTCGGCCGGCGATGGGGACCAGAGAGATAAGGGGAGAGAGGGTGCGGACAACGTCTTACCCGGAGCGCTTGTGATCACTCAGGACTCGCAGCAGTGGAGCATGTAGGCTTTTAATGGGACTAGGCAATACAGGTTCCACCCGGGGCGAGACGCCTCGGGGGAGAACAACCTCGATGCGGCCGTCAGGCGCGGCTCCTTGTGGGCTGTCTCACCCTACCCCGTCCGGGTAAGACCTTTTATACACAATTAACAACCAATAAGCTTCTAGGCTAGTATCGCGTATACAGGATTTCGATTGGTAGGAGCGGGTGGCGGATACATGCGTCACTATGCGGAAACAGGATGCAGGCGCCATCTTGGCTCACTCGGTGGGCGGGGGTAACTCTAGAGCAGGCTGCAGCGCATACGCTAGGCCCGATTCGGGAGGCGGCTTTCCACAGAGTGGGAGCCGGGACCGGGCGGGCCGCTGGGCATTACTCGATCGCGGGCTCGGCGCCGGCTCCCCGGGCAGCAGCGCAGACGCCCGCGCCCCGGCACCCCTCGGCCGGGCGCTCGCGGCTTCCCAAACGGCACACACACGTGGCCCGGTACGAGCCCACCCGGGCCCGGGGGCTTCCCGTGCGCAGAGCACCCGCCCGCAGCGGCGGCGGCGGCGGCGGCTTTCCACAGCAGTTTGTTAGTTTTATTTATTATTTGTTATGCCCTCGACTTGCTCCCTGTGTGTGTGTATGAATATGCATATGAGCAAACGTGTATGTATGTGTTACTGTGTATGTGGGTGAAAGATAGAACTCTGAATTATATGCTGCTTGAGGGCAGGGTCCAGGCGTCACACATATTTATCCTCTGTCAAGTCTTCAATTTCTGTGTATCTAAAACTAACCGCATCTTCCTCAAATATATTCCAATTCCACAAATAATTTTTTGTGTGTCCAAAATAACTGGTACTCTTCTCAAACTGGCTTTCTCTCCTGCATTACCAATTCCTTTAATACCACCATTCTCCTTTAGGGACATCCATGTGCAAATCTTTGGAATCACTGGCCATGGAATCCAGACAATGGGTTGGGTTGTTTTAAGCCTCAACGCGTTTCTTTCTCTTCCCATCACCACCTATGCAGTAATCCCCCTCACTCCCTTCCCAGACAACTCTGATCACCTCTTAGCTGGAGCATCTGCTTACAGCCTCTTATCCAAAACTATCCTGCATTCGGCCCCTTGATTAAGTGGTTTTATTTAAAATAAAAACATTAATTATTTTTATCCTTTCAAACTTCTGCTCAAAAGCCTTCAATGGCTCTGCTTGCTAACTAAATGAAGCCCTAACTTCTTATCCTGGCACTTGGACACCTCCTTAATTTAATCCCAACCCATCTTCCTATTTTATATCCCACAACTTGCTAATTAGTATCCCAAACTCCTGCCAAATTGGTGATGGGTCCTATATTCTTGTAACTTTTCCACTTACTGAATGCATGTTCTTGGGTAATTTACTCAACCTCTTCAATCTCAGGCCCTCATTTACAAAATGGGAATAAGAAGACTAATAATACCTTCTTTATAGGATCATTGTGAGAACAAATCAGATACCTGAATGCAACAAAAATCTTTTATTTATTCACAATTTTGCAGCTGGGGCAGAGATTGGCAAGGATAGTTTATATCAGTTCCAAGTAACATCAGCCACTGGGGCTGGCAGCTCTACTTCCAAGACGGCCCACTCACATTGGCAAGTTGGTGTTGACTGCAGGCTAGGAGTTCTGGTGAGGCTATAGGCCCTGGAGCCTCCATTGTCCTCCACTGGGACTCTCCACGTGGCTCCTGGACTTACTCACATTATGTCAGCTGGGTTCTGAGAGAAATGAAGCAGAAATTGCCAGTCCTCTTAAAGGTGAGGCCTAGAACTACTGCAAGGTCTAGAACTACTGGTATAGTAAAACTTCCACCATATCCTACCTGTCAAAGCAGTCATATGGCAGCCCCGATTCAAGGAGGTAGAGAGAGAGACTCCATCTCTCCAAGAAGGCACATGCATATACAAGGTAGAAAAGAACTGACCTCAGCCAACTTTTTGGTCTTTTTTCTTAAGCTTATTATTTTGAAATATTTCCAAACTTACAGGACAGTTGCAAAAATAATATCAAACCCATACAGAGAACTCCAACATACCCCACCCAGATACCCGTATCCACCCATTATAACATTTTGCTACATTTTCCATAATGTTCTAGCTAGCTATCCACCATGCTCTCAGTCCATCCATCTGTCCATTTATCTGTGTATCTGTTTCTCTATCTATTTAACAATCCATTTTCTGAACATTTCAGCATAGGTTGTATACATCATCTTCTTGAACCCTTAATACTGCTATTTACATCTCCTGAGAAAAAGGATTTTCACTTATATACCTATCTTAAGTGCAGTTATCAAGTCCAAGAAAGTTAACACTGATGTAAAGCATACCGTCTATATTCCATTTTTTCATATGTCCCAATAATGTCCTTTTGAGCTTTCTCTCCTTTGTTATTATATCCCATCAAAATCATATATTGCCTTTAATTGTCGTTGTCTCTTCAGTTACTCTTCCCTCTTTCCTCCCTCCCTCTGTCTTTCTTTTTTCCTCTGTAATTGTGGGAACCTATATACAACATATACTTTCCCATCTCTGCCACTCCCAAGCATACCATTCAGTGGGATTAATCATATCCGCTATGTTGTGGTACCCTCACCACCTTGCATTATCAAAATTCCCATCTCCACAGACGGGAACCCAACACCCATTTTGTATTATCTCCCTGTTCCCCCTGCCCCCAACCCTAGCAACCTGTACTCTGATTTCTGTCTCCATGAGCTTGCACATTCTTCAATATTTTCTCTGTAGTTGCCATGAGGCTTAAATTTAACGTCCTAAATCTGTAACAATCTCATTTGCTTTGACACCAACTTAACTCCAATAGTGTATGCAAACTATGTTCCTATACCCCACCCTCCCCCCACCTTTATGTAGTTCTTGTCACAAATTACATGTTTATATATTATGAGTTCCAAACCACTGATTTCTCATTACATTTATTCATTTGCCTTTTAGATCCCTGGAGGAAATAAAAAAAGTGACATTACAAACCAAAAATACAAATTGTACTGGAATTTATAATTTACCCCAGTAGTTGCCCTTACTGGAGATCTTTATTTCTTCATGGGGCTTCAATCTATTTTCTGCTGTCCTTTCCTTTCAATATGCAGAGAACTCTCTTTGCCGTCTCTTGTATGGCCAGTCTAATGGTGATGAACTCCCTCAGCTTTTGTTTAGCAAGAAATGCTTTAATCTCTCCCTCATTTTTGAAAGACAGTTTTGCCAAATATAGGATTCTTAGGTGGCAGTTTTTTGCTTTTGGCATTTAAAATATGTCATCCCACTGCCTTCTTGACTCGGTGGTTTCCAATGAGAAATTGGCAGTTAATCTTAGGCTTTCTTGTGCATGGTATGTTGGCTGTCTTGTGTGGCTTTCAGAATTCTCTCTTTATGGTTGGCATTTGATAGATTGATTATAACATACCGTGGCATGGGTCTATTTGGGTTTGTCCTGTTTGGAGTTCGTCAAGCATCTTGGATGGGTAAATTTATGTCTTTTGTTAAGTTTGGGAAGTTTTCAGCCATTATTTCCTCGAATACACTTCTCTGACCCTTTCTTTCTTGCCTCCTCTTCTGTGACTCCCACATGTGTATATTGGTAAGCTTGATGGTGTCCCACAGGTTCCTCAGGCTCTGTTCACTTCATTCTTTCCTCTTTCTGCTCCTCAGACTGGATGGTTTCAATTGTCTTATCTTCAAATTCACTAATTCTTTCTTTTGGCAGCTCCAATCTGCTGTTGAACCCTTCTAGGGAATTCTTAATTGTGTTATAGCTGTCTTCAGTTCTGTTTGGTTCCTTTTCATAATTTCCATCTCTTTATTGAAATTCTCTTTGTGTGTTCATCTATCATGTTCCTATTCTGCTTTATTTCTTTGTCCATGTTTTCCTTTAGCTCTTTGAGCATAATTAAGACCATTGTTTTAAAGTCTTTGTCTGGTATGTCCCAGGTCTTGTCCTCCTCATTGATGGTTTCTAATGCTTTAATCTTCTCCTTTGTCTAGGCCATCACTTCCTGTTCCTTTGTATGTTTTGTAACCTTTTGTTGAAACCTGGACACTTTTTTTTTTCAATTCAGTTTTATTGAGATATATTCACATACCATACAGTCTTCCATGGTGTACAATCAACTGTTCACAGTACGATCATATAGTTATGCATTCATCACCACAATCTATTTCTGAACATTTTCCTTACATCAGAAATAATCAGAATAAGAATAAAAAATAAAAGTAAAAAAAGAACACCCAAACCATCCCCCCATCCCACCCTATTTATCATTTAGTTTTTATCCCCATTTTTCTACTCATCCATACATACATTAGATAAAGGGAGTGTGATCCACAAGGCCTTCACAATCACACTGTCATCCCTTGTAATCTACATTATTATATAATCATCTTCAGGAGTCCAGACTACTGGGTTGGAGTTTGGTAGTTTCAGGTATTTACTTCTAGCTATTCCAATACATTAAAACCTAAGACGTGTTATCTATATAGTGCATAAGAATGTCCACCAGAGTGACTTCTCAACTCCATTTGAAATCTCTCAGCCACTGAAACTATTTTGTCTCATTTTGCATACCCCTTTTGGTCAAGAAGATAGTCTCAACCCACGATGCCTGGTTCAGATTCATCCCCAGGAGTGATGTCCTGCATTGCCAGGGAGATTTACACCCCTGGGAGTCAGGTCCCATGTAGCGGGGAGGGCAGTGAGTTCACCTGCCGAGGTGGCTCAGTTACAGAGAGAGAGGGCCACATCTGAGAAACAAAGAGGTACTCAGGGGAAGACTCTTAGGCACAATTATGTGCAAGGTTAGCCTCTCCTTTACAGTAACAAGCTTCATAAGGGCAAGTCCCACAATCGAGGGCTCGGCACATCAAACCGTCAGTCCCAATGTTTGTGACAACATCAACACCACTCCAGGTGAGGAAGTCCAAAACTTCTGCACCTTCCCCCAGCATCTTGGGGTGGGGTGGGGTGGGGGGCTGTAAATATATTTTTTGTTCTCTGCCCAAATTACTTTGGGATGTGTCACTATTTCACTCTAACCTATACTAACCTACCATATCTCACTTCCTATTTGAAGTTCCATGTAATTGTGGTGTTTGAACAAACTGACTATCGAGTTATACTGTTTAGAAAATATAGATCCTGCACCAAATAGACATCTCTTCCCTTGGTCTCACATGGAAGTTGAAGTTTGAAAACACATTCAGTTTCGACCTTTACCCTTTAGCCCGGTTTGCCCTAGTCTTAAGCAGATCTACTTCATTCATATCACTAATTGAAGTCTGGGCTCTTTTTCAGCTTTTTTTTAACAGTTGCTGTATGCACTAATACTGACATTCATATCTGCCAAGCTCTAGCTCTGAGTTTCAGGTGTCTCAGAGATACGCATTGTTTCAGAGACCATTCAGAAACCTGGACACTTTGATAACTAGAATTTAGACTCTGTGACATCTGTTCCTTAAGCTTGTATCCAACTAGTGTTATTTCAGAGCTTTCCTTGAATGTCAAGAGCTAAAAAATGGAAAAAAGAGAACACCGTTCCCAGTCTTTGCAGATTGACCTAAGAGAGTACCCTCCTTTGGGTCTTATTCATACACAGAGTTTAGAGAATAGCTCTAGGTCAAAGCATAGGGTCCTCCCTGGTCCTTTCCACGCATGCCTAGCCCTGGGACTTCCTCCATTTATACCTCTTCCCCAGGAAACAGTTTCCTCATGGTCCTAGGCACTGCACTGTATGCCTTACAGTCAGCAGCCCTTGCCCCAGGCAGCACGGCTAGTGCTGTCCCACATCATTTTCCCCTGGAGAGCTCTGTGAGTTGCCTTCTACATGCAGGGCAAGTGCTAAGACCACGATTCCCTCAGGCCACCGCCAGACATACTGGGCCAGACAGACATGCTCCCAGCTTGTGCATGAAGGCCACTCTGTTCCCTCCGGAATCAGAACCAGGGATCTGCACCAGGATCACCGGCCGCTCTGCGTGGAGCCGGTAAGGGGTGTGGGGAGGGACCAGCCAGGGCACCAGGAGATCCACTGCTTTTAAGTGGCCTTTCTCTTGATTCCGCGCTCTCCCTGTTACTGCGGTCCTTTAGCTGTTTTCTGGAGTTGTGAGAAAATGCCTCTGACAGTTCTTGCTGGTTGTTCAAAGCCTCTGTTGAGGGGATGGAGTCCGGAAGCGGCTCACTTGGCCATCTTGAGCTGAGATTTACCTATTTTAAGTGCTCCATAAACATACGGCAGCTGATTTATTTTCTTCCCGACAGCCCTAGCATGGGGAAGGGAACATAAGAATAGCTTTTATTGAATTCTTGTGTGATGGGGCTCGCTGGGCTCCTGAAAAGACCCAGAGAAACGGCCTCTTTGTTCTCCGGCCCGCCCGGAGCCCTGCACAGGGCCTTGCAGAGAGGCGGAGGCCGCAGGCTGGAGCTGCTAAGGAAATGCCATTGGAGCTGCTGAGGAAATGCCATTCAAGACCCTCATTTCCGAAACTGCCCTGTGATCAGCCTGGCTTTGTGCTGGCCGCAGCTCAGAGGCTGGGAGAGACCGACCCTGCGGTCATAAAAGCCCCAGGAAGATGCAGATGCAGGCCCCCTTTACTGCCTGAACAGGAGGTCAAAAGGTTTGCTTTGCTGTTTGTTTATCTCTCAGACTGAAGCCAATTACCCAATTACTTAAAAAAAAAAATAGTTTACTAGAGATTGTATTTTAAGTTCATTTCTTCTCAAAAACAGACCCCGACTACACATTTTCTTTGGTACCAAGGGTTCACACTCAGTTTCTGTGGCGGGAAGGGCAGCCCTGGGAGGTTATATGTCAGGGCAGAGGAGGTCAGGGCGCCTGATTGTTCCCAGATGTGCTCCCAAGTAACCATAGATTTGAACTTTACATTGTTTGGGGACCTCCGGCCCTGCCCAGGACGGGGGCGCCTATGGGGAGTGCGCCTTGCCATTCAAAGGCTGCTGTGCTCCGGTTTCACTTGGCTTCGGGGTTCGGGAAGGTGGGAGATGGGGGTTGGGACTTGGGAGGGACTGCAAGCCCAAAACTGCAAGCTTTGCAGAGGCATGGTGCTTTGTAACGGGGAGACCCACAGGACTGGCGTCTGGGGCTGACCCTTCCCCTGCCAGCTTCCAGAAGCGTTGCCCAGCACCAGCCAAGAGCCTCGGGATTGACCAGTCAGGATTCTGTGAAGTGTAGCTGAATGCAGAACTCTGGGATTCAGAAATGCACCCCAAGTTCTGGCCTTGCCCAAAGGTTTGCTACATAGTGTGAGTTGAAGAAGAGGGGAGAGAACCCACCCCTCCCTCAAACAAGTCTCTCCACTGATACCTGAGATTCTACCATAAGTATGATGCAAATTTATATTTATTGACATAAAAAGACATGTTAAGATATAAGTGCAAAAAGTGACCTCTAGAATAATAGATATAGTCCCACCTCTATATAGGAGTCACACACAGGAAAATGTGGAAGAATATTCATCAAAATGTTTATAGTAGTATCCCTGGCTGGGGTGGGGGGGGGGGAGGTTCAAGTGATTTTTTTTTCCCCTTTATTCTTCTGCATTTTGATCTTTACTTACACTAGACTTATGTTCCTTATGGAATTTTCTCAAAGAGGAAAAATAAAACCCTCCTATTTGTGAGTCATTTCCTTCAGTTTGCTGTTTTTCAAACACTGGCGGTTTAGGAAACACCAGCATTGGACTCAGAAAACTTGCTCAAACTGAAGATCTCTAGATGCAACTCAGACATTTGAATCAAAGTCTCAGGGATAGCCTGGGAAACAGCATTTTAAACACCTTCCCCGGGCCATTCTAAGGGTTAAGTCCTGGTTTGAGTCTAAAGCATTCAACATTTTAGGGCAGACTTTTTTCCACCTCCATTACCTGATGGTCCTCCCGATGAGCCACCAAAGGAAAGCTGACTGAGCTGAGGAATCCGACTCAAAAGGAGACCAAGTCACCCATCTAGGGAGTCAAACCCTACTTCCGAACGCCTGTTTTAGATCAAAGACCTCCAAAACCATCTCTATGAATGTTTGCTTTCCCCAGAGGTTCTGGCTCCCTCTGGGACCTTCCAGGTGTGACCGCTCAGCCCCTCAGTCCTGGGCCTGCTTTCCTTTCTGGCCCTTCTCCCCTCTCCCACCTCCTTTCCCTATGTCCCCAGGAACGGGAAGGAGGCTTCCAGCCCCAACAGGCCAGCCGGGGCCTGGGGCCTCCCTGTGCCCCTACCAACAGTCCACGGGCAGAGCTTCCCGGAGTCAGGGCCCCTCCCTCTGCATACTCTCAGCTGCTCTTTTGCTTTGCTTGACTTTTTGGCCAGAAGGACTATTTATTTGCCTAATTTCATAACCCAAAACTAAAGCATAAACCAAATTAAGTATGCCATCGGGAGCAGACATAGTAGAAAAATCAGGGATAGATCTGATCCTATTTCTTGCTAGTATGGTAATCCCAGGTAACATTTAACCTCTCTGTGCCTCAGTTTCTTCAGCTATAACATGGAGATAGTCATACCTACCCCATAGGGTTGTTTTAACAAGATGTGGTAATTTGAAGCTGTATGGACCCCAGAAAGACATGTTCTTAAATTTAATCCATTCCTGTGGGTGTGGACCCATTGTAAGTAGGACCTTTTGATGAGGTGGTTAATTCAGTTAAGTTGTGACCCACCTCAATCAGAATGGGTCATATTTCTCTTACTGGAGTCATTTGTAAATGTATTAGAAAGAGAGAGAGAAAGAGAGACAGAGAGAGAGTGCATGAGCGTTCACACCACAGAAGCAAGAAGCTGAAAGCAGTGAAACGCGGAAGAGAAGGGAGAGACCAGCAGATGCCACCATGTGCCCTGCCACGTGGCAGAGGAGCCAAGGATCGCCAGCAGCCGGTCTTGGGGAAGAAAGCATCTCGCCTTGATGATGCCTTGATTTGGGCATTCTCATGGCCTAAAACTGTAAGCTAATAAATTCCCACTGTTAAAAGCCAACCTATTTCATGCTGTCTGCTTTGAGCAGCCTAGCAAACTAAAACACAAGGTTTAAAAATAAAATTCTGTAAAATAATAATAATAATATCATATATCTATGTAAAGCATCTGGTGCATGGAGGTCCCTAACAAATGTAGCTATTACCAGCCTGAACCAAAGAACCCTTATAGAAAGTCTGAGACAAAAAAAGGAAAGAGTCTGAGATAATAGTTCTCAAGCTTCCCAGGGAGTTTAGTGATAATGCACCTTGTTAAATCTTCCCCTCCCTCCTGCCCAGAGATTCCAAATTAGTCCCTCTAAGGTGAGGGCCCAGGAAACTGAGACTTAGCAAGTACCACCCCAGGTGATTTTGATCACATTTTGAGAGACACTAGATTAGACTTTCATCAGCAAAACAGAAATGACTTAGTGACTGAATTCCTCCCCTATTTAGGAGGTTTGCTTTCTTTTTTTGTAAACTCTTTTTGTAGGAACATATATACAATGTAAATACAAACTCACAATTTCCCATTTTAACCACTTTCAAGTGTACAATTCAGTGATATTAATTACATTCAAAATATTGTGCTACCATAACCAGTATCCAGTATCCAAACTTTTTCATCACCTCAAACAGAAACTCTGCATCCATTAAGTAATAACTCCTCCTACCATTTACCTGTAACCTACTATCAGTCACTATGAAATTTGCTTATTTTAGGTATTTCATGTAAGCGAGATCATCCAATATTTTTCTTTTTGTGTCAGGCTTATTTCATTCAACAGGATGTTGTCAGGTTTCATCCATGTTGTAACATGTATCAGAACTTCATTCCTTGTTTACAGCTGGATAATATTCCATTTGTGTGTATATACCATATTTTGTTTATCTATTCATCTACTGATGGACACTTATGTTGTTTCCACCTATTAGTGATTGTGAACAATTGGGGTACAAATATCTGTTGAAGTCCCTGCTTTCAATTTGGAGACTATACTGGGTTTGCCAGGTCAGGTGGTAATGCTACATTCAACTTTCTCAAGAACCACCAAACTGATTTCCACATTGACTGCTTCATTTTACAATGCCATCAACAATGGATAAGGATTCTGATTTCTCCACATCCTCACTAACACTTGTTATTTTCTGTATTTTTAATAATAGCTTCCTAACGGGTTTGCAGTGGTATCTCATTGTAGTTTTGATTTGTGTTTCCCTGATGATAGTGATGTTGAGCAACTTTTCACAGGCTTATTGGCCATTTGTTCTTTGGAGAAATGTCTATTCAAATCCTTTGTACATTTTTAAATTGGGTTATTTGTCTTTTTGTTGTTGAGTTGTAGTGCTTTATATATTCTGGATATTAAACCCTTATCAGATATATGATTAGCAATTTTCTTATCCAATTTTGCAGTTTGTCTTTTCAGTTTCTTGATAGTGTCCTTTGATGTACAAAAGTTTTTAATTTTTATGAATTCCATTTCTATCTATTTTTGCTTTTGTTGCTCATGCTCTTGGTGTCATATCTAAGAAATAGCTACCAAATCCAAGGTCATGAAGGATCCCCCTTGTTCAGGACATTCACTCTTTTTTGTTTCTTTGTTTTTTGGGGACATTCACTCTTAAGTAATCAACTACTCAGGTCTGCTCCATATGTCTCTCTTCCTTCTTGGACAAGCAGGTACCCAAAGCATGGTCTTCTCATGTCACATTTGCTATGACAGTGTTGAACTTTACCAAGCCCTGTGATCCTAGAAAACTGCAAAGGTTAAGAAATACCACCACCACCCCCCACTTTTGTTCCGGAAATGGCTGACTGCAAAGAACCACCCTTCCCATAAGATTTATATAAGACTCATGGACACCCCCTTGTCTACAAGGCCTGATGCAGACTTCAAGTTCCCATTCTTTGCCTCATAAATAGTTAGCTGAGCTAAGCTTCTCTCCTTCCCCCAGGTCCATGAACTTTATAAAGCCCACCCTGTGCCTGGGCCAGCATGCAGCCCTCCTTTCGGGCTCTCCTGGAGAACAGGCTGCTTCAGAGTAGAACGTTCTCTGATCTACTCTCAGATCACGCCACCCTGTCATCCCATGTCCCTCCTTCCGCACACCTTTTTTTTTTTCTAGCCTTGTTATTCTGCTGGGTAAAAGAAAAACCTTTTTGCTAAACCCTTGAGATGCTTGCAGATCTTCTAGTTAGAGCATTCTCCCTACTGCAGTATCTCCCCCCATTCAATATTTCCTTATCCCCCCTGCAGTACAGTTATCCCTTCCACATCACAACTTTCCCCACCATGGTTTCGATGTATTGTGGGTTGGCATAAGAAATTAAATGGGAACTTTTTGGGATTTTTGCAGAAGATGCAGACAAGGCTAGCAGGTGACATAGAAAAAGTTTAGAAACTCATAAATGTATAAAATATATGTATAGTATTGCATATCAACATATTTTATCTTTTAATACCATGAAAATACACAATTTCCTTTTTAAAGTTAAAATAGGTAAGAAGTTTAAGTTTTCAAAAAGAATACAAAGACCAGCAGATGATGACACACAAAGGCTAGAAATGTAGAGCTATCTTAAAAAGTTTAGTAACTCATAAATGCATAAAATGCCTGTACTGTTATGTGTATTATTACCTGTATGGTATGTACTTTACTGTTTAACAGCATGAATGAACAGCTACACATTTTTTTTTCTTAAAATTAAATTTATAATAAAAGAACTGTGGTTCTATGCACTGGTTTGGGGATGCCACGGTGTTTACCACAATCTCTCACATGACATCTCGTGATCTCTCAGTGACCTTTGCATTTCGAGTTTCTCATTTCTTGTGTTGTTTAAATGCCATAAACTCTATTCAAATCATAGGCCCGAAGCATATGTTCCTAGTGGTTCAGGAAGTGCTCCCAAGAAACAGAAGAAAGTGATGAACTTGAAGGAAGAAGTGGAATTGTTATATATGCTTCGTTCAGGGAAAATGGCTGCTGCGGTTGGCCGCCATTACAGCATTAATGAGTCAACTATATGACATATCAAGAAAAAAGAGAAGGAAATCCACGAAGCCATTGCTGCAGCTATAGTAACAACTGCAAAACATTTATATAAACCATGAGATGCACATCTCTCGCAAGTAAAAAGTGCAACATTCTTTTGGGTGCAGGATTGTTATAAAAAAGGCATTCTGGTGAACTCTGGCTTTATACAAGAAGGGGCTAAATCCTTACATGATTTTCTAAAGGAAAATGAAGGTGAAGTGTCTACCCCTACAGATTTTCAAGCCAGCAAAAGCTGCTTTGAAAATTAAAAAAAAAGTTCTGGCCTACACAATGTAAAAGCAAGGGGAGAGGCAGTGTCTGCAGATCAAGAGGCAGCTAGGAAGTTTCCTGAAGCCCTGAAGAAATTGATTGAAGAGAAAGGCTACAAACTGGAATGGATATTCAATGCTAATGAAACTGCCCTATATTGGAAAAAAAAAAAAGCATCAGCCAAGAAGAGAAGCAACCCCCGGGTTTTAAAGCCGCAAGGGATAGGGTAGCCCTGCTCTTTCGTGCCAGTGTCATAGGGTTCATAATAAAGACCGCCCTGATATATAAAGCGGCTAACCCTCGAGCTTTGAAAGGAAAAGACAAATTCCAGCTGCCTATCTTCTGGGTGTTCAATAAGAAAGCATGGGCCACCAATGCACTTTTCCTTGACTGGTTCTATCTGTGTTTTGTGCCGGAGGTTAGAAATACCTTACCAGCAAGAAAATCCCCTTTAGGGTGTTATTTCTTCTGGACATGCCTCCAGCCACCTACATATAGCCTGTGACCAAATACCTAACCCAAATTTCACAATAAGGCACTGTAAATACCCCATAAAAGGAAAAGAAAAATTCAGACTTCTTCTCGGGTACCAAAGGAGGGCCAAAAAATTTTACACAGATTTTCCTGATCGCGGGGATGCCATGTCCCTAACCCCCACGATGTAAAAAGGATAACTGTACCCCTTTCGAATGTAGTCTCTCCTTACCAAGTCTGGGTTTGTTTCTTATTTGACAGCTAACATCCCATTGGCCAAGCAAGTCACACAGTCAAGTCCACAGTCCTGTAAGGAAGGCCATTGCTGCTGTCATTATATCCTCATTTTGAGGATGAGGGGCCAGAAAGTGGCAGAGTTAATGTTGGGACTTTGGGAATCTTCTGGCAACAAATCTCCTGTTCCTTCCACTAAGTTGCAAAAAAAAAAAAAGAAAAAATAATCCAATCATAAGATGTATTTGATGAGCACGTGAACTGTGACTTAGTAAGCAAATGGGCCTAATGTTTCCTTGAGAACATAATGGCTCAGATGCAGTTGCTGGGACATGGGAAAGGAGCTACAAGGATGCAACTATGGGATCTGCCAAAAGCAGACAGCATCTGAAGTCCATAAGACTGCAGACAAGCACCAGGAAACTGGTTTCTTCTTTTTTTTCTTCTCTAATAGGTTATCAAACCAAAATTCTCAATAGCTTAGTGTCTCAAAAGTACTTTCTAAAGTCTTATTGTTTTGCTTCCACCACAAATAGACCCTGCCCCCTGGTACATTAGCATTTCTGTTGTTTTTTGTTGGTGTACTACATTTTTCTCAGTATAATCACTCCTTTCCAACAAGGAGCCCAGCATTTAATGAGCACCCATGGTGGATGAAGTAGACATTGTGCACTTCCAAATTTCGCCTACACAAGAGTCCCATAATCTCTATAGTCATTCAATCAGCAAATATTTATTGAGGAAGCTTGATGATGTTAGTGATACAAATATGAAAACAAAGCAAAGGAGGTGTATGCTTCAAGTAGTTTCGTCTAATGGGAAGCCTTACATGCAAACAGGAATTACAATACGACACAACAGTCGGGGTTGATGGGATCATGGAGAATCTGGTTCTGCAGTGTGTAGGAGAATCATGGAAAGCCTCATAGAGCTAGGGCTTGTGTTGAGACTTGAAAAATAAGTAGGGCTTTGTCTGGTAGAGAAAGGAGGAGGTGTCCAGAACCTTCTAGTCAGAGAGAACTGATATAACCAAGGAAGAAAGAGCACAGCTGTATATCTAGGAAGCTGAAAACAGCCCAGAGTGGCTACAAGGATCCATGTGTAGGGAAGAATTCCAAATATGAAACCAGATACTTGGTCAAGAACAAATCCTGACAGGCCATGATGAGGAAACTTCCCTGCAGGCGATGGAGAGCCACTGAAGCAAGGGCTGAGTATACAAACATAGTCACAAAAGTATTCACAGGATACTTCAAGGGGGGGCAAGGGGCCCCTTCAAGGGGACAGTCAAACCCTGTTGATCGAGTCAACACCAGTCCAGTCCTCAATTTCCAACCCATATGCAAACCCCAAAATAAGTTTCATGATACTCAAGATAGAAACTCAAGTGAATGGAAGCTAAGAAATTTATTTGTGCAATTGTAAACATTTTCAGTAACTGGATTATTTCTTCATGGTCTGAGGTCTCCCATCCTTTGCTGTGGTATTTTGGGTTGGGGTGTAAGAAGGTGGATGTGCTATAAACCTGAAGGAGATACACACTGTCATGGCAAAGCAAACTGTCAACGTGGCAACATTATATGGCACATTATATGGCAAAGGCAAATGGATGCCCCTTACTCAAAGTGATGTTTCTGGAGGCTTCTCTGGTTTTAGATGAATAAATAGTTTCCCTTCTCTCTCCCCATCTGCCTTTGCCCTACATCTACCCCATCCCCTCTCACCCCACCTCTTCCCCTTCAGAGAACGGAGAAGTCTGCAGTGGGTGTATTTTCTTCACTGACATCCTTATTCATCAGGGATCTTGAAGAAGAGTCTGCAAAGATAAAAAGAGAAGGAATTAATCTGTTCCCAAGAGAGGGCCTGCTTCAGCTGGCTGACAGCTTAATCTCCCCTGGGTTCCTAAACATTCCTTTTATTTTAATGGGCTGGCTTTTTATGAAAAACGGAAGGAAAAAAAACGTATAAAAAAGAAACAGAATTTTGGATAATTGAGCAATATCAGCATTTTTACAGCAGAATTGATACAATCTATTAATAATATCCATGGCCAACACCATGGGGGACAGCCCATTAATTTTTAGCAACAAGGACCATTTTAGCACTATATCCTGTCTTTAAATTTTTATTTTCTTGATTTTTTTTCCCATTAGTTTTGATGTTAAAAAGAGAAGGGGGAATTGTTATGAGATGCAGTTTTCAGGGCCCTGGGACCACCTAAATGTTGGGGTTTATCCTATCATCAGAGGCACCCAGCTCAGCCCTGATATTATATCTCACCACAGCAGCCCACGGTCCCCTCTCTCCTTTCAGAACTTCTCAGTAGTGATTTTTCATGTCCCACTCATTTGGACCTTAATCCTGCCTTTCTCAGCACCAGTCTCCACGTGATTCAAGTTTCTTGACGTCGCGGTGATGTCTCTATACTTTCAAGCCCAACCTCTGATGCTTAGAAGGTTGTATGAGTTTTCTTTTGCTGCATAACCAATGACCACAAACTTAACAGTCTAAAACAACACCAGTTTATTAATTCCCAGTCCTATAGGTCAGCAGTCCGGGCAGGCTCAACCGTGTTCTCTGCTCAAGGTCTCCCAAGGCTGAAAGGCAGATGCTGGCTGCTCTGGGCTCTGAGGAAGAATCCATTTCCAAGCTTATTCAGATTGTTGGCAAAATTCAGTTCCATGCAGCTGTAAGACTGAGGTCCCCATTTCCTTGCTGGCTGTCAGCTGGAGGTCTCTTTTAGCTCCTACAGTCTGCTCTGTGGTCCTTGCAGGTGACGCCCTCCATTTTCAAGCCAGCAAGCGTGCATCGAACCCTTCTCAAGCTTTGGATCTCTCTGACTTCTTCAGCCACCAGCCAGAGAAAACTCTCTGCTTTGAAAGGGCTCTTGTGATTAGTTTCCACCCATCCAGAAAGTCTCCCTTGTGATTAACTCCGTCAATTGATGAGTGACCTTAATTACATCTGCAAAACCCCTTTTGCCATGTATTGTAACATCATCACAGTGTGCTATCTCAATGTATTCCCAGGCCCTGGGATCAGGGCAGGAAATCTTGAGGGGCTGGGGGTCATTTTAGGATCCTGCCTACCACAGGGGCTCAGAATCTATGCAAGAGAAAGCGCTCTCGGGGTAGGAAGATCTCCACCTTTGCAGTTTCTCTCCACCCTCCTTGGCACGACAAACCCTGACCTGGCCTCCCGGTCTGCTGATAACTGGGTACCATAGCCCTGCATGCAGCAGGGGCAGCTGGTTGCCATCAGCACCGTAGCTGATCACCTCTCGTAAGGCCCTTCAGCCATATCCAGAGGCTTTGCCTTCCTGAAGTGGGACTGAGATGTCCATGGTCTTTTGGCTTTAAATGACCCTCATTCCCCCTCCCCCAACCTCCTTGTCTACAGCCCAGATGCTAGACTAGATTGGGGTCCTTGACAGCAGGAAAACTTTTCCATTCGCCTCTCAAGCCTTTATTTCTTAGTCTTTTTTTTTTTTTTTTTTCCTTTTGACAAGATGTCTCCCACTCCCACCGCTGATATCTTTTTTACTCATCTTTGTATTCTCTGTCCTGTTCCAATGGCTTCATTCCTTCTAGTCTCTTCTCTGGGTCCCGAAAGTATCTCTTCCCTGCCACCTGCAGATATTAGAGTCTCCCAATCACTACCTCAGATGCCACTATCTCTCACCACATGTTTCTTTGAATGAATAAGTGAGGGAATAAATGAACTGGTGAATTCGAATAGTCTATGATTTTCTAATCTATTATTCTTATAGTATCAGTACCATGGGGCCAATTCTCCGATTATAGGATCATTCATTCATTCATTCATTCACTTTGCCCTGGGGATACAAAGACAAATGTGAATAGGATAAATATTTTCACCTAGGCTGAAGAAGAACTTGTGCTCACTAGAAGATTTGGGACATTTCCCATTTGGAGTAAACTTTACCAACCCAAAAGCATCTTCAAGATTCAGCATTTTAGGAGTACATGCTACTGTCAAATTTAATCATTAATACTCCAGGTCTGCCAATCCGGAAGTGATAGTATTTCTTTCTTTTGTGAAATACAGGATTCTCATTGTTTTCCACTAAAAGAGACACTTAAATTTGTTTCCCACCGGGTCCAAAGCTGGTGCCTAATGTGGCTGAAAATGTTATTGAGCCCAGCAAGGAAATCCAATGCCCTGGGGCCTCAGGGCTGAATGGCCGCCTTGTTTCCAAGGGCATTCTCCTTTGTCTGCCTGGCATCTCAAATGACATGTTTGGATACAAAGCCTCTTAGGTAGAAATTACTACATTTGCAGGCATTCCTACTTTGGAGCTAGGTTTATTATTTCAATGTCTTTTGTCACGGTTAGACTTCAGTGAAATTTCACAGCTGAGTTGCAACACTCATTTAAAGATATGTTTTATTAGGATGTTTATTGGTTTTATTATTCTGTTTAAAGAAAAAAAAAAAAACAAGAAGTTTCTTCTTTGAAAGAGAACCAACCCTTCACTGAAGTTTTCCAGTGTGGATTTCACTCTGTTTCCATTGAGGTCATTTTCTTAACCTCTCTGAGATATTTATCATTACGAGTTTAAAACCTTTCTTTGTGGAGAGAGTGGAGAGGAGACAGTGATGGGACCTAGGTAAGGTCAGAATCCTTGGGGGATTGGGGGAAAGAGAGGCCATTTCCCAGTGACTGGTGGGTTAAGTGGTTGCTTAACCATAGGGGATGTCTGGGTCAAGGATCCCAGAAGCACAGGAATCACACCTTCCTGTTTGAGAGCCAGTCTGCATCCTCCACTTACCAACTCTGCCCGCAGACATATCCCAGGATGCAACAAAGAAAGAGAAGGAAAGATAAAACCTGTGACTGCCAAATCAATCCAGAAGACTGGGAGATAGATGAGAACCTGCGAAGAAGCAGGGTAGATAAATATTTTCTGACTGTGTGCATTATCAAGTAAGCTTCATCAAGAGCTTGTAAAGTGATATTGTTGTCATCTTCATTTTGCTAATGAGGCCACTAAGACTCAGAGAACTTAAATCATTTGTCTAAGGCCACACAGCCATGTTAGGAGGCAGTAGAGCCAAGATTAAAGCACAGCTTTTTTCATTAATAGTCAAAACCAATGCCAGCCCCAACCCCAATCTTTTGTCTCAACCCCTACCATCTATACCTTCCACCTGGTGAGGGAGCTTCTCCTGGGCTCTATTCCAAAATAGCTTTCCTCCCCACCAAATCTCATAAAGTTCAAGAGATGAAGATTTAAGGCATGTGCCTCCTTCCAAAGACATTTCAAACAGTAGTGGTTTTCCCTGTGTGTCTGCCATATACTCTTCTGTAGGCTACATGCAATGGGGAACATGAACACGATGTGTGCTCTGCACACAATCCAACTAATGTGGGGTGGACTTGAGTCAGCTGCCAAACTGTGTAGCACTAAATGTACCAATAGAAAGAGTAGAAGAGATGAGAGAGAACTTCATGGAAGAGTTGGAACTTGATCAGGATCTTGAAGGATGGGAGCAGTTGGATAAAGAAAAAGATTAATGGATTATTTTCTGGAAAGAAGAATAGTGTGTGCGTGTCACAGAGACCAAATGGTTTTGATTACAGTAGGAGGTTGGGAAAGAATGAAAATTAAGTTGGGTTTATAGGATGGGACCAAGTTACCAAGGATTCTGGGTGTGAAGTGTTAGGAAGAGGGCTCTGTGAGAGAAATGGCTTGATGAGAGCTCCTCCATCTCATGGCTGCTCCACCATGGCTTGATGAGAGCTTTTTATTATGGCTCCTGTATGCCAGCCAAGGCACAGGAAATGAAGGGATGTGGACCAAACGCAGCAGGCTAGGATGCTGCTGAGGGGAGGGGGCAGGCTAGGATGCTATTGCAGTATCTCGACCGGGGTTGATAGAAGTGTGAGCCAAGTGGTGGCGGTGGGCATGGGTGTTGGGAGTGACTTAGATCTGTTAAAGAAGAAATTGACAATCCTCATCACTGACTATAAATAGACACGGAGCCATTTCTGTTTTTGATGGTCTTCTGATTCCAGGCCATGTGTCTCTTCATGACAAAGCTTTCCTCCAACTCCAATACCCACACAAAAAGATTTCAGCTTTTTCATTAGGTGTTCTTGGTGATCATCAATAGAGCAATTTTGGTCCAAAGGAAGGAGATAGGAAAAAATGGACATAGACTCATTCTTTGTGAACTTTGAGGATACTATTAAAGAGTGTGTGTGTGTGAGAGAGAGAGAGAAAAGGAAAGGCTGCTTAAAGGTCAAGAAATGGTGAAGGCCTGCCAGAGAAGCAGGTCCCTCATGGCAATGGGGCAAATGCCTCCAGTCAGGGAAAGGATATTGAAAGTGGGATTAAGAAAAAAAAATTCCAGTGTGATTATTTGGATATGCTGTTATTGGCCTAGATAGTTTAATTTTGACTCATTATTATAGCCTTGTCTCTACATCCATTGCCTGGATCATGGAAACCCACAGATCAACCCAGATCCCTCCGCCAATCCAAAACTAAGTTCAGGAAGCCCAAATAGACTTGTTTGTCTCCTTTGTTCCATACCTCTCCCTGAAGATCAATGCAGGATGCGTGGAAATAAAAAAAAGTCTGGAAGCAGGAAGGAGAACCTACGACAGGCCTGCTTGGGCAACCTACGCATGGGAAATCATTTTTTAATTGACTGAAAGTTATATACATCAATTTTCATTCAGATGTTTTCCTGTTATCTTTCAAGGAAAAGATGATAAGCATGCAGTTCTCCAAAAGTTTTTTTTGTTTCTTTTTAATGGGCTTATTTTGAAGATAGCTGATTGTACCAAGGAGGCTGGGTGTCCTTCTTACTCATTTTCTCTTTAAGTTGCTCCTGTCAATCAATCTTGAGATAATAGACACATCTATCTATTAATCATATCCATAGTCTCCCCATCCCAGGTAACCCACACTTCTTTTTAAACAAATGCTACTTCTCACTTTAGGCTGCTGTGGAATATCATCTAAGTCTTCAAACATTTACATTCACACCTCCCACTTCACATTTGTTCTCTACCAATTTCAACACTTACACACCCTTCCTTGGGTGAGCTCTTTGTCTAGAGCCAGCAGCAGACGCTCAGTTGTGTCTTGTGGTAACACAAGCCCATGGTGGCTTGGTCTGGTGATGCCCATGTTCCCTTCTTGTCTTGCCTTCTCCATTGAACTGGCACCTAATGAATTATTGCAAGTTGGGTCCTCTATTATTCCAACTTCGTCCCTCACTAACCCTAGTGCTGAAGAGTAGGTACATTGCAGCATTACAAAGCCAGCTTCTCCATGTAATACACATATTTGGTGGGGGGGGGGGGGGTCCTGCAGGCTTTTTTCTTTTTAATCTTTGGGAAGTAGGGAAGTTGAGTCCCAATTTATGAGCTTGTTGTAATAACAGCCAAAGTGGAGAAAAGCAGTGAACTCAAAATTTTGGACTGTGTCATTTGCAATAGTAATAGGCAACTAACTTAGAGTAAAGAGCAGAAAGCCATATCTAATTTATGCACAAGGAGAGAATGCATACCAAATATTAGGAGGGTGAAAAAAGTCAAGGTTGGTACTTGAAGGTTATGCAGTTAAAAAAAAAAAAAGAGAAAACAGGAGAGAAAAGAGAGAACAGAGTGGGAGTAATGTTAGATGTCTAGAAGCAGAATTGGCTTGTGGCTGTCAAGCTGTAAAAGATAGAAAGGGTAAATTCTCCAAAATATATTGAGCCTCTTTTCTGAATCAGTTCCCAGCTTTTCGTTTTCTTGTTCCCTCTTCCCCTGCTGTTTACACTCATCACACTCCCTGAGTAACCCAAGAGTTTCTAGATTCTTCCATGAAGGGAAGAGGGTGGCCTAGCTCACCCCCAAAGGAGAATCATTAGTCTACTCTTACAGAGATAAGAAACGTGCTCAATTCAGCAAGTATCGAAAAGCCTCATTGACTTTCTTGGGTATTAACAGAGAATGAGTTTTTTCAGGTAAGAACAAGTTCACTCCATCCCTTTAAGTGCCAAACCTTGAAGAAAAAAGTTTGGGGATGGAAATTTCTCAAACATATGACGCGTGTCCCTCTGTCTTAAACAGAACATACCAGCCATACCCTAGCCTCCTCCCGAGGACACAGGGTCATCAGCTAGGCAGAAATGCAACAAGGCCTGGAGGTCATTGGCCAGAAGTTAGTCCACCATGTCCCCAAACGCTCTGCCACTGCTTGGCTTTCCTACTGCTTTGTCTGCTTTCCCATTTTCCACTGTCTCCTCCCTAATTTCCTGCATCTGGCAACTCATCATTTCTTTTCAAATTTGCTGGTTTATTTTTTTTTTTTTATCATCATTTTATTGAGATATATTCACATACCACGCAGTCATACAAAACAAATTGTACTTTCGATTGTTTACAGTACCATTACATAGTTGTACATTCATCACCTAAATCAATCCCTGACACCTTCATTAGCACACACACAAAAATAACAAGAATAATAATTAGAGTGAAAAAGAGCAATTGAAGTAAAAAAGAACACTAGGTACCTTTGTCTGTTTGTTTGCTTCCCCTACTTTTCTACACATCCATCCATAAACTAGACAAAGTGGAGTTTGGTCCTCATGGCATTCCCAATCCCACTGTCACCCCTCATAAGCTACATTTTTATACAACTGTCTTCGAGATTCATGGGTTCTGGGTTGTAGTTTAATAGTTTCAGGTATCCACCACCAGCTACCCCAATTCTTTAAAACCTAAAAAAGGTTGTCTAAAGTGTGCGTAAGAGTGCCCACCAGAGTGATCTCTCGGCTCGTTTTGGAATCTCTCTGCCACTGAAGCTTATTTCATTTCCTTTCACATCCCCCTTTTGGTCAAGAAGATGTTCTCCATCCCACGATGCCGGGTCTACATTCCTCCCCGGGAGTCATATTCCACGTTGCCAGGGAGATTCACTTCCCTGGGTGTCTGATCCCACGTAGGGGGGAGGGCAGTGATTTCACCTTTCAAGTTGGCTTAGCCAGAGAGAGAGGGCCACATCTGAGCAACAAAGAGGCATTCAGGAGGAGACTCTTAGGCACAAATACAGGGAGGCCTAGCCTCTCCTTTGCAGCAACCGTCTTCCCAAGGGTAAAACTTATGGTAGAGGGCTCAACCCATCAAACCACCAGTCCCCTATGTCTGTGGTCATGTTAGCAACCATGGAGGTGGGGTAGGCGAATACCCCTGCATTCTCCACAGGCTCCTCAAGGGGGCACTACATCTTTTTTTTTTTTTTTCTTTTCCTTGATTGTCTTTTTTCTTTTTTTTTAACTTTCCCTTCTTTTTTCAAATCAACTGTATGAAAAAAAAAGTTAAAAAGAAAACAAACATACAATAAAAGAACATTTCAAAGAGACCATAGCAAGGGAGTAAGAAAAAGACAACTAACCTAAGATAACTGCTTAACTTCCAACATGTTCCTACTTTACTCCAAGAAAGTTACATAATATAGCAACATTTCAGTGAACTTGTTCCTACTACATCCATCAGAAATTAACAGACCATAGTCATTTCTGGGCATCCCCAGAACGTTAAATAGCTTATCTGTTCTTCTTGGATTATTGTTCCCCCTTCCTTCATTGCTCTCTACTGCTAGTTCCCCTACATTCTACATTATAAACCATTTGTTTTACATTTTTCAAAGTTCACATTAGTGGTAGCATATAATATTTCTCTTTTTGTGCCTGGCTTATTTCGCTCAGCATTATGTCTTCAAGGTTCATCCATGTTGTCATATGTTTCACGAGATTGTTCCTTCTTACTGCCGCGTAGTATTCCATCGTGTGTATATACCACATTTTATTTATCCACTCATCTGTTGAAGGACATTTGGGTTGTTTCCATCTCTTGGCAATTGTGAATAATGCTGCTATGAACATTGGCGTGCAGATATCTGTTCGTGTCACTGCTTTCCGATCTTCCGGGTATATACCGAGAAGTGCAATCGCTGGATCGAATGGTAGCTCTATATCTAGTTTTCTAAGGAACTGCCAGACTGACTTCCAGAGTGGCTGAACCATTATACAGTCCCACCAACAATGAATAAGAGTTCCAATTTCTCCACATCCCCTCCAGCATTTGTAGTTTCCTGTTTGTTTAATGGCAGCCATTCTAACCGGTGTTAGATGGTATCTCATTGTGGTCTTAATTTGCATCTCTCTAATAGCTAGTGAAGCTGAACATTTTTTCATGTGTTTCTTGGCCATTTGTATTTCCTCTTCAGAGAACTGTCTTTTCATATCTTTTGCCCATTTTATAATTGGGCTGTCTGTATTATTCTCATTGAGTTGTAGGATTTCTTTGTATATGCAAGATATCAGTCTTTTGTCAGATACATGGTTTCCAAAAATTTTTTCCCATTGAGTTGGCTGCCTCTTTACCTTTTTGAGAAATTCCTTTGAGGTGCAGAAACTTCTAAGCTTGAGGAGTTCCCATTTATCTATTTTCTCTTTTGTTGCTTGTGCTTTGGGTGTAAAGTCTAGGAAGTGGCCTCCTAATACAAGGTCTTGAAGATGTTTTCCTACATTATCTTCTAGGAGTTTTATGGTACTTTCTTTTATATTGAGATCTTTGGTCCATTTTGAGTTAATTTTTGTGTAGGGGGTGAGGTAGGGGTCCTCTTTCATTCTTTTGGATATGGATATCCAACTCTCCCAGCCCCATTTGTTGAAAAGACCATTATGGCTCAGTTCGGTGACTTTGGGGGCCTTATCAAAGATCAGTCGGCCATAGATCTGAGGGTCTATCTCTGAATTCTCAATTCGATTCCATTGATCTATATGTCTATCTTTGTGCCAGTACCATGCTGTTTTGGCAACTGTGGCTTTATAATAAGCTTCAAAGTCAGGGAGTGTAAGTCCTCCCACTTCGTTTTTCTTTTTTAGAGTGTCTTTAGCAATTCGAGGCATCTTCCCTTTCCAAATAAATTTGATAACTAGCTTTTCCAAGTCTGCAAAGTAGGTTGTTGGAATTTTGATTGGGATTGCATTGAATCTGTAGATGAGTTTGGGTAGAATTGACATCTTAATGACATTTAGCCTTCCTATCCATGAACATGGAATATTTTTCCATCTTTTAAGGTCCCCTTCTATTTCTTTTAGTAGAGTTATGTAGTTTTCTTTGTATAGGTCTTTTACATCTTTGGTTAAGTTGATTCCTAGGTACTTGATTTTTTTAGTTGCTATTGAAAATGGTATCTTTTTCTTGAGTGTCTCTTCAGTTTGTTCATTTCTAGCATATAGAAACATTACTGACTTATGTGCATTAATCTTGTATCCCGCTACTTTGCTAAATTTGTTTATTAGCTCTAGTAGGTGTATCGTTGATTTCTCAGGGTTTTCTAGATATAACATCATATCATCTGCAAACAATGACAGTTTTACTTCTTCTTTTCCAATTTGGATGCCTTTTATTTCTTTGTCTTGCCGGATTGCCCTGGCTAGCACTTCCAGCACAATGTTGAATAACAGTGGTGACAGCGGGCATCCTTGTCTTGTTCCTGATCTTAGAGGGAAGGCTTTCAGTCTCTCACCATTGAGTACTATGCTGGCTGTGGGTTTTTCATATATGCTCTTTATCATGTTGAGGAAGTTTCCTTCAATTCCTACCTTTTGAAGTGTTTTTATCAAAAAGGGATGTTGTATTTTGTCAAATGCTTTTTCAGCATCTATTGAGATGATCAATTGATTTTTCCCTTTCGAGTTTTTAATGTGTTGTAATACATTGATTGTTTTTCTTATGTTGAACCATCCTTGCATGCCTGGAATGAACCCCACTTGGTCATGGTGTATGATTTTTTTAATGTGTCTTTGGATTCGATTTGCAAGTATTTTGTTGAGGATTTTTGCATCTATATTCATTAGGGAGATTGGCCGGTAGTTTTCCTTTTTTGTAGCATCTTTGCCTGGTTTTGGTATTAGATTGATGTTAGCTTCATAAAATGAGTTAGGTAGTGTTCCATTTTTTTCAATGTTTTGAAAGAGTTTGAGTAAGATTGGTGTCAGTTCTTTCTGGAAAGTTTGGTAGAATTCCCCTGTGAAGCCATCTGGCCCTGGGCATTTATTTGTGGGAAGATTTTTGATGACTGATTGGATCTCTTTGCTTGTGATGGGTTGGTTGAGGTCTTCTATTTCTTCTCTGGTCAGTCTGGGTTGTTCATATGTTTCCAGGAAATTGTCCATTTCTTCTACATTATCCAGTTTGTTGCCATACAGTTGTTCATAATATCCTCTTATAATTTTTTTTATTTCTTCAGGATCTGCAGTTATGTCACCTTTTTCATTCATTATTTTGTTTATATGGGTCTTCTCTCTTTTTGATTTTGTCAGTCTAGCTAGGGGCTTGTCAATCTTGTTGATCTTCTCAAAGAACCAACTTTTGGTGATATTTATCCTTTCTATTGTTTTTTTGTTCTCTATGTCATTTATTTCTGCTTTAATCCTTGTTATTTCTTTTCTTGTACTTGGTTTAGGATTGGTTTGCTGTTCATTTTCTAGCTTCTTCAGTTGATCCATTAGTTCTTTGATTTTGGCTCTTTCTTCCTTTTTAATATATGCGTTTAGTGCTATAAATTTCCCCCTTAGCACTGCTTTTGCTGCATCCCATAGGTTTTGGTATGTTGTGTTCTCATTTTCATTCGTCTCTATATATTTAGCAATTTCTCTTGCTATTTCTTCTTTAACCCACTGATTGTTTAGGAGTGTGTTGTTTAACCTCCAGGTATTTGTGAATTTTCTAAGTCTCTGATGGTTATTGACTTCTAATTGTATTCCATTGTGGTCAGAGAATGTGCTTTGAATAATTTCAATCTTTTTAAATTTATTGAGGCTTGTTTTATGTCCCAGCATATGATCTATTCTGGAGAAAGTTCCGTGAGCACTAGAAAAGTATGTGTATCCTGGTGATTTGGGATGTAATGTCCTGTAGATGTCTGTTAAATCTAATTCATTTATCAGATTGTTTAGGTTTTCAATTTCCTTATTGGTCTTCTGTCTGGTTGATCTATCTATAGGAGAGAGTGATGTGTTGAAGTCTCCCACAATTATTGTGGAAACATCAATTGCTTCCTTTAGTTTTGCCAATGTTTCTCTCATGTATTTTGTGGCACCTTGATTGGGCGCATAGACATTTATGATTGTTATTTCTTCTTGCTGAATTGCCCCTTTTATTAGTATGTAGTGGCCTTCTTTGTCTCTCAAAACATCCCTGCATTTGAAGTCTATTTTATCTGAGATTAATATTGCTACACCTGCTTTCTTTTGGCTGTAGCTTGCATGAAATATTTTTTTCCATCCTTTCACTTTCAGTTTCTTTGTGTCCCTGTGTCTAAGATGAGTCTCTTGTATGCAACATATTGATGGTTCATTTTTTTTGATCCATTCTGCGAATCTATATCTTTTAATTGGGGAGTTTAATCCATTTACATTCAACGTTAAAACCGTGAAGGCATTTCTTGAATCGGCCATCTTATCCTTTGGATTATGTTTGCCATATTTTTCCCCTCTCTCTATTAATATCCTTTATTGTACCCATACCGAATCTCTTTAGTACTGAACCTTTCTCCAAGTCTCTCTGTCCTGTCTTTGTTTCTCTGTCTGTAGGGCTCCCTTTAGTATCTCCAGTAGGGCAGGTCTCTTGTTAGCAAATTCTCTCAGCATTTCTTTGTCTGTGAAAAATTTAAGCTCTCCCTCAAATTTGAAGGAGAGCTTTGCTGGATAAAGTATTCTTGGCTGGAAATTCCTCTCACTCAGAATTTTAAATATATCGTGCCACTGCCTTCTCGCCTCCATGGTGGCTGCTGAGTAGTCACTACTTAGTCTTATGCTGTTTCCTTTGTATGTGGTGAATTGCTTTTCTCTTGCTGCTTTCAGAACTTGCTCCTTCTCTTCTATGTTTGACAGTGTGATCAGTATATGTCTCGGAGTGGGTTTTTTTGGATTTATTCTATTTGGAGTTCGCTGAGCATTTATGATTTGTGTATTTATGTTGTTTAGAAGATTTGGGAAGTTTTCCCCAACAATTTCTTTGAATACTCTTCCTAGACCTTTACCCTTTTCTTCCCCTTCTGGGACACCAATGAGTCTTATATTCGGACGTTTCATATTATCTATCATATCCCTGAGGTCCATTTCGAGTTTTTCAATTTTTTTCCCCATTCTTTCTTTTATGCTTTCATTTTCCATTCTGTCATCTTCCAGGTCACTGATTCGTTGTTCAACTTCCTCTAGTCTTGTACTATGAGTGTCCAGAATCTTTTTAATTTGGTCAACAGTTTCTTTAATTTCCATAAGATCATCCATTTTTTTATTTAGTCTTGCAATGTCTTCTTTATGCTCTTCTAGGGTCTTCTTGATTTCCTTCATATCCCGTACTAGGGTCTCATTGTTCATCTTTAGTTCTTTGAGTAGCTGCTCTAGGTGTGTCTCTTCTGGTCTTTTGATTTGGGTGCTTGGGCTTGGGTTATCCATATCGTCTGGTTTTTTCATATGCTTTATAATTTTCTGTTGTTTTTGGCCTCGTGGCATTTGCTGACCTTGATAGGGTTCTTTTAGGGTTTGTAGACCAGTTGAAGTCCTTATCTCTAATTTATCAGATCTACAGCTTCGTGGAGTACACTTTCTCTAAGTAACCAGCAGGTGGCGTCCACGAGCCACCTGTTCTCCACAAGCCAGATCTCCCCTGCTTAGCCTTTTTGGTGAGTGGGGGAGTGAGTCTTGTGGGGCCCAATTGGTGTCCCAAGCTTGCGTGTGTAGTTGGTGTTGCCTGCCCTGTATGTGGGGCGTGTTTCTGGGCAGTCGGGGAGGGGGGGTGGCCCTAACAATCAAATCTCCCTGATGATCCTAGAGTTTTAAAGCTACTGCAATAGTCTAATCCTTCAGTTCAGTCCTGCCACAGTTTGTCTCTGCCACTGACCCACAAGTCTTTGGTATTGGCGTATGGCTCCTGAGACTTGCAAGTGGGCCCCTCTTCCAGGCTGTGCACCCCGGGTCCTCTGTTGAGGGATGACTGTGCTATGTCACAGGTGAGTGCCGTCCCCCCAGGGCAGTTCTGGGCTGCTGGGCTGTGTTGGGAGGCTCCCAGTCTGCTCAAATGATGGCTGAATGGGGCTCTGTTAATTCACACTGCTCCCCCTTCCCAGCTCTGGGACATTCAGCTGAGGTTGCAGGGAAGGCTAATGTCCACGCCCAGTTTTGTGGTGTGTGCCTTTTATTTGAAGCACTTCCATCACACTGGGTTGTCTGGGGCAGCTCTGGGCTATGGGGCTGGCGATGGGCAGGAGTGTTTCCTGTCCACCAGGATGGTGGCTGTGAGCGGACACCCCCCTTTTCTTGGGAAGTTGTGTTGTTTAGTGAATTTTCTCAGCCACTGGATTATTGCCTTTTGTCTCAGAGCTCTCTTAGTTCTGCTCTTGACTTGACGTGCCCAAATTTCAATTCTTTGAAGCTTTCTGTATTGAGCTTCTTAGAGTAATTGTTTTAGAAAAAGCAAAAAGGATTTAAAAAAAAAAAAAAAAAAAAAAAAAAAACGGCCCTCCTCAGAGATCTAATGGGTTATTGAAATGCTAATAGACAAAGCAACCAGGGCCATTAAGGAAAGGTGCACAGGGCAGAGAGATCAGCCTTGCTTCGGGATTTGCATATGCGCCTCAAGGCCTGATCTCCGCCCTTCCCCTTTCTGTGTTCACCAGAACTCCAAAAATCCTCTGCTTTTATTTTGGAGTTTTTCGTGTTGTTTTTTTTCTATGCCTGTCTCCTCTCTGCTGGGCTGGCTGCTCTCAGAGTCTCTGGTGTCTGGTCTCAGTCTATCTATGGTTGGAGTTTGAATCAGTAGAATGAGTTTCCGATAAGAGCAGCCACTGCAATTCTCCCTTCTCCTTCCTGGAGCTGACAGCCCCTCCTCCCCCAGGACTGAGCCTGGCAGGGAGGGGCGCGGGTCCCCTGGCCGCAAAAACTTACAGATTTCGCTGATCTCAGCAGTTCCACGTTTTCATGAGTGTTGTATGAAGTATGCCCAAAGACAGATTGCTCTGTGGTGTCCAGTCCACGCAGTTCCTGGCTTTTTACCTACTTTCCTGGAGGAGTAACTAAAACATACAGCTCACCAGTCTGCCATCTTGCCCCGCCTCTCCTGGTTTATTTTTTAAATCTACTGTAAGCTTAGGAAGCAGACAGGTACGTTCAAATGGGGTGAAGTGTAAGAATTAGCAGGTGCCTCATGAAAGCCGGAGGGAGGCCTCTTCCACGCAGACTCAACCTGCGGGCTCTGGACCAGCAACTGGGACTGCTGAGAGGACCTCTCCGCTTAGGCAGGTGATGTCCACAAACACAGAGGCCCCCCGCACCCCTCCTTGCCGTCTCTTCCCATCCCAAATTAGTCTCTTCACTGGCTAGCGAGCATTCTTGAATAATAGTCCTTAATATCATTTCAAAAATATTTTATTGTGAAACATTATACATAGAGAAAAGGGCATAAAGCAAATGCACTGTTTAATGACTAATTATAAAACAGCATCCCTATAACCATCACCCAGGTCAAGACATAGATTCTTGCCAGCACACCCTAACTTCCAAATACCCCAAGTATTACAAACCACTTTCTCCTCCAATGCCAGTCACCTTTGTCTTGAATTTTATGGTGATCACTTCCTTTTCCCTCTTAAATATGCATCCTATATAATATAGTTTACTTTTGCTTCTTTGGGGTCTTTATAAAGATGGAATCACATTGTCTCAAGCTTCTTTTGCTCAGTATTATGTTTTTGAGATGCATCCACGTTGTTGTGTGTAGCAGTAGTTTGTTCTGTATCATTGCTCCGCATTTATTCCATCATATGAACATGTCAATATGTTCATTCATTCCATTAGTGATGGACATTTAGGTTGCCTCTAGGTTTTGCCTATTGTGAACAATACTTTTGTGGTTCCCAGGCTCTGATTCTTCCAGCCGTAGGAGTAATGGCTACTTTTCTAGTATGTAACCACTTTCCTGTATTAAATTCCTTCTGTTTGTAATACCTTGAGCGCATTCTGTTCTCTGACTGGGTCCTTACTGATACATTTCCTAATAAGCATTTCCCAAATTTTCTGATTATTATAATCACCTGGAGAACTTACTAAAATTACAATTTCTGGGGCCCCAAACCCAGATCTCATAAATCAGACCTTCCTGGAAAGGTGCATGGGAATCTGTTTTCTTAGCAAGTGTCAAGGTAATTCCTGTGACCTGGAAAGTTTGGGAAACACTATCTTTTCTATAATCCTGATCACATTCACTTGTCTTTTCTGAGATGCTCCATTTATAAACTCACTTTCAATCACATGTTTACCATTGGTTCCTCCTCTTTTATCTATAAACCTACTCATATTGTGCTCAATCCTGCCTTTGAACAAACTCACCCTCAACTCCTCCTTCCATTGCCCCAACAAAGTTTTCTTTAGCATACATGCATCTGCTGCCTCCATTTTCCCCGTCTTCCACTCAGTGATCCATCCCACCTAGTCTGGCTTTACTCTCACCAATCTACTAAACCTCCAGAAGGTTCCCATGACCGCTAATCACCGTCCTGACCTCTCTTTGGCCTTTATCCTCTTTGATGTTTCTGCAACATCTGACTCTGGGGCCTCCACTCCTGGATATATTAATATCCTTTCCAGGTCTCCCTGGTGCACCACCTTGATTTTGTTTAGTAATTTCTCTTTTGCCATCCCATAAATATGGTTGTTCCCCAGGGTCTCATGATGATAATTTCTTCCTCACAATGACTCATGCTAACTCACTGCTATAGATGGAAATGGGTGATTTCTCTCAGTTACATTGAGGCTGAGAAAAAGAGTTTTAAACTCCAATTTCTATTGCCCTTTCTGAGTGATTTCCATCTTCCCTGTAGGGACAAATAACACCACCACACCAATAGTACATGCATCGATGTTTCCCTCTTTCTCTCCTGAGGCCCAGACCTATAATAACTTCTTAGTCCTCTTTCTTTCTGGGTGTTTCACAAACATTTCAGGCTCAACCAAAATAATTACTTTTCCCCTCCAGCCTACTTCTTCTCTGGTGTTCCCCAGCTCTGTCACGGACATTGCCATCTTCGTGGTCACCAAAACGCCACACCCTAAAGTGGACATTTCTCCCTCACAGTTCAACTAAGTCCAGTTGATTTCCTTTCCATCCCTTTCCATTTCCACAACTCTGCTTGAGGCCCTCACCGCTGCTGTTCCAGACTATTGCAGCAGCTTCTTAGCTCCATTGTCCAGCCTGTAAACTTTTTTTTCATTCTCTGAAGTAGTGAATTTTAATATTGTATGAAAATTCCAACTTATTTTCCAAGTACATATGTCCTATGATTTTATGTTTATATCCATATACATATATCAAGGTAAAGTCCAATACAAAAAATATATATATCTTTTCCTATGGCCGGTATTCTACAGAAGTAAGACTGTGCAAACTTTATTTTGTAGTCAAACCAGATCACAACACTAAGGCAGGAAGGGGCAGACACATGTCATGTCCACAGTATGTGGCAAAATACCTTGCCTAGCTGATTTCTTCCCACTTCATGAACTCATCACAGAATACTGATTTTTTTTTCAAGTTAGTCTCTACTTCTTGTCTTTGTTCTATACTGAACCAGTTTTTTCAGTACATCTTTTTTTTTAAATTCAGTTTTATTTAAATACAGTCACATACCATACAGTCATCCATGGTGTACAATCAACTGTTCACAGTACCATCATTATAGTTGTGCACTCATCTCCCCAATCAAGTTTTGAACACATTCCCCACTCCAAAAAGAATAAAAATAAGAATAAAAATAAAAGTAAAAAAGAATACCCAAAGCATTCCATTCCTCCTATCCCTCCCTATTTTTCATTTAGTCTTTGTCTCTATTTTTCTACTCACCCATCCATACAGTGGACAAAGGGAGTATGAGCCACAAGGTTTTCACAATCACACAGTCACTCCATGTAAGCTACATAGCTATGCAGTCATCTTCAAGAATCAAGGCTACTGGGTTGCCGTTCAACAGTTCCAGGTATTTCCTTCTAGCTATTCCAATACACTAAAAACTAAAAAGAGGTATCTACATAGTGCATAAAAATACCCTCCAGAGTGACCTCTCGGCTCCATTTGAAATCTCTCAACCACTGAAACTTTGTTTCATTTCGCTTCCCCCTTTTGGTCAAGAAGATTTTCTCAATCCCACGAAGCCAGGTCCAGGCTCATCCCCAGGAGTCATGTCCCACGTTGCCAGGAAGATTTACACCCCTGGGAGTCAGGTCCCACGTAGGGGGGAGGGCAGTGAGTTCACCTGCCGAAAGGGCTTAGAGAGAGAGAGAGAGATGGCCACATCTGAGCAACAAAGAGGTACACAGGGAGAGAGTCTAAGGCACAATTATATGTAGGCTTAGCCTCTCCTTTACAGTAACAAGCTTCCTAAGGGCAAGCACCAAGATCAAGGGTTCATCCTACTAAATTGTTAGTCCTCAATGTTTGTGAGAATGTCAGTAGTAACTCAGGAGAGGAAGTCCAACATTTTTGCATTTGTCCCCAATTCCTCAGGGAGAAATTCTCTGCCCAAATTACTTTGGGATGTATCAGGATTTCACACTAACCTGTCAGTATGTTGTATTTTATGTCATAAAATTATAGACTTAAAAATAGCCCACAGTTTGGGGCTCTGAACTGCCTTCATTGTAATTCTTGATTCAATAACATACATACATACGGAGAGCATTTCTAATCTTCATCTCTATTTCAGACGATTTTCCAGGGTTTCCATTCTCGGTATCATTTCTTCTAAGTGCTGTATTAATTTTCTTACTTCTTCATTTGCAAAATTCTGGAACATTATCAGGTTTTCACGTTAGCTTTGACCGTGTTTTTCTTCCAAAGGGCTTCTTGAAGATTTCATCGAATGTTAAACCAGCGTTTAATCTTGCCTCCTTGCACCTCACAGCTATGAACTGTGAGGATTATAAACAGTCCTTCCTTGTTACTGATCCTAGATTTTTCTTTCAAAAACATGTCTATTTATCTACTTATTTCAGTCCCATGATTACAAAATATTGATGCCACCTCACTGCTATGGAATAAAGTCCAAATTCACATCACAATTGGATACCAACTTCTTTTTCCAGGTTACCTCATTTTCTATCATTCCCCATCCTACTAAACCCAAGCATGGTATTCACAATTGATCATGTTCAATTACCACAATAGTCCATATAATGCCATACTTCCAAATTCTCACCAATATTTATTGTTTTTTTCTAGAATGTGTTTCTCCCCCTGTACATTCCTCATATCCAAATTCAAATGCCACTTTAGTTGATCCCACACTAATCTTTATTCCAACCCCTCTCCCCATCTCAAATTAATCACTGCCTCCTCAGGAGACCCAATATGTTTGTTCACACCATGAACAATCTTGGCATAAGGAACTGACTGCTTGCTCCTGAGGATGCTGTGGGCAGAACGGGCACTTCTAGAGTTCTATATGGCACATTGAATTCTGGTTAATTGTCTGGCTTTCTGTCCTGCTACAAGACCACATCTTATTTATTTTTGTATCTGTACTGCCGGCACAGTACCTTGAGGGGACAATCAGTAAATATTTGCTAAATTGAATTGCTGAGATTGTATTGCAGGTTAAGCACCTGGATTTGGGATGGCCAAAAAAAAAAAAAAAAAAAAAAAAGATAGAAGAAATTGTTTTGGAGCCAGTGATAAATATAATCTAAGCCATATTTATAGAGAGAGAGATCCTGTCAGCATGTTAAAGTCTAACTGATGAATTGTGGAGATATTTTTAGGCAGCAGTAACATCCTGTGCCCCTTGCCTGTTTTAGACATCTCCCTTCCCACATGTACCCACCGCTGCTTACTGGTCTCAGGAGGAAAACCCATTGTTCTAGTTTGTTAAAGTGCCCAAAGCAGATACCACAAAATTGTTTGGCTCTTCATAATGGGCAATTATTAGTTTACAAGCTTACAGTTCTGAGGCTGTGAAAATGTTCAAATCAAGGCATCATCCAGATGATACCTTCCTCCTGAAGACTGGCTGCGGCAATCATGGATTCCTCTGTCACATGGCGAGGCACACGGCATCTGCTGGTCTCTCCCTTCTCTTCCAGGTTTTGTTAAGTTCAGCTCCTTGCTTCTGTGGCTTTCCCTTTGTCGGAATTTCATTCTCTTATAAAGGATTCCAGTAAGAGGATTACAACCCACCCTGAATGAGGTGGATCACATCTTAACTTAAGATACTACTCACCAAAAGATTCTGCTTTTCCACACCCATAGGAATGGATTAACTCTGAAAACACACTTTTCTGGAGTCCATACAGCTTCAAACCATCATGCCCGTGGCATCAATAAGGTTGAAAGTCTCTGTGCTGTGCTGGTTTGTATATATTATGTCCCCCAAAAAGCCATATTCTTTAATGCAATCTTGTGTGGACAGAGTTATTAATCTTTTTAATTAGGGTGTGACCTCTTGATTGAATTTTACTGTGGAGATTTGACCCTGCCCATTCAGGGTAGGTCTTGATTAATTTACTGGAGTCCTTTAAAGGGAGCGCTCACAGAGAGCAGAGAGATGAAACAACCCGGTATATGCTAAGCCAGGAGACCCAGACACTTACTCACACTTTGAGATGTGGGCCCAGAGTTTGCTCTCAGGAAGCTAAGAGAGGACAAAATGCCCCAAGAGCAGCTGAGAGAGGCTCTTGGAGAGATGCTTGGGAACTGACACTTAGGGATGCTTGGAGACATTTGGAGATGCTAGCCTACAGACATTTTGGAGAAGGCCATGTTGAAACCAGAACCCCAGAACTAAGGATCAGCAGATGCCAGCCATGTGCCTTTCAAGCTAACAGAGATTTTCCAGATGCCATCAGCTGTTCTTCAGTGAAGGTATCCTCTTGTTGATGCTTTAGTTTGGACACTTTTATGGCTTTAGGACTATAAATTTGTAACCAAATAAGCCCCCTTTATAAAAGCCAATCCATTTCTGGTATTTTGCATAATGGCAGCATTAGCAAACCAGAGCAGTCCCCATCCATGGGTTTTTCACTTTTACATCTTCATAAGATGCAGGAAATTTCAGGTCTTGAAGAAACAAAATAATGTGTACACATCTCTGTTGTAGCCCTTGTCACATTGAATCATTAGCAGTAGTAGTAAAGTTTCTTTCTCCCCAGCTTAACTGAGCTTCCGGAGAACAGGGGCAATGGACCTGCCATATATTACATGCACAGCCTAAGTTTTATTGACGTATTGCATGCATACATGGATGCATAGAAGGATGGATGGCTAGATCCAAGTATTTTACTATCAACAATCGATATGAACTACTGCCTTTCTTACGATCCCCCCACCTCACCCCCTATAGTCGGAGGGACATAGCTCCATTTCTAGGCCAAAGAGAAAGGGTGAGCTTGTCTGAAAACTGACATTTTGATCCTTTTTCACAGTTTTCTCCACCATGCATCTTTCTCTTGTACTACATTATAGCTTTTGAGGATGGAAGAAAAGGGAGAGAAGAACATTTTGCTCAATAGTTTTCACCTGTTCTTTTCAAAGTAGCATTTCTGAAGATTTTTAAATTTTATTTTCATTTATGCAATGTTTGAATAGGTAGTATGTTCACAAGCTATAAAATTCAAATGGTTCAAAGAGTATATAAGTGAAAAGTTCTATCCAGTTCCCATTTTTAAGTGTAGCTACTGGCGCTACTTTCTTGGATATCCTTCTAGAGATAGTCCAAGCTGCTTTAAAAAAATGCAGTTTTCCCTACTTGTAAGCAAATGGAAGCATACTTTACACCATCTTTTCTCAACCTTGGCTGCAGGTTATATCATTTGAGGGAGTTTTCAAGAAAAATTAAATCAGAATCTCTGGGGGAGGGACCCAGCCAGGAGAATTTTTTTAAAGCTCCCCCGGTGATTCTAATATGCATCCAGGGTGGAACTCTATTGGGCACACACTGTTCTGCGGCTTGCTTTTTTTTTTTTTTTAACAATACATCTTAAAGATCCTGCTGTAGCAATCTATAAGAGTATCCTCTTCTTTTAACAGCTGCGATGGTATTCTATCGGATAGATGGAACACAATGCACATTTAGGAGCATCACATAGTTTCCAGTATTTTGTGCTTATCACCAATGCCGCAACAAATAATCTTTTACATATGTCATTTGCATGTATGTCTGTAGAATCAAGTCTTCCAAGTGCCAATGCGGAGTCTAAGAACAAGAACATTTGCAATTATGTTAACTATTTGTAATTTTACTAAATATCTCATGCTAAATATTTGATAGGTATTACTAAACTGCCCTGTGAGGATTAATTATTAAGTCAGGTTTGTGGAGAGTTTTTAAAGTGAAAAGTGTGATCGCATTTCAGAGACGTATGTGTGAGAACATGATTACTGAACTTGGGCTTAAATTTCAAAAAGTGACTAGAGAATGGAAAAGTGGATCATTTGTCATAGGTTACCGGTGCCTTTCCTGACTGGCGGGTTGGCTGGCTGCTCAGTTTCTCGTTTCTTCCTTGTCATTAAAGAGTTTTCTTCTCAGAAAGGAAACAATATGTGCTCTTTGATGTGGTTCAGAAAAAAAGAGACCAACACCACATTTTAAAATGCTTTGTGGAGGAGCATCCCGAGGCGGCTCTTTAGAAGGAAGAGCTCACACAGCTATGGTTCAAACAAGAGACATTTTTAGAGAATTTCTGACTCTGAAGGAATTTTCTCGTTTACGAAAACACAAAAGCAAATAATGGAAAATGCAGATACAATTATTCTCAATATGATGGGTGAGACGGTGAATCTGTGCTTTAAGGATATGCTAAAAGTTGAAGACAGTAAATCAAGCACTGAATTAGAAACACCAGTTCGGACAAAGAAGCGTATTCCTCGTACAAAGAAATGTATTCCTAGGTGCAAAAAACTGACATGCTCTTGGTAGGTTCCACATTTGTATAAGAAAGAAGAGTCTACTCTGTAACATTCATCTTCTCTGCGTCCTTTAAAACCTCTTTCCTCCTCCTCAGAGAGACAGAGATGCAGAGAGGCAGAGGCAAAGATGGAGACACACAGAGAAACAGAACACAATTTCTTTTGCTTATGACATGTTTTTTAATAGCCGTTGGGTTAGACCACAGTAAAATAGATCATTTCCATGTCAAATGAGTTTTATGGTATTCTGTATTTCTTGAAGAAATTCAATCATTAGTCTATGAATCCTCTATCAGTTGAGGTTCTTTGAGAGAAGCAATAGAAATTGATGAGCTTAAGCAAAAAAAAAGGGAGAAGGTTATTTAAATGACACTGAACAAAACACAGAATTAAAAGCAGGATCCAGGGCAGTTCTGGGGACAAAGACTTAGGCCCGGATGGAACTTCTACCAGGGTTTTTGTCATCGGTTGTTTTCAAATTCCCAGGAAAAATAATCTGCTTGGCTTGGCTTCATCACCTGCCCATCTCCTGTGGTTGGGGGTTGCATCTGAAACCTCAAAGTGGTGTGGGCAGTAGGATATACCATAGCTACCACCCAAACACCCAAAAATTTATAACCACACATATCTGATTTGGGGTGAATGGAAATGCCATATTGAAATGCTAATCACAGTTTATGATTTCGCTCTTTGTGAAAATGAGTAGACGTCTGATTAGGATTAAGATTGGATAAAAACATTTTCAAAGGTTCTTTGTGAGATTGGAGGGTATTGAACTTGTTTCAGTCTCCTAGACAATACCTATCATTTTGTAAAAAGTGGGCATTTAAAAAGCAGTGTGTGTGGAGGCGGGGCAAGATGGCAGACTGGTGAGCTGTATGTTTTAGTTACTCCTCCAGGAAAGTAGGTAAAAAGCCAGGAACTGCGTGGACTGGACACCACAGAGCAATCTGTCTTTGGGCATACTTCATACAACACTCATGAAAACGTGGAACTGCTGAGATCAGCGAAATCTGTAAGTTTTTGTGGCCAGGGGACCCGCGCCCCTCCCTGCCAGGCTCAGTCCCGTGGGAGGAGGGGCTGTCAGCTCCAGGAAGGAGAAGGGAGAACTGCAGTGGCTGCTCTTACCGGAAACTCATTCTACTGATTCAAACTCCAACCATAGATAGACTGAGGCCAGACACCAGAGACTCTGAGAGCAGCCAGCCCAGCAGAGAGGAGACAGGCATAGAAAAAAAACAACACGAAAAACTCCAAAATAAAAGCAGAGGATTTTTGGAGTTCTGGTGAACACAGAAAGGGGAAGGGCGGAGATCAGGCCTTGAGGCGCATATGCAAATCCCGAAGCAAGGATGATCTCTCTGCCCTGGGCACTTTTCCTTAATGGCCCTGGTTGCTTTGTCTATTAGCATTTCAATAACCCATTAGATCTCTGAGGAGGGCCGTTTTTTTTTTTTTTAAATCCTTTTTGCTTTTTCTAAAACAATTACTCTAAGAAGCTCAATACAGAAAGCTTCAAAGAATTGAAATTTGGGCACGTCAAGTCAAGAGCAGAACTAAGAGAGCTCTGAGACAAAAGGCAATAATCCAGTGGCTGAGAAAATTCACTAAACAACACAACTTCCCAAGAAAAGGGGGGTGTCCGCTCACAGCCACCATCCTAGTGGACAGGAAACACTCCTGCCCATCGCCAGCCCCATAGCCCAGAGCTGCCCCAGACAACCCAGTGTGATGGAAGTGCTTCAAATAACAGGCACACACCACAAAACTGGGCGTGGACATTAGCCTTCCCTGCAACCTCAGCTGAATGTCCCAGAGCTGGGAAGGGGGAGCAGTGTGAATTAACAGAGCCCCATTCAGCCATCATTTGAGCAGACTGGGAGCCTCCCAACACAGCCCAGCAGCCCAGAACTGCCCTGGGGGGACGGCACTCACCTGCGACATAGCACAGTCATCCCTCAACAGAGGACCCGGGGTGCACAGCCTGGAAGAGGGGCCCACTTGCAAGTCTCAGGAGCCATACGCCAATACCAAAGACTTGTGGGTCAGTGGCAGAGACAAACTGTGGCAGGACTGAACTGAAGGATTAGACTATTGCAATAGCTTTAAAACTCTAGGATCATCAGGGAGATTTGATTGTTAGGGCCACCCCCCCTACCCGACTGCCCAGAAACACGCCCCACATACAGGGCAGGCAACACCAACTACACACGCAAGCTTGGGACACCAATTGGGCCCCACAAGACTCACTCCCCCACTCACCAAAAAGGCTAAGCAGGGGAGATCTGGCTTGTGGAGAACAGGTGGCTCGTGGACGCCACCTGCTGGTTACTTAGAGAAAGTGTACTCCACGAAGCTGTAGATCTGATAAATTAGAGATAAGGACTTCAACTGGTCTACAAACCCTAAAAGAACCCTATCAAGGTCAGCAAATGCCACGAGGCCAAAAACAACAGAAAATTATAAAGCATATGAAAAAACCAGACGATATGGATAACCCAAGCCCAAGCACCCAAATCAAAAGACCAGAAGAGACACACCTAGAGCAGCTACTCAAAGAACTAAAGATGAACAATGAGACCCTAGTACGGGATATGAAGGAAATCAAGAAGACCCTAGAAGAGCATAAAGAAGACATTGCAAGACTAAATAAAAAAATGGATGATCTTATGGAAATTAAAGAAACTGTTGACCAAATTAAAAAGATTCTGGACACTCATAGTACAAGACTAGAGGAAGTTGAACAACGAATCAGTGACCTGGAAGATGACAGAATGGAAAATGAAAACATAAAAGAAAGAATGGGGAAAAAAATTGAAAAACTCGAAATGGACCTCAGGGATATGATAGATAATATGAAACGTCCGAATATAAGACTCATTGGTGTCCCAGAAGGGGAAGAAAAGGGTAAAGGTCTAGGAAGAGTATTCAAAGAAATTGTTGGGGAAAACTTCCCAAATCTTCTAAACAACATAAATACACAAATCATAAATGCTCAGCGAACTCCAAATAGAATAAATCCAAAAAAACCCACTCCGAGACATATACTGATCACACTGTCAAACATAGAAGAGAAGGAGCAAGTTCTGAAAGCAGCAAGAGAAAAGCAATTCACCACATACAAAGGAAACAGCATAAGACTAAGTAGTGACTACTCAGCAGCCACCATGGAGGCGAGAAGGCAGTGGCACGATATATTTAAAATTCTGAGTGAGAGGAATTTCCAGCCAAGAATACTTTATCCAGCAAAGCTCTCCTTCAAATTTGAGGGAGAGCTTAAATTTTTCACAGACAAAGAAATGCTGAGAGAATTTGCTAACAAGAGACCTGCCCTACTGGAGATACTAAAGGGAGCCCTACAGACAGACAAACAAAGACAGGACAGAGAGACTTGGAGAAAGGTTCAGTACTAAAGAGATTCGGTATGGGTACAATAAAGGATATTAATAGAGAGAGGGAAAAATATGGCAAACATAATCCAAAGGATAAGATGGCCGATTCAAGAAATGCCTTCACGGTTTTAACATTGAATGTAAATGGATTAAACTCCCCAATTAAAAGATATAGATTCGCAGAATGGATCAAAAAAAATGAACCATCAATATGTTGCATACAAGAGACTCATCTTAGACACAGGGACACAAAGAAACTGAAAGTGAAAGGATGGAAAAAAATATTTCATGCAAGCTACAGCCAAAAGAAAGCAGGTGTAGCAATATTAATCTCAGATAAAATAGACTTCAAATGCAGGGATGTTTTGAGAGACAAAGAAGGCCACTACATACTAATAAAAGGAGCAATTCAGCAAGAAGAAATAACAATCGTAAATGTCTATGCACCCAATCAAGGTGCCACAAAATACATGAGAGAAACTTTGGCAAAACTAAAGGAAGCAATTGATGTTTCCACAATAATTGTGGGAGACTTCAACACATCACTCTCTCCTATAGATAGATCAACCAGACAGAAGACCAATAAGGAAATTGAAAACCTAAACAATCTGATAAATGAATTAGATTTAACAGACATCTACAGGACATTACATCCCAAATCAACAGGATACACATACTTTTCTAGTGCTCATGGAACTTTCTCCAGAATAGATCATATGCTGGGACATAAAACAAGCCTCAATAAATTTAAAAAGATTGAAATTATTCAAAGCACATTCTCTGACCACAATGGAATACAATTAGAAGTCAATAACCATCAGAGACTTAGAAAATTCACAAATACCTGGAGGTTAAACAACACACTCCTAAACAATCAGTGGGTTAAAGAAGAAATAGCAAGAGAAATTGCTAAATATATAGAAACGAATGAAAATGAGAACACAACATACCAAAACCTATGGGATGCAGCAAAAGCAGTGCTAAGGGGGAAATTTATAGCACTAAACGCATATATTAAAAAGGAAGAAAGAGCCAAAATCAAAGAACTAATGGATCAACTGAAGAAGCTAGAAAATGAACAGCAAACCAATCCTAAACCAAGTACAAGAAAAGAAATAACAAGGATTAAAGCAGAAATAAATGACATAGAGAACAAAAAAACAATAGAAAGGATAAATATCACCAAAAGTTGGTTCTTTGAGAAGATCAACAAGATTGACAAGCCCCTAGCTAGACTGACAAAATCAAAAAGAGAGAAGACCCATATAAACAAAATAATGAATGAAAAAGGTGACATAACTGCAGATCCTGAAGAAATTAAAAAAATTATAAGAGGATATTATGAACAACTGTATGGCAACAAACTGGATAATGTAGAAGAAATGGACAATTTCCTGGAAACATATGAACAACCTAGACTGACCAGAGAAGAAATAGAAGACCTCAACCAACCCATCACAAGCAAAGAGATCCAATCAGTCATCAAAAATCTTCCCACAAATAAATGCCCAGGGCCAGATGGCTTCACAGGGGAATTCTACCAAACTTTCCAGAAAGAACTGACACCAATCTTACTCAAACTCTTTCAAAACATTGAAAAAAATGGAACACTACCTAATTCATTTTATGAAGCTAACATCAATCTAATACCAAAACCAGGCAAAGATGCTACAAAAAAGGAAAACTACCGGCCAATCTCCCTAATGAATATAGATGCAAAAATCCTCAACAAAATACTTGCAAATCGAATCCAAAGACACATTAAAAAAATCATACACCATGACCAAGTGGGGTTCATTCCAGGCATGCAAGGATGGTTCAACATAAGAAAAACAATCAATGTATTACAACACATTAAAAACTCGAAAGGGAAAAATCAATTGATCATCTCAATAGATGCTGAAAAAGCATTTGACAAAATCCAACATCCCTTTTTGATAAAAACACTTCAAAAGGTAGGAATTGAAGGAAACTTCCTCAACATGATAAAGAGCATATATGAAAAACCCACAGCCAGCATAGTACTCAATGGTGAGAGACTGAAAGCCTTCCCTCTAAGATCAGGAACAAGACAAGGATGCCCACTGTCACCACTGTTATTCAACATTGTGCTGGAAGTGCTAGCCAGGGCAATCCGGCAAGACAAAGAAATAAAAGGCATCCAAATTGGAAAAGAAGAAGTAAAACTGTCATTGTTTGCAGATGATATGATGTTATATCTAGAAAACCCTGAGAAATCAACGATACACCTACTAGAGCTAATAAACAAATTTAGCAAAGTAGCGGGATACAAGATTAATGCACATAAGTCAGTAATGTTTCTATATGCTAGAAATGAACAAACTGAAGAGACACTCAAGAAAAAGATACCATTTTCAATAGCAACTAAAAAAATCAAGTACCTAGGAATAAACTTAACCAAAGATGTAAAAGACCTATACAAAGAAAACTACATAACTCTACTAAAAGAAATAGAAGGGGACCTTAAAAGATGGAAAAATATTCCATGTTCATGGATAGGAAGGCTAAATGTCATTAAGATGTCAATTCTACCCAAACTCATCTACAGATTCAATGCAATCCCAATCAAAATTCCAACAACCTACTTTGCAGACTTGGAAAAGCTAGTTATCAAATTTATTTGGAAAGGGAAGATGCCTCGAATTGCTAAAGACACTTTAAAAAAGAAAAACGAAGTGGGAGGACTTACACTCCCTGACTTTGAAGCTTATTATAAAGCCACAGTTGCCAAAACAGCATGGTACTGGCACAAAGATAGACATATAGATCAATGGAATCGAATTGAGAATTCAGAGATAGACCCTCAGATCTATGGCCGACTGATCTTTGATAAGGCCCCCAAAGTCACCGAACTGAGCCATAATGGTCTTTTCAACAAATGGGGCTGGGAGAGTTGGATATCCATATCCAAAAGAATGAAAGAGGACCCCTACCTCACCCCCTACACAAAAATTAACTCAAAATGGACCAAAGATCTCAATATAAAAGAAAGTACCATTAAACTCCTAGAAGATAATGTAGGAAAACATCTTCAAGACCTTGTATTAGGAGGCCACTTCCTAGACTTTACACCCAAAGCACAAGCAACAAAAGAGAAAATAGATAAATGGGAACTCCTCAAGCTTAGAAGTTTCTGCACCTCAAAGGAATTTCTCAAAAAGGTAAAGAGGCAGCCAACTCAATGGGAAAAAATTTTTGGAAACCATGTATCTGACAAAAGACTGATATCTTGCATATACAAAGAAATCCTACAACTCAATGACAATAGTACAGACAGCCCAATTATAAAATGGGCAAAAGATATGAAAAGACAGTTCTCTGAAGAGGAAATACAAATGGCCAAGAAACACATGAAAAAATGTTCAGCTTCACTAGCTATTAGAGAGATGCAAATTAAGACCACAATGAGATACCATCTAACACCGGTTAGAATGGCTGCCATTAAACAAACAGGAAACTACAAATGCTGGAGGGGATGTGGAGAAATTGGAACTCTTATTCATTGTTGGTGGGACTGTATAATGGTTCAGCCACTCTGGAAGTCAGTCTGGCAGTTCCTTAGAAAACTAGATATAGAGCTACCATTCGATCCAGCGATTGCACTTCTCGGGATATACCCGGAAGATCGGAAAGCAGTGACACGAACAGATATCTGCACGCCAATGTTCATAGCAGCATTATTCACAATTGCCAAGAGATGGAAACAACCCAAATGTCCATCAACAGATGAGTGGATAAATAAAATGTGGTATATACACACGATGGAATACTACGCGGCAGTAAGAAGGAACGATCTGGTGAAACATATGACAACATGGATGAACCTTGAAGACATAATGCTGAGCGAAATAAGCCAGGCACAAAAAGAGAAATATTATATGCTACCACTAATGTGAACTTTGAAAAATGTAAAACAAATGGTTTATAATGTAGAATGTAGGGGATCTAGCAGTAGAGAGCAATTAAGGAAGGGGGAACAATAATCCAAGAAGAACAGATAAGCTATTTAACGTTCTGGGGATGCCCAGAAATGACTATGGTCTGTTAATTTCTGATGGATGTAGTAGGAACAAGTTCACTGAAATGTTGCTATAGTATGTAACTTTCTTGGGGTAAAGTAGGAACATGTTGGAAGTTAAGCAGTTATCTTAGGTTAGTTGTCTTTTTCTTACTCCCTTGCTATGGTCTCTTTGAAATGTTCTTTTATTGTATGTTTGTTTTCTTTTTAACTTTTTTTTTCATACAGTTGATTTGAAAAAAGAAGGGAAAGTTAAAAAAAAAAAAAGAAAAAAGACAAACAAGAAAAAAAATAAAAATAAAAATAAAACGATGTAGTGCCCCCTTGAGGAGCCTGTGGAGAATGCAGGGGTATTCGCCTACCCCACCTCCATGGTTGCTAACATGACCACAGACATAGGGGACTGGTGGTTTGATGGGTTGAGCCCTCTACCATAAGTTTCACCCTTGGGAAGACGGTTGCTGCAAAGGAGAGGCTAGGCCTCCCTGTATTTGTGCCTAAGAGTCTCCTCCTGAATGCCTCTTTGTTGCTCAGATGTGGCCCTCTCTCTCTGGCTAAGCCAACTTGAAAGGTGAAATCACTGCCCTCCCCCCTACGTGGGATCAGACACCCAGGGAAGTGAATCTCCCTGGCAACGTGGAATATGACTCCCGGGGAGGAATGTAGACCCGGCATCGTGGGATGGAGAACATCTTCTTGACCAAAAGGGGGATGTGAAAGGAAATGAAATAAGCTTCAGTGGCAGAGAGATTCCAAAACGAGCCGAGAGATCACTCTGGTGGGCACTCTTACGCACACTTTAGACAACCTTTTTTAGGTTCTAAAGAATTGGGGTAGCTGGTGGTGGATACCTGAAACTATTAAACTACAACCCAGAACCCATGAATCTCGAAGACAGTTGTATAAAAATGTAGCTTATGAGGGGTGACAGTGGGATTGGGAATGCCATAAGGACCAAACTCCACTTTGTCTAGTTTATGGATCGATGTGTAGAAAAGTAGGGGAAGCAAACAAACAGACAAAGGTACCTAGTGTTCTTTTTTACTTCAATTGCTCTTTTTCACTCTAATTATTATTCTTGTTATTTTTGTGTGTGTGCTAATGAAGGTGTCAGGGATTGATTTAGGTGATGAATGTACAACTATGTAATGGTAGTGTAAACAATCAAAAGTACAATTTGTTTTCTATGACTGCGTGGTATGTGAATATATCTCAATAAAATGATGATTAAAAAAAAAAAAAAAAAAAAAAAAAAAAAAAAGCAGTGTGCTGATAGTAGAGAAGCCAGCAGCACAAGGAAGGAGGATAGACAAGGAGAGGTGAAATTAAAGACTTTCTTTTCAAACCAGCCTCCATTTCTGTGGCTTTCTGAAATGGTTTGGCTTGGCTGACTCCAAGTATCATACTTGATCATTCTTTAATTTACAGAATTAAAAATTCATAAGTTCCAAAAGAGTATCTCAACGCCAGGAAACTACTTCTTTTTTATATATGTTATAAGTCTTGCTGGTAATCTGAACCCCCTTCGCCGTCACAGTTTTTCCCCATTGCTCTGCAAAGTCTAGGAAAAAATAAAAACTTTATGACCATGAGCCCTATTTCATTTCCTTTCTTAATTAACCCCATGAAAGGCCACCCATGCAGATACTAGAAGACTCAACTGTAAACTGCAGCAACCACATTTCTGCTTCCTCTTGTTGAAAAGGCAAAAATGACAAAATATAAAACAAAAGCAAATAAATAGTAACTACTGGTTTTTACCGTGATAGTTCACACCTGATGAAGTTGTGAGGTTATCCATAGTCTTCATGGGGTCAGTTTAAAATATTGTTAATAACCCTCTCCAGAACCCAAGATGTCTGGTTTGTTCAACTGGCCTCCCCACGTCTTTGGCTCCTCTTCTGCACAAAAACCCTGCAGTCCTCAAAACCCTTCCCCCTTCTGAAACTCTCCACATCCACCCAGATTTCTTCTATAAAGTCCTCCTCGATTGCTGTGAAACTAATTACTTTTATTCTTCCAGGGTTGTATAAGCTTTTGGGATGTCAAAGTGTATTTTTTAAAAATTTAAAAGCCTGACTCTCATACAAATATAGGATGAACACAGGTCGGTTGTTTACTTAGCTAACTCACAAGGGTGCCACAAGGATGGGAAAGCTGATTCAAAGGTGAATTCAACGAGCAGTTTATATAGGCAGTCAGCAAAGGCATGCTAAAATAAGTTTTCTGTGCTACAGATAAAACTGGTTAATGTCCCATAAGGTAATAAAGCTAACTTTTAGAGTTCTCTTCTTTCAGAAATCTAGCAGAATCTGAGCCCTAATCATTAGTAAATAGCAAGATAAACAAAAGTGCATCTTAAAGAGAATTAAATAATTCTTGGTGGGTCTTGGCTAGCCAGTGCTCCAGTATGATATTGAAGGGGCATGCAGTCATCCTGTTATCTCATATCCAAGTTTTTGGAAAATTTTTCTTGATCGGGTCAATAGCCCCTTTTCAGGAAGCAAAAGAGAAGTTTGGAGAAATTAGTTAATTGCTCAAGCTCACACAACTGGTAAGGTGCGAGTTGGGACTTGAAACTAAGTCTGCTTGGCTACAGCACAGTACTGCCCCAAATGCATAGCAAAGGGTGGCAGGGGATGAGCTGCAGCAGACAGAGTTAGCAGAAGACACATCCCACTTGCGTGTGCACATGACAATCCAGGGAATACAAATTCTTACTAATTGTCATGAAAATCCCATGACCTATCTAGACTACCTCTGGATACCATTGGTAATATCAGCTAAAAGGTATATAATTAGTTGGTTTTAGGTGCCATTCTGCAAAAGAGTTCTATGATTCTGTGTTTTATTTCAGCAGCTAGATTGTAACTTCTTTGACAGCAGCATTCACGGATTTAACATTATGGCATTTACTCAACAAATATTTGCTCAGTACCATCTTCTGTGGGAGATTAAATTTTCCAAAGACCGCCATGTCTATATATTTATCCCCTCTCACATGCTCTTTCCACAATGGGCCAGACACTTCTTCAACCCAGAGGACAAACAGGTTCCCCCCAACCAAGGTTTCCGGGTGGAGCATGTGACTGCCCTGACCATTGGAGCATGAAACAAGTGGCGCTCAGGACTTTTGAGGCTGGGTGGTCAAAAGGTCAGAGCTTCCACTTGGCTCTCTCTCCCTTGGACACTTGTCCTTTGAACCCAACCACCATATTGTGAGGAAGCCCAGGCTGCATGGAGAGACCATGTATGGACGTGCTGACCAACATTCCCACACCCCAGCCAACACCAGCTCCGTATGCGTGAACACCCAGAATGTGAGTGCACAAACCTTCAGATAATTTCAGTTCCCAGCCTTCACATCTTTCTGCTGAGGCCCCAGGCATTGTGGAACAGAGAAAAATTATCCCTACTGTGCCCTGTCTGAATTCCTAACCCAGAGAAACCAAGAGAGATACTAAATGTTTTTATGATGTTGTTGTTTTCACTAACTGTGTTCTGGAATAATTTCATATGCAGCTATAGATAATTAATACACCAACTATTTTTTAGGCACTGTGGTGTTAATAGTTTCAACTTTTCATCAGCAGCTTGATACCAATCAAAAGGGGAGGGGGGTGTTCTCTGCCCAACATGTTCAAATGACGAATTCCTGGGACACCAGGGTTTCAAAGAGAGAGAGAGTTTATTGCTAAGTGCAAAGCAGGAGATCAGATGACCTCTCTGCCTAAAAATCTGCCTCCCCAAACTGCAATAATTCTGATAGTTTTATAGGATAAAAAGATGGGCAGATTTTAGGACAATGAGTACAATGGCTTGAGACGATGAAGTTAGAGATGATCTAATTATTGAACATGCAGATTGATTACATGCTCAGTCACAGAATGTATGTAAGAAAATAGCAGCTTTAATATGATGATGGGTGTGATTTTTAGTATTATAATGAGGTATAAATCACTTATAGGTTAAAGTCTAAGCTACTGCTCATGTCAGGTGGGCCGGTTTGGTTAGATCCAGCTTCGTCTAGTGTAAGAAAGTTTAGAAATTGGGATGGGTTGGTTCTGGGCTGACTCAGGTTCCTTCATTAATAAATATTAGGGGCTGTCTTTTGTGATCATAAGACTCTAAAGTTGAAAACCAGGATAAGGGGGTACAAGTGGGACCAGTCACAAGGTTTTTACAGTCACAAGATAAAGGTTATATAGCTACACAATAATTATCAGAAATCAAGGCAGCTGAATTACAGTTCAGTAATTTCAGGTACTTCCTTTTGGCTATTCTAATATACTGGAAGGTAAGAAGAGCATCCATATAATGACTCAATAACCGTAATGATTTGTTAATTCTTAATTTCTCAGTTACAAGCACAAATGTAAATGTCATGTAGTTATTCCTAATTTTGCTGAGCCATGAATTTGAATCCTGCTCACTGAGGGGCAGGTGTGCTGAGTTCCATAGCTGGCAAGGAAACATCAGTCTCCTCCTGGCGTCTACATCGCAGTCTTTCTTGGTGGTTTCTGCTTGTAATTGGTTATGCCATAGCTCTCATAGAGAGAGAAAACTTCAGCTCTTACTTCTGAATTGTATACTTGAAAGTGGTTCAAGTGGGAAATTTTATGTTGAATATATGCTACAGCAAACTTAAAAAAAAACAAACATCAAACCGTACAACACAAAGAATGACTCCTAATATATACTATGGACTTTAGCTAAAAATATAATTATAGTAATATTGTTTCATCAGTTATAGCAAATGAACCACACTAATGCAGAACATTAATAATAGGGAAAACTATGTGTGAGGGGCAGGGGGCATAAATAGGAACTTGTAATTTCTGCCTGATTTTCCTGTAAACCTACAACTGCTCTTAGAATATCAAAACAAAAAAAACACTTCAGCCCTTTGAGAAATACAATCCTGAAAAGAAAGTCAAGGTCTTGTCCCCCAAAGCAAAGGAAAATTGGGGATGTTTAAGAAAATAATGGTTCTTAGTAGGAAAAATAGGACGTTCACTCTAAACTGTAGTGTGGAACCTCACATTCAGTGGTGCAGCTGATCAGATCTGACATCAACTTGCCCACCATATTGTCTGGATGATGATATTTCTTCAAGCATTCCAGCCGATGCCCAATTACAGTTTATGGAGCGATGGTTTGCCAGAGTGGAGATGTGCACATATGTAGCATTAGGAAGGTCTCTGGATGTATCCAGATAAACTGTCAAAGGTCAACTGAGCTACTTTTTATTTTCCTAGCTCAGGAGTTCCCAACCTGTGAGGTGTGAGATTTCCCAAGTCCTCTGCCAAAGAACCTCAATAAACTAAACAGACCTCTGGTAAAGTAATTATTAGTGGGCCCTGACTCAGAATTTTTGGCATCAGGGACATAGAAGCTGATTAAGTAGCTTTCCCCAGCAATAGGCCTAATCAGATAAGTGTGCTTGAAGGAATACTCGAGGTTTAAGAGCAGGAGCACAATAAATGACTAGAAAGAGCTGCATTTTTCAGACTCCTTGGTTTTTACATCTGTTGGAGGCTGTACTAGATAGAAATGGCAAGCAGGAAAATGAAGGCAGGCAGCATAGCATAGCCACTAAGAACTTGGACTTTAGCATCTTAGAGTCTGAGTTGAGTTCTGCTTCTGCCATTTGCTAGCATTGTAGTTTCTCTGTCTCAGTTTACTCGTCTGTAAAATGGGAATAATGACAGTGCTTGCCTCATAAGGCATTTCTGAGGATTAAGTAGGAAAAGCTTTTAGCACAGTGCCTGTCACACAATGAGAAACTAAGGGCTCCTTTCACCCCACCATCCTCCTGCCTCAGACTTGCATTTACTCTCCGTGTATTTATGGTCTGTCTCTCCGTCTAGAATATGAGCTCCAGGATGTCAAGAACCTCTGTTTGCTCATTGTTCACATCCATGTCTCTGAGGCCTAGAACAGTGCCTGCCCCAGAGTAGGTGCTCAATATGTATCTGCTGAATAAATAAATAGTTCCTTTTTTGTGTATTTCTAGATCATAGTGTAAACAAGTTGCTGTTGCTAATAATAAGATCGACAATAACAAGAACTAACGAACATTGATCACTTATTGTGAACCAGATACTAAGCTAAGTGCTTTACATACCTTGTCTCATTTAATTGCTGTAACAGTCCTGGGTGGATATTATTATCATGCCTATTCTGCAGAGTTTTAGAGATACTATTTAATTTTCCCCAAGTCCCATGGCTGCAAGTGGAGCTAAGCTCAGGCCTGACCCCAAAGCCTGTTCTCTTAAAGTCGTACAATATTGTTACCTGCCCAAAAGTTTTGGAAATCACTTTACTTGACAGAGCATCCTGCTAATCTTTATTGCTTTATGGCAAAGCAGAGTTCTTGGTGATGGAAATTCCATTTGTTTTAGCTCTGATGCCCTTTTGCTATTTGGGGAGGAACTGGGTTTAGGGGGTACACTGCATAACTGAAGCAATAGTTTCCAAAATGCCATTTTCATTGTGCCATATTAATATTTTCATAGTTACATGCACAGGTTTATCTATTTCAGCTCACTTGGACTCTGAGGCAAGGTTTGAAAATCAGTTGTTTTTTTTTTTAATTATATTGTGGTCAAATATACAAAACTCAAAATTTTGCATTTTAACCATTTTTTAAGTGTACAATTCAGTGGCATTTAGTACATTTGCAATGATGTGCAGTCATCACCTCTATCTAGTTCCAGAACATTTTCGTCACCCCAAAGGGACACCCCATACTCATTAGTAGTCAATCCCTAATACCCCTGCCTCCAGCCCTGGAACCTCTAATCTACATTCTGTCTCTATGAATTTGCCTGTTCTTGATATTTCTTATGGTGGAATCATGCAATATGTATCCTTTTATGTCTGATAAAATCAGTTTTTTAAAATGGAACGACACTTATCAAAGTATTTCTTACTGTATTTCTTGACTCACTCAACAGCTTCTTTACTGTTTCATGTAACTGCTAAAGCCAAGAGAGAATTTGAGGAGCTCATTTTAAAGCAAAGATTCTTAGCTGTCATGCAACATCTGTTTTTCTCATCTTCCCTAGTGATACAAATTTTAGCTGAGCACTTGGCCACCCAGAATAAGGATCACATTTGCCAACCTCCCTTGCAGCCAGGTGCGGCCATATGGTTAAGTTCTGGCCAATGGGATGGATGGATGCAGATGGTTGTGTGGCTCACACCCTGTTCCTTTCTTCTGCATCACCCTTTTTCCATCCTAATGCTTGGGATGCAGATGCTGCCATGTTGGACCATAAGGACTGGTCCCTGAAGACTTTTTGGAGCAGATTGCTTACTTTGTCAATTTGTGTATCTTGTTAAGCAACTGTTATTTGAAATTTTCTGTCACTCACAGCCAGGCCTAATCATGACTAATTCAGTGACAAATGGTGTAAGCAATGCACTCAAGGAGGTGGTTCATTTAGTGACAAAATGGATAACTGCATGGCTTAGCTGAGATTGAATCATGGAAAACAAAAGCAGTACTAATAATAAGGCCTTGCTTTTTATTTAGAAATACTTTCAAACTTACAGGACAATTACAAAAATAATACAAAACCCATGCATAAAACTCCAACATACCCTTCACCTGGACGCCCAGACCCACCAACTTTTAATATTTTCCCATCTGTCAATCTTTCAATCTATCGATCTATCCATCTCTATCAACTGTTTTCTAAATATTTGAGGGTAGATTGTATATATCATTCTCCTTAAACACTTAATACCTTAATTGTGTATTTCCTAAGAATGAGGATATTCACTTATACAACCACCTAAAGTACAGTTACCAAGTTCAAGCAATTTAACATGGACATAAAACTTACAGTCTCTATTCCAATTATGTCATATGTCCCAATAATGTCCTTGTTTTAGTTTCCAAGGCTGCTTGAAGCAGATAGCATGAAACGGCTTGGCTTTAAGCAATGGGAATTTATTAGTTTGAGGCCGAGAAAATGTTAAAGTCAAGGCATCATCAAGGAGATGCTTTTTTGCCGAAGTCTGGCGGCTGGTGGTCCTGGGCTCCTCTGCCTTGTGGCAAGGCACGTGGCGGCATCTGTGGTCTCTTTCTTTTCTTCCAGATTCCATTGATTTTAGTTTCTTGCTCCCATGGATTTCTCTCTCTGTATTCATTCTGTTTATAAAGGACTCCAGTAACAGGGTTAAGTCCCATCCTGAACGAGGTAGGCCACGCCTTACCTGAAACAACCTCATCAAAAGGTCCTGCTTACAATGGGCTCACACCCACAGGAATGGATTAGGTTTAAAAACATGTTCTTCTGGGGTACACACAGCTTCAAACCACCACAGTCCTTTTGGGCATTTTCTCTTCCTTTGTCTCTCCTTCTCACTTGTCCCTTCTCCTCAACTGTCATTGTCTCTTTAGTCTCTCTCCTTTTTTTATTTGTGGAAACATATATACAATATAAACTTTCCCATCTCAACCATTCCCAAGCATACAATTCAAGGGGATTAATCACATTCACAACACTGTGCTACTCTCACTGTTTATCCGTTACCAGAACTTTTCCACCACCCCAAACAAAAACGCTGCACCCACTCATTATGTAGTAACTCCCCTTTCTCCCTCCCCTAACCTGTATTCTATTTTCTATCTCTATGAATTTGCATATTCTAGCTGATAATGGCTTGTTTTTTATAGCACTTTATAATTTAAAAGTATTTTCAAATGCATTTTTGCTTTTGATCTTCACAATAACCTCTTGGGCCAAAGAAATGAAAGGATTTTCCTGAGGCCATGACTCTAGTTGGTGGTGGCCTCTGGGCTGAAAGGGATTCTCTCCTGGCCTTGAGGGCACAGCTTTTTTGTCACGGCCTCATGGGTTGATCAGTTTCAGTGAGCCCATCAGTGGCAGGGGAGAGGGCTGAGAATTTACTTGTTAGTTTTCAATAAACTTTTCAAGTTTATTTCAGTCCCCTTTACAATGATGATAAAGTAAAAGCCAGAGGGACTAAATAATTCTCCCAGTGTCAGAGAGAAGATGGGGGCCTCAGGGTGTCCACTCCCAAACCAGGATCTTTCCAGAAGCCTAGTCTACTTCTTCAGATCTTAATCTTTGTGTAAACCTGGGAAGACAGAACTCCTGCCAGCCCAAATCCACATACTGCCATTTAGATGTTTCGGGGCTGGTAGCACCACCATGTGTCAGCATGGACACAAGTAAATGTTTTAGTGTGGGCTAATATTCAGAAAGATTTTTTTTTTTTACACAAATGGTTTTAATTAAGATGTTTTTGAAAGTTCGAGAAAATGTCAAACTGAATTGAAAAGGAAAAAAATGCATGGGGGAAACTACAAGGAGATACCACTGCACACCCACTAGGATGGCTGTTAACCACAAAAGGGGAAAGAACAAGCATTGGCTAGGATGTGGAGAAATGGGAACCCTCATGCCTTGGTGGTCAACTAAAGTGCTGCAGCTGCTGTGGATAACAGTTTTGTAGTTTCTTAAAAAGTTAAACAGAATGACCGTCTGACCCTGTCGTGCGCACTCCTAGGTATATACCCAAGAGAATTTAGAATAGGACTCAGACAGACACTTGTACGTACACTTCCACATTAGTCCTAGGAAGACCTCCAGATCTGTCAGCAAGCTGGAATCTCAGGGCACAGCTGTCTTCTAGCTTCTTCTCTTCCAGGCCACTGCCTCTGCTGGCACTGCGCTTGGGCTGGCTTCGCTGTGTATGGCATTGGTCTCTCCTGCCAGTATGGGTGAGGATCCTGCAAAAATAGCTCTTTCTGGCACAAATCAGCCAGCAGCTTTGGTTGGCTCCACAGGACAGATGGACTAAATAGCAGTTCTTGCCAGAAGAAGACAGGAGAGAAAGGATTTCAGGAGCAATGCTTTCAGTAAAGATATTACCTCTGTACTTAAATAATGTGCTAGTGAAGCCAGTGGGCTGGACTCCAATTTTTCAGTTTAGAAGAGCTTTGTTCTGAGTGCTTAATGGGGTATTCATGGACTATGAACTGATTCAGAGTGGAAATTTTACATGTTTGGAGAAGCAGAGGCCTTGACCTTGGCTACCGCAGCTCTGGAACTCACAGTTTCCCTGCCAACCCCTGTCTCCCTAATTGCTGCCACACCCAAACAGAATGGTGCTCTTTCCCCTTAGCGCATATTGGGGAAATCTAGGTGGGTCAGGCATCAGGGTGCTCTGATTAGTGATCACCGTTAGAAATACATGGGTGAGAAGGGGAGGATTTCCCAACCAAAGGAGGTGCTGTTCGGTAACAACGCGATCTTCCAGGCCTGTTCCCCACCCCCACCCCTTGCTTCCCATAGAGCCGCCATCCTCCAGCCACATTAACTGCAGCAATTCAAGAGCCTAGACACAGAAGCATCCAAAGAATAGACTCTTCCTTTAAAATAATTCAACATGATCTATTGAAAAAAAAGCCTCAAAAATTTTTATTATGGTAACATGTATATTTGCCACGTTAACCATTTTTAAGTGTATAATTCAGTGGCATTAAATACATTTACAATGTTGTGTTACCATCCACACTGTCCATCACCAAAATCCTTTCTTCACACCAAGAAAAAACTATTGCCATTAAGCAATAACTCCCTCTCCCTCCAGCCCCTGGTAGCCCATAATCTACTTTCTGTCTCTATGAATTTACATGTTCTAGATATTTCATATAAATGGAATCATAAATATTTGTCCTTTTGTGTCTGATTTATTTCACTCAACATGAGGCTTTCAGAGTTCATCCAAAGGCATGCCATTCTGATGATTTGCTACCATGCCTGGTAGGTCTTGATGGTGTGGTTTTCAGGGCTGTGAGTGAGAGGTCAGTGGTGTCAGAGCACCTGCTCTGAGTCACGGGGACTTCCCCACAGCCTCACTGGCCAGGTGTGGACTGTCGGATGCCTCTCAGTAATCTTAGGCTTGAGCAGGCAGCTAGTGCTTTAGAGTCATGATCTAAAGATGGCTGATTAAATATGGCTACAAATCCTCTGCAGTCCTTCCCATCAGAAGGTGAAGTCTTACACCTTGGGTTAACCAATAGAATGCAGCCAAAGGAATTCTGTGGGACTTCTGAGCCTCAGATTCAAGAGCCTGGCCACTTTCGCTCTCTCAGAACCTATCTTAGTTTCCCTGCTGTTAAAACAAAATCATACAATGGGTTGGCTTAAACTATGGAAATTTATTGTCGGAGGTGAGGAGAAGTCCAAATTTGAGGTATCAGCAAGGCGATACCTTCTCCCTGAAGACTATGGCATCGTGGGGCTGACTGCCAGCCATCCTTGCTCCTTGGCTTCTGTCACATGGCAATGCAAATGGCTGTGTCCTCTTTCTCCTCTGGTTTGTGTTGGACTTCCAGCTTCTTCTCGTGGCTTTCTCTCTATGGATTTCTCAATACAGCCTCCAGTAATAGGATTAAGAACCTATTAATCTTGATTCATTTGGCCACACCATAACTGAAAATAATATCTTCATAAAGTCCTACTTACAATGGGTTCACACCCACAGGAATGGATATACATTAAGAACATGTTTTTTCTGGGGTTCATGACTCAATCTACTGTAGAACCCCAAGATGAAAGACTATGGAGAGAGAGGCTCTGCCCTCCCACACATTCCAGCCATCCCAGCGGAGGGGCCATCTGAGATGGTCCAGCCCCTGCCCGTCTGTCAGCTGTGGGAATGAACCGGGCAAAACCAGAAGAGACCCGCCCAGTCAGCCCACGGAGTGAGGAGACATAGATCGTCGTCGTTTTAAGCCGCTGAGTTTTGAGATGGTTTGTTTCACAGCCGTAGAGAACTAAAACAAAATGTTGCTTCTAAAAATCATTCTGCTCTTTTTGGAGTTAAAATATATAAATTCCAAAAGTACCGTGAATCTGGAATAGAGCCGGCCCGGGTATGATATGTATATAACCTCCTACTCCAAATGCAGCCTCTCTAACGGATCTTTCCATGTAGTATTGTTGCCACTCGGTTTTGCTTTGACATTTTTAATTATAGGAAATTTCAAACATATACAAAAGTATAAACAATATGATATTGAGCCCCCGTGTTCCAGTCACCCAGCTTTAACGATTATTAACTCATGGCAATTGGGTTTTAAATATACCCCCACCCAGGGCCCCCTTCCCCAGGATTTTCTTAAAGCAAAGCCCAGATGTCATATTATTTCATCTGCAAATATTTTAAGTTTATAACTATTTGTTTACATCTCTCTGACCCCACAGCCTATGAGCTCTATGAGAACCAGATTTTATCATCTTCTTCTTTGTCTTCCCAGACCTTGAGGTAGAGCTGGGGTTGTACAATCTGTGCCACCACACAGGGCCCCATGCTCAGAAGGGCCCTGTGTTCTGCTCTCACCATCTCGAAATTCTTAATACTCTTTGAACAGAGGGCCCCTCAGATTGGGTAGCTGGTGCTGACCATACATTAATTGTGCCATAAAACATTCATTGACTGAAGAGCAGCACAGTGCTCGGCTCCTGGGATGAGCCTGGACCCGGCATTGTGGGATGGAGAAAGCCTTCTTGACCAAAAGGGGGAGAGAAGTGAAACAAAATAAAGTTTCAGTGGCTGGGAGATTTCAAATGGAGTCGAAAGGTCACTCTGGAGGTTATTCTTATGCATTATATAGATATCCCTTTTTGGTTTTTAGTGTATTAGAATAGCTAGAAGGAAATACCTGAAACTGTTGAACTGCAACCCAGTAGACTTGATTTCTGAAGATGGTTGTATATCCATGTAGCTTACATGGTGTGATGGTGTGATTGTGAAAACCTTGTGGCTCACACTCCCTTTATCCAGTGTATGGACAGATGAGTAGAAAAATGGGGACAAAAAGTAAATGAATAATAGGAGGGGATGGGGCTAGGAGATGTTTTGGGTGGTTTTTTTTGTTTTACTTTCATTTTTATTTTTATTCTTATTCTTTTGTTTATTTATTTATTTATTTTTTTGGAGTAAGGAATGTGTTCAAGGACTGTGGTGAATACACAAGTATATGGTGATACTGTGAACAGTTGTACGCTGCAAGTGATTGTATGGTATGTGAATACGTCTCAATAAAATTGCAGGGGAATTAAAAAAAAAGGAGATGTCTTAGTTTGGGGTTGCCCCAGGTGCTGGTGGTTTATTTGGAGGTGGACCAGGGAGAACTGTGAAAGAGTGGGGAAGCGAGACAGGGAAGACAACCAAGTACATACAGGAAGGCTAATGAGTGGGTTTTCAGTATGGGCAACATTGGTTTGATCCCATTTGTTTTTGTTATATGTTGAATGGTGTCCTCCTGAAAGATACATTGCAGTCCTAACCTCCAGTACCTCAGAAGGTGACCTTATCTGGAAATAGAGTCCTTGCAGATGGAATTATTTAAGTTAAGAAGAGGTCAAATGGGACACACGGAGAAGATGGCGTGTGAAAATGGAGGCAAAAATGGGAGTGATGCTGCTGCAAGCCAAGGACACCTGGGGCCACAGAAGCTGGAAGTGGCCAGGAAGGAGTCTCCCCTGCAGGTTTCTGAAGGAATGTGGTCCTCCAGGACTGTGAGACAAGCCACCCAGTTTGTGGCTCTTTGTGCGGCAGTCCCAGGAAACTGAGACAGGCACCTTCAGAGACACTGCAGGGAAGACACCTCAGAATTGTCCCACTGAAAGGAGAGGAAGCTGGGGAATTTATCCACCAACTGCTGTCCCTTGTTGATTCCCACTTGCTCCTGTGGGTTTTACATCCCCAGCATTTCTGGCTGCCTGCGTGCAGGCTCAGCGCACACCTGCTGCCAGAGAAGGCCCTTGGGCAGGGAGAAGGATGGCAGGAAGCCATCATGAGTAGGGGACTGCCTCTCAAAACTGCAGAGGACCTTCAAGGTGGATGAAGGATTATGGCAAGACACCAGTCTCCTCTAGGAGGACCAATGGAGATCATGGGGCAGCTAAATCCCCTTCTTCCCCAAGCCCCCTTTGAATTTGTCTTGGGAATCAGGCTGTTTCTTTCCATCCCTCACTGCCACCACTCTGGACCAAGCCGCCATCTCTTTGCTTTGTTGCTTTGTCCCCCCTCATCCACACTTCCTTCTGTCCAATTTGTTATTCACCCTACAGCCAAAGAAATCATTTCCAGATTTAAATGTAATAATGTCGTCCTCTTGTTCAAAATACTTCAGGGTCTTCTCATTGCTCCTAGGATAAAGACCAAATTTCTTAATTTCACCTGTAAGACCCTACCCTGACCACCCTCCAGCATCATCAAGCACACGGAACATATGCTGCAATCAGCCACGTTGTGTTCTGTCTCTTTAGTAAGACATGCTCCCTCCTGCCACAGGACCTCTGAGCAAGCTGGTCCCTCTTCCCGAAAAGCTCTTCCACAACCTTCAGCTTCCTCACCTGCTTAATTCAGAGAGTTCTTCAGATCTCAGCTCAGTCATTATTTTTTAAGGAAATTTTCCTTCAACTCTGGTTAGGTCAGCTTCCCTATCATATATTCTCACATCGTCAGATGGCTTTGCTTCTTAACATTTATCACAATCTTAATAGTTTGAAATTAATTGCATTGGGAACAGGGGCAGGCATAGGCAGATTTTGCCCGGGTATTTTGTGATCAGCCAAAGGTGAGGTATCAGTGGTGATAAAAGGTTAAAATATCTTTGCCTTTTCTTTAGTGCCCTGCTGTTGCTTTCTCCCCTCTAGACACCAGGAGCCCCATTCCTGTGCATGCGTACAGGGGCTTGGTTCTGGCCAAAGGTGTTACCTAATGAAAGGAGATTGGTCGGAGCAAATTACATATATTCAGAGTCCTCTTAGGACCATGCTAGGTGCTAGCAATATGTATATATAATTTTTAAAACGACTCCATGAAGTAGATTGTATTTCCATTTTGCAGATAAAATATCTAGGTTTAAAAGGCACATTGCTCTCAAGTGGGGGTGCATGCTTGAATTCAAGGTATGCTGGTCTAATTCCAACTCTGCTTTGCTTATTTCCCCATGTGATTTGTAAAGTAATAGGTGCTTTGACTTTCAATAAACATGGATTAAGTTAAATATGCAACCAAGTTGTGTGACTGGGGTTCAGGAAAACCATTCGTTGAATTAATTTATTAGAAACATTTTACAACCCAAAGAAGGTTCATTGTGTCATTCTTGCCGTCTGCTAGATGCACAATATTCCAGGCAAAGGCGGTGCTTCTTGCTTTTACAGTGAACAGACCCAGGAAAACGTGGTGCCAATTTTCTTTTTAATGAAAAGAAATAGAAGTGGAAGTACCATAGAAACCTTCAACCAGACAAAGAATTTTGAAACATTAGTGTTTCCTGCAAATTATGATGAAAGTAAAACATGCAAATATTACTGAAGGGTACAAAATTCCTTTCCACCACCCCAATCCCATTCCCCAGAGGTAATCACTGTTTCTGGGGAAGCCTTCCAGATAGCTTCTATGCCAGTTTCTCTCACAACCACCCACTCCCCTCTGCCACACACACAGAGGACCATATTGTACATACTGTTCTGCAATTTGCTTTCATTTTTGAACTCTATCAGTGACATCTTTCTATGTCAGTATACTGAGATCTATTTTGCTCTTTTTAATGGTAGCAGAGTATCTATAGCATGAATATAGCATATTTTGCAATAAATTTTTTTTCCCCTATGAGGGCATAGTGTTCTTTTAATTTTGTTTCTCACTGTTATTTCCTAACATTGAGCTTGGCACCTACCTGGCACACCATAAGTACTCAATAAATACTTGTGGAATGAATCTTTTTTTTAAATTCAGCTTTATTGAGATATGTTCATATACCATTTACAGTGTTGTGCTACTATTACCACCATCCATCACCAAATCCTTTCATCTCTTCAGGAAGAAACTAGGCACCCATTAAGCAATAACTCCCCACTCTCCCTCCCCCCACCCTTGGTAACCTCAAATCTACCTTTTCTCTATGAATTTGCTTATTCTAGATATTTCATACAAGTGAAATCATACAATATTTGTTCTTTTGGGTCTGCCTTATTTCACGTAGCACGTTTTCAAGGTTCATCCGTGCTGTAGCATGTATCAGAACTTCCTTCCTTTTTATGGTTGGATAATATCCCATTTTGTGTGTATTTTCTTTATCCATTCATCTGTTGATGGACATCAGTTGTTTTTGCTTGGCTATTGTGAATATGCTGCTACGAACATTGGTGTACAAGTATCTCTTTGTGGCCCCATTTTCCTTTTATATATCTATATATACCTAGAAATAGAATTTCCAGGGCATATGGTAAGTCTATGTTAAACTTTTGGGGGAACCATCCAACTGTTTTCCACAGCAGCTGCATCATTTTGCAGAAGGGTTCTCATACCTCCATATCCTGGCTAACACTTGTTATTTTCCATTTTTAAAAAATAATAGCCATGTCAGTGGGTGTGAAGTGGTATCTCTTTGTAAGTTTTGATTTGCATTTCCCTAATGGCTAATGATGTGGAGCATCTTTTCATGTGCCTGTTGGCCTTTTGTTTATCTTCTTCAGAGAACCACAGGATAACTTTAAATCTGAGTTCTGGAGGCAGAATACCTGTTAAATGCCTCAGTGGGCTGCCTACATTTATCTTAAGAGTGTGATTGTTTTTCTTCTTAGCACTTTTTAATTTACCACATTTGAAATATTTATCATAATTGGTGGCAGTACTAGAGTGGGAAATAGTCAACTGTGGAATAGTAATCTATGTTTTTAACAGCTTTATTGAGTATAATTTATTTACCATAAAATTTACCTATTTTAAGTGCACCATTCAACAATTTGTACAGTTATGCAACCATCCTGTAACTTCTACCCCCCCCCCATCCAATTCCCTTGTGCCTGTTTCCAGGCAGTCACCACTCCCACCCCAGCCTACTACTCATCTGCTTTCTGTCTCCATAGTCTTTCATATACATATCATATAAATGTAGTTTTTAGTGTCTGGCTTCTTACACTTAGCATGATGTTTTTGAACTTGATCCATTTGTTGTATATATCACTTATTCATTCCTTTTGAAATGTTCTTCTGAGTTCTTGCACATTCATTTTCATGTGAATTTCACAGATCAAGAAACTGTGGCTCAGAGAGGTTAATTGAACTGGTCAGGGTCACACAACAGTGGTAGACCTAGAACTGGAACTCTTTCCCATATAAGTGGAGCCCATCTGCTTGTTGTTACATGCTCTTTGCTAATATATCATCCTACATCCTTAGATTTTGTCAGTGATGAAGCTGGAATCCACAGCTCAAATATAAGTGAAATAAGAGAAGCCACCTGAAGTTCCCTCCAAGAGGGAAATATCAGGATTAATTGGAATAATTTCTACTTTAACTTTGCTCATGAATAGGAACTCAGATGGAGAAATCAGAAGGGAGCCCTTTTCTGGGTGGCAATGTCCTGGATTTCAGGAGAGATATCAATGATAAAGTATTACATGCATGTGAATGTTAAATCTTTAGAACAGATTGAGTAATGAAAAATAATATAAAGGAGGGACCAGAATCAAAAACTTCCAGGGGTCAGGCAAGCAAAGGGGTGAAGCAGGCTGAGGCAGTAGGGAGTAGTAAGTCTTGTGGCAACTTGGAGGGTTTGAGCCCACCTGAGGGGCCATCAGCTCAGCTCTGAACCACTGTGTCCCTGCACAGATGAGGCCCAGCTTTACAAGATCCCCATCTTCACACTGAAGTCAGAAGTACAAAATCTTATGTTAAATCTCTCAATTTATAAACATGGGCAACAGAGATGTATATTGATTTATTTATTCTTAAATTTTTTATTTTGAAATAACTTTGGACTTACAGGACAGTTGCAAAAATAACACAAAACCCATACAAAGAACCCCAATACTGATTTCTTTTTAAATTTTAAACAGCAAGAACAGTGACATCTGTTGTAATAGAGGAAAGAGGCTTACGTCTCTTGAGCACAACTCTGTAGCAAGTCCTGTGGCTTTTGAACACTTGGGGTGATATCAGCCTTGACAGATTCCATAGACTTCTCATAGCAATCCTCTTTGGATATCATTAGTCTCATAGATAAGGAAACTGAGGACCAGAGAAGTTAAATACTTGCCCAAGGTCACAGGCTGGAATGGAAACTGAACTTGACTGTGTCATGCCTAAGACCGGAATTTTGAATGTGGAGAAGGCAGAATTAGGGCAGGGGGAGAAAGGAATACTCCAAACACAGGGGAGATTAAACACAGGGTGGTATCACAGCCCAGGAGAGAGATTGTCAAGGCCGGATGGTCAAACAGTAATTTCCTTTTCTTAGGACATTAAGGAAAAAATTTCATTAGTGCCTGTTGATGATAATTCAAAGTTGGGTAACTATTTTGCTTTGTTATAAGGTTCGTGTTTTAATATGGATCTAAAAAAATAAAAGCGTTTTGTTGAATAACAAATTGGTTCTGGTGGAGGGGCAAGCAGTGTAAAGCCTGAAGGAAACTAACACTCTGAGTCAGTAAAAACCTGCTGATGCTGTGTTAATGTACCTGTAAGTGGCTGCTGTATCTTGGGCCCAAAGTCATTCACTTTTCAGGTTGATATACATATATGTGTTGGGTTTACTGAGTGGTAACTTTGGAGTTTTCAGATTGATTATTTGTATATATAAACAACACATATTTAGATCTGGTGGTTTTTTAATGTGCTGTATAAATGCCATCTTATAATAGAAGAAATTCAAGGCATCTCATTTCTGGGATATTACTGTACCCCTTGCCTGGTTAAATTCAATTTTCAGCTATATGATTCATGACACCAGTAGGAGCTCCACATTGTATGACATGCTGTGTAGAATGGGCTTGTAAGGTCTTCAGCCACGCACTTTTAGGATCACATATGTTTTGTGGTATGTTTGTGCTGCCCAGTTAATATAGAAGTTCAGAGGAAGCAACTAATGCCAGAATCACTGAAATGGGCCTTGACTTGACAATGCCAGCAATGTTTGATACCAGGTCACTGGGGACCAGACTAGGTGTGACAGATACCCATAACATGCCTACCAAGAATCCATCCTACCCTCTTTGCTAACAAACCAAATTTGGGGAGAAGTTTAACAGTGTACCTTGTTGATTAATTGCTTTCCCAGCCTCTCTTGCAGCTATGGTTGGCCTTGTTACATATTTCAGAACAATGATGGTTAAGCAGAAATCTGTTGAGAGGTCTCTGGAAAAGCTTCTCTTTTGTTGATGAAAGGGGATAGAGGCAGCAGACCTAACCTTTCTGCTCTTCTTCTCTAATGGCAATGTGATGTCTGGAGAGGCAACAGCAATCTTGCAGTCATGAGGTGACAAGTTTGAAAGTGAGAGCCTACTTGCTTGAGTAGATGGCACAAAAAATGGAAAATGTCTGGGTCTCTTTTGGCATCGATAAGCGGCTTTACCAAAGCTGAGTACTATCTACCCCCACCCCAGTATTTTATTATGAAAAATCTCAAGCATACAGAGAAATTGCACAAACTCCAGTGAACACCCACTTTCTAGCTTCATGGAGAGCAAGAACTCACTTTCCATCTTTCAGACTCCCTAATGGATGTTAGAAATTGAGCTACAGATAATCTTTTGACATTTGTAGAGTCACAAGTTGGTTTCAACTCAAAAAAGTCACAAAGAATATTGGTGGGACTGAGAGAAGGAGGGAAGAAGGAGAGAAGGGGGAAGAAGGAGAGAAGGGGGAAGAAGCAGTTTCTTTAAAGCTGAACATACATTTATCATGGGACCCAACAATCTCTCTTCCAGGATTTTGTCCAAGCATAAAGGCATACTTCCACATAAAGACCTGCACACAAATGTTTAGAGCAGCTTTATTCATAATGCTCAAACACTGTCCAAAAAACAAAACAGAGATGAAAGGACCATCAACTTGTGGATGGATAAACAAACTATAGTATAGCCATACAATGGAATCTCAAAGTGATGAAGTCTCAGAAGCATCATGCTAAGGGAAAAAAAAAACAGACATAAAAGCCTTCATACTGGATGATTTTATTTGTATGATATTCTCGAAAAAGCAAAACGGTAAGGACAGAAATAAGATCAAGGGGTGCCAAGGGCTGTAGATTTGTGGGGGGAGGGTCTGACTACAAAGGGACAGGAGAACCTATTGAGGTGATGGATTGTGGTGGTGGTGATATGACTGCATATGTTTGTCAAAACCCTTTAAGCTATACACTTAAAAAGGATGTAAATTATAATTCAAAATTTGATTTGGAAAAAAAATAAAATAAAATAATGGTGGGGAAGGGGTAGATTCCAAGAAGAAAGGAACCAAAAGAGATGCTGAACTGGCCCTGGACCTCCAAGCAAAGCTCATGTGTGGAGAGGGCTTCTGGGTCCTTCCCTTTCCTGTTGGGATTCAGTCCTATACCACATATTTGTAATCTTACTAAACTAGGCTTCTTTCTAGAATGAGCTCCACTGATGTTTTCAGGTTTGAAGTGAGAAATTAAAGTAGAGATTTGGATGGTCTGGAACCACCTAACACTCAAAAATCCCAGCTTCCAGGCTGTCAAGTCAGAGACAGTCTTATGCTTCCGCGTCACCATCTTCAAAATAGCTCAGGTCAGCCTTGCCTGGGAGCTGCTGATTCAGGGCAGGCAGTGGCACTAAGCCGAGGTCTCCAGGAACTGTGCTGTGCAGAGGTATTCTAAACCCTCGGAACTGTCCTCGGCTGAACTTTCGTCTCTTCCCCTGGCCTTCCAAGCTCTGTTGGAGGAGCTTGCAACGTAAAAAAGTGAAGAAAAGCAAATGCATAGGGTTGAAAATGAAAAACATTTTTTTCAGAGTTAAGCCAAGTCGGGGGTTAAGAATTGTTAATGGAGCCCACCTGCTATCCTTTTAAATAGATAAAAGACTGTTTGGTCTCTTATCCATGAAAATCTATGTTCCACCCACCCCCCCACACACCCTCCTCTCACCAAAAAAAACAAAAATTAAATAAAAAAAAAACACACCTATAATTAGAAAGGCTCTTTTTAGACTGGAGTACAATTCTTCTAGCACGATCATTATGAAAACCCTGACCTGTTTCTGTGGTTACTGACAACTGCCTTTGTGTGAACCTCATTAAATCAAACTGGGGACTCCCATCTTTTGTGACAATTCCTGGGAAGAGAAAGCTATGTTGATTTAAGAAATGATGTTGCAAATCTTAGGTATGAGACCTCTTTGGATTAGAAAGTAATATTATTTAACTCTCTGAAACCACTCACAAATCAACTGTGAAAAATTGATAATGGTTTTCATCTCCCCAGCATCCTTTTCCCACCGTGGTAGTGTTCTCTGGTTTGTAGGAAAAGGAAACAGACGGCTTTCTTTGATGAGCTATTTTATTTTCTTGCCTCCAGGAAGACAAATGAAACAATTGAAAATATTATTTTAAAAACTATTTCCAATTCATTTTCGTCGTATACATTTGGGTACTTAGAACAATTTGCTTGTTGTTTGAAAAGAAAAAAGATTCTTATTTAAACCATAAGCAACAATGGGTTTTCCTTACACCCTGAAAAGCTTAAGAAGTAAAATTATTCTAATATAAAATTAAAGACAAAAATGAGATTTCCACGTATCTTACACAGTAGCTTACAAAATAGAATCCTTACACATTTTAATCCTGGCCTAGAAGTTGTGTTAATTGCTGCTATTCTTTTTTCCCTTTAATTTCATTGTTTCTATTCCCACTCTGGAATTTCAAAAGTCCCTAACTATGAAAAGGTTCCTCTTTTCCTCTTCTCTTGCATCTTTTTCCATCAAAGGATATAAATGGTTTAGATACTTCCTTACTGTCGACCTCAAGAATAGACTACATTGGGCACTATTCTGGGTACCAATGAAAAGGGAAAATTGTTCGGAACCCATTTTCTACTCTCTGTGGGCTCATAAATACATATAATACATATGCTTTTTTTTTTTGCCTTAACTGGGACTCTTACTTGCCGCTGTGCCAAGCCCAGTGACTGGAAACATGCTCCGTGAGGGCTTCATTTATAACTTCACTGACCCCTCAGTCATGTAAGGGTCTTCCTCCTTCTCTGTCTTGCTAGACTTCATGCTTATTTCTAATATTTGCACATGGTTGCTGCAAGGAATGACAGATGGTCAAGTTAGGGAAGAGGCAGACACCTAGGATGAAAATAATGACCATATCCTAAGTATGCAGGTACACCGCTGGACAAGAGGCGGTCACCTGCCAGAGGACCCGAGTTACCCCATCCGCATCTCTACAGCCACCTCCCTGAGACTTGCTACCCTTGGATGCCCCAACGGTGCTTGCCTTGCACTTCTATTTGAGCACATATTTCATTCTGCATGTGGTTAGGGAGGGTTGTCTCCACCGCACACTGCCCTGCCCTCGATGCCCATTTAGGGAAGAAAACCTCTGCTATTCTCCAGGCCAGCAGTGTACAGGAAGTATTGATGTCTGAGAATCTAAAGCTGTCGGGCCCCGGTCACACGTACTTTACAGAGAAAGAATAACCTTCTGGTGGAATAATCTTCAGATAGAGGTAAATAAAGAAAGGTTTAGATCAGAACCAGAAATAACTTTACCCTGAATGAGATCATGAAGACCTAGGAAGACCTTAGGAGGCGCAGGAGAGTGGGGAGGAAAAAAAGAGTATCAGACAAAGGGAGAAAGGGAGGAAGAGGGCAAAAAGGAAGAGGATTAGAGGCACACCCTCTTGTGAGACTGCGGCGTGATTAGCACGGTGAAAATGAATATTTATGAAGACAAGCTGATTATGTTACAGGGATCATTTGAATAATCATGAATATGTTTCCATGAATTTGGACGTAATGGGACGTTTTCCAGTCTTTAATGAGACACTGGCGCGCGTTTGAAGAGCTAGGGAGAAGAGAGCAGAAGCCGAGAGCAGGGAGTGAACAATGGAATCGGGTTGAATCGTATATGCATAGGTTTTCCTCACTGTCCGGCTCTCTTACCCCTGCAGTCCAGTCTCTACAAAACTAGGGGAAGATAAGTCTAAAATCGTGCACTGGATGCACATCAGTGCCTAGGCTAAATCGGTTTGCGGTTTCTTCTAAGCCTACTTTGCACTTGGAGGACCGGATGGGGGGCGCGGAACTCGACACTTTTCCTCTCGGGCATTATTTACTTCAATCTTGGCAGTTTCACAGATGAAGAAACTGGGTTTCAGGAACGTCCCGTGACCTCCACGGCCACACAGCTATATGATAGCACGACTAGGCCGTGAGATGAGCGCCGGGCGCCTGCTCCAGGGGCCCGGGGCGGACGCGCGCCTGCCGGGGTCGGTTCTGGGTTACGCCTATTGTCCCGGCATTAGTTACCCACGCCCCCCACCCGCTTCCATTAGCCAAGCGGGACCCTGGGATGCTAAATGGTTTGTTTTGTGAAACAGTTTGAGGAGAGCACGTCAATAAATGATGGTGGGGGTTGTGAAGGGATAGATGGAGGACGGCAGGGAGGCAGGAAAGGCACCGACGGATGAGAGCAGTTGAGAGGTGGCGACGGGCTGGGGGCTGGAGGCGCAGCAGGATTTAGGACGTATGGACATTTGAATCTCAACATACTGAGATTGACTCACAGGAAAACAACCCGCAAAAGGCCAGAGCACAAAGCAGAATGCCAACTTAGTTATTCTGCAGAGCGAGAAACAAAATTGTCCTTGGTCCAGGCATGCTCGCGTGGGCGGCGGAGATAAGGAGAGGTGAGGGAAACCTTCGTCCTGGAGAGGGGCGAGCCGGGCTCCAAATCCCAGCTCGTTCTTTCTCTCCAGAGGCCGTATGACCTTGGGCAAACCCTCTTGGGGCAAGCCCGGGTTTCCTCGACTGGAGGCTGGGGTGGGTGTGAGGCCTAAGTGCTGCAATGAATGTATGGAAAGTGCCTGGCTCGAGGTGCGGACAGAGACGCGGGAGCTATTCTTAGGCTCTCCCTGGAGGCGGAAGCCGCGCTACAGTCAGGCGGTGGCTGGCTCGCGGGGCGCCCGAGCGGGGGAGGGAACCGGGCGATTCAGCTGCCTGCTGCAGCGCGCTCCGCAGCGGGGTGCACCTGCCACGAGGGCTGCAGATTCGCCGGCAACTTCCGCCGGGAAAGGTTCTCAGTCCGGCGCTGTCAAAGCCTGATTCTGACTTGGGTTTATTTTCCCAAGGTTCTAAGCTAACCAATCCCCCTTTTCTGATTGACACATTCTTTCTTTAGATATGCTAATACCTGCCATTAGATTACAGTCTAGTCTTGCCTTGGCTCGGGGGCTTTCTGCCTCTTCAGCGGACCTTGCCTATCTCAGACCTTTCGCATTCGATTTTTAAATCTTTCAACTCAAAGGGGGCAAACTTTTAACTATTTCCGAGTTCCTTCGTGAGTAGCCCCAGCTTCAGCCCATCCATCCATCCATCCATCCATCCAACAAAGATTTATGTGAGTGTCTGTGTTCTGTCATTTACTGTGTGACCTTGAGTGTTTGGTTTTAACAAAAGAAACCACGTCTCACTTTCCTGGTATATAAACTGGATTGTTCAATGCGTTGTCATAAAGATTAAAAGAAGTAATCCATGGAGAAGGATTAAATGAAGTAATGTTGAGTACCATTGCCTGGCTGTGTAGTAGGCCCTCAGTACATTTGTTGAATGAGTGAATGAATAAACAGCTGTGGTTATTGTTCTTGTTGCCAGGTGCCAAGCCTTGTGCTACTCTTTGGGGATATAATGATGAGCCAGACTCACAGAGTCCTTCCCTGATGGAGACCATGTGACCACTGGGGCGGAGAGTGAGGTGCTGCAGGCTGCAAGTCAAGGAAGCCAAGGATTGCCCTGCCCCACCGGAAGCTAGGAAGAGGTAAGGAAGCATCCTTCCCTACAGGTTTCAGAAGGTGCTTGGTCTTGCCAATACCTTGAGTTGGGACTCCTGGCCTCCAGAACTGGGAAAGAGTACATTTCTGTTGTTTTAAGCCATCCAGTTTACAGTGCTTTGTACGGCAGCCCTAGGAAACTAGTATAGTTCCCTTTCCCACGGAGAGACAGAAATGAACAAGCAACCCTAGTGCTGTGTGATAAATGCAGTGACTGGAGAAATACAGGGTGTTACTGGAGCTCCTGCCTGGAGAACCTAACGCAGTGAAGAGGTCTGCGAGAAGGCTCCCCAGAGCAAGTGAGTGCCAAGCTCTGGCATGAACCATGAGTAAGAGTTAGCCAGGCAGAAGTGCCTGGGTAAGGGGCCAGTGAGATATTGAAGAACTACTGGAGTGTTCCTTGCCCGGGAATTTGGGCTCAAGAGGCTGGGAGGTAAGCAAGTACTGGACTTTGGAGGGCTAAGTAAATCGCATAAAGGAGCTGGGTTTTACCTTAAAAGCTGTTCTGTGTGTGTGTGTGTGTGTGTGTGTGTGTGTGTCCTATCATTGGTACCACTGGGAGGGTGGAAGGAAGGGTAAAGGAGGACCGAGGATGACTCGGGGCTTTTGAGCTTTGGGCTGCTGTAGAGTGGTGGAGGCCTCTTGCTCCAGAAAATTACTTAACCTCATTTGTAAACTGGGATTAACACAGAATGGAACTCAGAGGTTAGTGTGAGAGAATGTGGGTTAAATGAGATAAGACATGCAAAGCAAAATGCATAGAGCAGTAACTGGCATGGAGTCTATGCTCAGTAAATGTTGGGTGTTATCCTTGTTGTTACAAACACCAAGTAGTCAGGGATCCTGCGATGCTGCCTAATCTAGAACATATTTTAGGAATGTGGGGGGGAGGGAGGAAGTTTACAAACTGCCAAAAGATGTAAACTCCAGGAATTTCAAGCTCCTCCTCCTCCTTCTCTTAGTTTCCTCAGGGTTCTAACAAACTTGGTTACGTAGTTTCAGTTGCTAGGAAGGGATGCCGAAAGCAGGTTCACAGGGAGAGGCAGGAAGTAACTCCTGACAGCTTTACATTCAGAAAAACCAAAGAAGCTCTATGGAAACAGATGCAAGAACCCTAGAAGCATAGCAAACTAGCAAAAGGTGCTCAGTTACAGCAGAGAAGGAGAGTCTTACCATCTAGAGGACGCTGAAAACTTTGTTGTCTTCTGGTACAGTTATTGAGAGCATAAAGGCTGGGTTCACAACCCAGCACGCCCATTAAGGCAGGAGAATGTTTTGTGACTTTTAGAAATGATGCTATATTGGACAGAACAAACTGGATTCAATATCAGAACCTCTGCAAAACAACCCAGTGTATGGTATCTCTATTCTGAACCTCGGCTTTGACCTGCCTGGCCTGCTGGGTCTTGGATCTGTTTCAACTTTTTCTTTTGGGGGTTGTTTCTTGGCTGATTTTCGTCAGTGATCTGTCCCAGTTCACGTCACTTCCTTCCTGTATCCCACACTATGTTGTTAATGTCTGGTTGTCCAGTTCCAAATGTGCTGAAATGCATATTGCCTGTAATTACTCTGTGGGGTTAAGTCGTGGCAAAGCTTACAGGAAGTATTAAAAAAGCAAACGTGGCAATTCATTTTTATAAAGCTGGTTGTTTTCTAGTGTTTTTCCTGCCTTTCCCCTGGGTGGGTGGGGTATGGGACAGAAAACTTGGACCCCCTCTGGGTGAAAATGCTTGATGTACAAACCATGGCAAGAAGCATTTATTTGCTGCTTCTGAGTTAAAAGGTGTGTTTTTTGGGCTTCAACTTCCTTTATGGCTTCCTGCCTCTGGAAGAGGCCCATGAGGGGAAAGCCACGGGTCACAAGAGTTACTTAGCTGAGTAAATACAAATGAGTGATGGGGGAGAATTACTAAGTCTCCAAGTAACCCGATCAAAATTAACAATACCCACTTGTCAGAGCCTCAGATGAAGCTGCTCAAACTATAACCCTCGAGGCATCCAAGTATTTTAAAGACTAGCTGTTGAGGACAATAGTTGATGGGTGTGTTTTGGTTTTCTAGGAGTGGAATTTGGGGAAGGAAATGTGATTGTAAGGCGGTGGGGGTGGACTTGGCAAGACAAGGAAAGAATGGGAGTTGGTTTAGACAAAAGGATTCTCTTTTGATGGCCACATTTATGGCTCAGTTCTGATTTGTGTTAGAATTCATAAGCTGTTCTGGAGCTGGTGTTTGGCGGTTTGGTATGTACTGGTGGTCATAATCCTTTATCTGGACCAAAAAACAAATGCTTGAATCCTTGGACTCTCCATTACAAGTGAAAATTTCCGAGAAGACAGTGGAAATCCAGATGGAAACACGGCCTGAATTGGCCCTTGAGCACTTACGGTTGGTGCAGAATTACTTTGTGCTTCTTTCTCTCATTCCTCAGTATTTATGAGTGCCAGCTGTGTGCCAAGTGCCAACTTAGGTCATGCCTGATGAGGCCTCAGAACATTAGATGTTGGGGATTTACAGCAGTGAATCCCACTAAGTCTTTGCCGTGATGGAGGTTGTGTTTGAGTGGAAGAGAAAGGAATTTAACATTTAATATAATTAAGGTCGCCAGATGTAGCAAACCAAAATACAGGATGCCCTTTTAAATCTGAATTTCAGATAAACAATGAATAATTTTTAGCATAAGATTGGTCCAAAGATTGTGGGTATTTTATCTGATACTCCTAAATAGACTGTCAGGTAGTGGTAAGTGCTGTGGGAAAGATAAAGCAGGGTAAAGGGCTGGCTGGGGAAGAAGGGGGACAGTTTTAGTTAGTGTGGTCGGGGGAGCCCTGTCTGAGATGGTGAAGGTGGACTTGAATGAAGCTGTGGAGGGAGCCGGGGGATAATCTGTAGAAAGAGCATTCTGTAGAGCTGAAATAGCATTGCAGAGGCCCTGAGGTCCAATTTCCATGTCAAGAATTGGGCTCAGCACCCAGTAAGCATGTAAAAACTAGGTCATTCAACAGTTCTATTAGCCATTTTACAACATATGCCAGTTATATGATAATGCTTATTATTAAAATCTAGGTGGCTGGGGTGGAGGTTGGGGATGGAAAAGAACAAATAATGGAATGGAAGCAGGGTACTATGGCGAATTGTTGGGCATGGCATGCAAATGCAATTCAGCCCCAAAGCTCCACTCTTTGCCTGTGGAGGGCTGCTTTGGGCCTTTTTTCCAGTATATTGCTCCCTGTTAGAGTAAAGCAGGGTGTAAAGGTGGAGAAGTATGTTGGATAGAAGGGCTGTTTTTAAATCTCATCCCAGAGCATAATTGTTTGGATGAGTGTGAGCAACCGTGTTATGTGTACACTTACATGGATGCTTCATGACAGGGGAATCCCTGTCGGGTTCACCTTGGCTTCCCCCACCGTGCCCTGGCGTACAAAGACAGATGGTTCTCAGAATGCTATCTAGAGAGCCACCTCTCTAAGACAAAGGGAGGCCTTCCCTTGTTTATATTTGTTCATGGGCTTTTGCTCTTCTCTGGTAAGTGCTTATTCACATCTTAGCCAGGACAGTAATAAAAAAGTCTTTTTCCTAAGTAATAAAAAAGTTTTTTTTCTGCTTCCTGGCAGAAGCACAAAGTAAACAGGTTAGTGCAAAAAAAAATGGAAACATGGTAGTTTTCCCGGATCTGCCCTGATTGTCCCTCAGATCCTACCCATGTGACTGTACAGGAGTCCTGGGATGGTCTTCATTATTCAGACGGCAAGACTTCGCTCCTAGTTTTTGGACAAGATTCTCTGGATTTGCTAAGGAAAAGGGATTGAGATTTTTCTTAATTATCCAAATGCGTTATTGTTTAGGAGTTTCCAGAGATGAAGGCTGTGTGATGTTGTGTGCTCTTGTTCTGTTCCTTTCCGGTCCTATAGACTCACAGTCCACTTCAGACAGGGATGAAGGGGATGGGAGGTGAGGCTGGAGTCAATTAGGAAGCCCTTGCTGGGGAAACACTGGGTGTGAGCCAACACTGCCTATTCCCCTGCTCAGCCTGGACACCGAGAATCTAAACCACACTTCACTGTCTTCATTACAGTCTACCGTTAGGACGTGGCTTTGCCATTCATTGTCTTAATTAGCTTTTCTTTACTCCTGCCCCAGTAAGTGGTTTGATTGTTCATCACTGGAATTCCCCCAGATACTCTTCAGCTCTTCAGGGCGAAGTCTACCATGGACAGGTGGCACCCTGAGATTCTTTAAATCCCGCACTTCAAAATCCTCACCTTGCTCTTTCCACCCATCTTGTACCTTGATTCTTACCTAATCCTAGTCAAATTCTTGCATGGAAAGAAAGTCACACTTTAAAGCAAGTTTCCAATTCTCAACAAATTCTAACCTTACCTGCCACCTTCTAGACACCTACTAAAGCCTTTTGAACCATCATGAGCAATAAGCACAGCTTTGTTTTATCAACAGGTTGCATTGGTAATGTTGGGGAGCCAGCTTTCAACAGGCGGGACCTTTGTTCTTTCAGAGGAAAGGAATGAATGTTCTTTCATGCATTTACAATGATAAACTCTGCTTGCTTGAAGAACGTTTGGTGAGAAGAAATTGTGTGAGAAGAGATTAGTTAAGAGGGAGCTGAGAGGCCAGGTGAGACAAAATTGCTTCAACTAAGGCTTCTACCCACGCCGGACGAAGTTGAGGTGCTTAGAAACACACAGCAAGGGAACCAGCAGTTTCCTCCTTGGCTACAGAGGAAGGCGTGTGATGTGACTGCCATAGCGGAGGAAAAAGGAATGTGGCACCACCAAGCGACATGGTGGTGAAGGTTGGAGGAGGAGGGCAGAGAATCCGTTTTGGATCTCCCGAGTTGGAAGTGGTTGTGGGTCATTTCTGTAGAAAGGTTTACTTGGCAATACATTGTGAAGAGGGATCAGAGATAGCAACACAGTCCAGGGAATTATCAGACTAGAGATACTTGAAGCCCTGAGAGTAACTGCAATTCCCCAAGCAGTTCCGACTCAGAAGAGGATCAGAGATAGAATCTTGATATCAGGAAATGGATTTTAAATTTTATATTGAAAGGCAAGGAAATTACAATAGCCAAAACATTCATGAAAAGGAACAGAGTTGGAGGATCCACACTACCTGACTTCAAGACTCATTTTAAAGCTAATGTAGTCATAATAGGGGGTTATTGCAGAAAGGATAGAAATATAATTCAAAGGAACATAATAGGGTAAAAAATAGAATTTGAGAAAATCCATGTATCAGAGAAGAATACAAAAAAATCAGCCAAGACAGAAGGAATGATGTTGGTGTCATGGAGGCTATGGGAAGAGAGAATTTCAAGGAGTGTTACAGTCAAGTTTCAATAAGGAAGGAAGCCAAAAAAGAGGCCAGTTGGTTTGTCGTAGGCTCCAAGAGAAATGATCCTTATTCCTTTTGGCTTAATGTGTATTTAGAGGGTAGGAGTGGGATAAACTAGTTAAAAGAATGTGGACAGATGGGAGATGCTTTTGAGCCGTTGCAAAGCTGTTGAGTGGTGTTCATGGTGCATCGTGCCCAGTGCCTGTGGTAGCTGAACTGATTGTGGCTTATGCTTTGAATTTTCCATATGCTGTGGTCAAGCTGACTTAACATTCTATGTAACGGAATGGGATAGACAAGATGGGAGAAAAGTCAGCAAAGAGGCCCTGCCAGAAGGGGAGCACTGAACTGGACTATAACGCTTTTCTTGAAATCCTCTCTTCCAATGACTTCCGTGATACCATCATTCCTTCTCAGTCTTCTTTCTTTGCTGATTTTTCTGTATTCCTTTCTTAAATATGGATCTTCTCAAGATTATTTCTTGGGCACTCTCTGAAAGTGCTACAGTCTAGTCCCCTTTTATATTTGGTCAGAGGTTGAAATGGAAACCTCAAAAAGATGACAATACACCACATGGCCTACTCAGAATGGCTTTTCAAACGTGACATGCGTATTTTTTCTTGAGTTATTATCTCACAGCTGGAATGGGTTTATTCAGAGCCACATGCATTCTGTCCCCAAATCTACTCTCTTGGTGCAGTGAAACTGAGGTTTTCACTGTGCAGAGCATAGTAGAGCTTGTCCACTCAGGTAATCATCCTAACTCAGTGATGTTTATACTCTTTTGATTGATCACACCTTTAGTAAAAAAAAAATTGGGTATTCATTGCCAGTGTGTAAATTCACTTATAATAAAATTAAATACATGTAGTAGTATCCTAATATGTTACATATATTATAAAATATACACACAAAAAAAGAAATTAAAGAGCGTTGAGATTTTGGTGGATGAAACAATGTCATTAAAATTTAATTCTATTAGCAGTACAAAGTTTTTTGCTCTCACTAAAATTAATATATTTTTAGCTCAGTGTGATTGAAAATGCTTCTTTATTTGAAATTTTGGTATAACACACGATGAAGCAACTTTGAAGCTCTTGTTCTTGGTTCAATTTATTTCAACATTTTTTTTTTTTAAAGCTGTCGTAATGGGAAAAGATGTCTCACAGTTTTGTAGATCAATGGGAAGAGACGGATTACTTTTACCACTTATTTATTTATTCATGTTGCTTATTTTTTAATCTCTATCAATTACAGAAAAGGTTTAGTTGAAATTCCTGTTTCCCAGTGTCAATCAGTTGTTCCTGCAATGTGAATTGGAGGGTGTTGTACTTTAAAATTTTAGGTAAATAGGTTCAGACCCATTGAAGTTCTTCATTTGGGAGGTTTTTTTTTTTTTTAACAGCTTAGAAAATTCTTTTCATGATTTTTGAAGTGTACATTTCTGATTGCTATCAGATGGCAATATTCTTTTTTTTTTTTCCTTTTTTTTTTATTGAGATATATTCACATACCACGCAGTCATACAAAACAAATCAAACTTTCGATTGTTCACAGTACCATTACATAGTTGTACATTCATCACCTAAGTGAATCCCTGACACCTTCATTAGCACACACACAAAAATAACAAGAATAATAATTAGAGTGAAAAAGAGCAATTGAAGTAAAAAAGAACACTGGGTACCTTTGTCTGTTTGTTTCCTTCCCCTATTTTTCTACTCATCCATCCATAAACTAGACAAAGTGGAGTGTGGTCCTTATGGCTTTCCCAATCCCATTGTCACCCCTCATAAGCTACATTTTTATGCAACTGTCTTCGAGATTCATGGGTTCTGGGTTGTAGTTTGATAGTTTCAGGTATCCACCACCAGCTACCCCAATTCTTTAGAACCTAAAAATGGTTGTCTAAAGTGTGCGTAAGAGTGCCCACCAGAGTGACCTCTCGGCTCCTTTTGGAATCTCTCTGCTACTGAAGCTTATTTCATTTCCTTTCACATCCCCCTTTTGGTCAAGAAGATGTTCTCCGTCCCACCATGCCAGGTCTACAGTCCTCCCCAGGAGTCATATTCCACGTTGCAGATGGCAATATTCTTATGTCATTTTCAGCAAAAGTCACATAAAATATGATATCTAAACATTCATTTCTAAAATGCTCTTTCCATAGCATGCATTTCTTTCTAAAAGCAGTTACTTTTTTTCCTTCTGTTAACAGAACACCTGCTAGATAATGTATTATGGACAGGTAGTATTAATGGAAAGGTCAGCAAATGTGAAACTCTTGTCTTTTTGAAAGGACAATAAATGATTAATTTTTAAGTGCTTTGCTGTGACATAGCCAGCAAATCACTGTGTAATACAAAAGATTTTAATGGCCTTGCCTCATCTTCTTTCAAAGTACAGTAAGGGTCCCTTTAAAAGTAACTGTTGTAAAGTGCCCCCCTCACCTTTTTTTTTTTTTTTTTTTTAAATAAAGTTAACCTCCTGTAGCAATCTGTGAACTTCTGGCTTCAGCTTTTTTGATTTAGTGGTAAATTTTGTATGTGTTGGAATTTCTGTAACTTAACCCCAGAATTTTAAGTTCCTATAGAGAAGCTGCTTCGTTAGTGGTTATTATTACACAGTTATAAAAAAAAATCATATATTGTTTTAATTAAAGAAGTTATTTGTTGTTGAGAATATTCCTTCTCTGTCAAATTTTTCATTTAGTCATCCATAAAAAATAAGTTTTTTTCAAATATGTTATCACTGGAACATAACCAAGCAAATACCCTAGGCACAGCAGCATGTTAGAAATAGCTGTACTTTTCTTTCAATAGTAGAACAGGACTTCCACACTGTGAAATTTATTCTAATATGTGTTTTTTCAAACCTACAGCAGTATTTTCTAAGTATCTTCCAACTGTTTGCTGACAAATGAATGATTTTATTTTGCAGCCATATTGTTTTCTGGTTACTTTCACATTTAAAAAATTTATTTGTTTATACTTTTTTTTTTTAGTCTTCCAGAAATAACCAGTATTTCCCCAATAATATGTAGCTTTTGGTCTTTCAGTATTACACAAGAAACCTCAAGAGACTTCAAAATATTTATTGTGAGTTATAGTGGAAAAGTATAAAGTATTTGATCATTCCTTACCTTTAATTTCATTAAAGTAAAAAAAAAAACTATAGATGTTAATCTTGATGTTCTGAACACTTAGTTTTTAAATGTCTTGCTAATCGTGGTGGCTCTGGGGAGACCCCAGTGAGCCCTGCTGTCCCTGACCTCACAAGCCATCTTGTCTAGTGGAGAGAGAGCCAAATAAAACTCAAATATCATGTGAAAAGAACCACTTAGAAGCTCACGGTGGGACACCCAAACCCAGCTTATATTTCAGAGAAGGCATCTCAGAGTGAGTGACATCACGTTAGACCTAAAGATACATAGGATTTAGTTAGATGAAGGGGAGTGGGAATGGAGGGGACAGTGTTCCAGAATGAGGAAACAACAGGTGTTAAAAGCCTGACAGTGAGAGGAATCAGGTCTCACTCAGAGAACAAAAAGTTCAGCAACACTGGATCTTGAAATGTTAGGAGAGAGGAGCAGGGGAGGTGGCCAGGACAGCAGGGTTTATATCATAAAGAACCTTGTAAATCATGTTTACTGATCTAGACCTTATTCTAAGGACAATAGAGAGATAGGGAAAAGTTTAAGCAAATGAGATCTTTAGGAAGATTCCTGTGGAGATTGTATGGAAGAACCGTTATTTGAGAATGCATTGGAAGTTGGCCAGGATGGAGGCGTGGAGACCAGTTAGTGACCAGTTCCAAGCTGAGATGATGGGCCTCATGTTGAGTTGGAGGAGGGGGCAGGTATAGAGAGAAGAGGGTGGAAGCAATAGATACTCAGAAGATCGAGACTACAGTGCATGGTGATGGAGTAGATGAGATGGGGGTAAGTGCCACTTCCAGAGAGTGGAGACACTGGGGAAGCATCTGGTTGGGTAGCTGTCTTGGGCTGAGTTTGCTGGAAACAAAGTGTTCTAGTTTGCTAATGCTGCCAGAATGCAAAACACCAGAAATGGATTGGCTTTTATAAAGGGGGTTTATTTGGTTACACAGTTACAGTTTTAAGGCCATAAAGTGTCCCAAGTAACACATCAACAATTGGGTACCTTCACTGGGGGATGGCCAATGGCATCTGGAAAACCTCTGTTTACTGGGAAGGCACGTGGCTGGCATCTGCTCCATGTTCTGCTTTCAAAATGGCTTTCTCCCAGGACATTCCTCTCTAGGTCACAGCTTCTCTTCAAAATGTCACTCTCAGTTGCTCTTGGGGTGTTTGTCCTCTCTTAGCTTTTCTGGAGCAAGAACCTGCTTTCAACAGCCGTCTTCAAACTGTCTCTCATCTGCTGCTCCTGTACTTTCTTCAAAGTGTCCCTCTTGGCTGTAGCTCCTCTTCAAAATGTCACTCTCAGCTGCACCGAGTTCCTTCTGTTTGTTAACTCATTTATATGGCTCCAGTAATTTAATTCAGACCCACCCTGAATGGATGGGGTAACACCTCCATGGAAATTATCCAATCAAAGTGATCACTCACAGCTGGGTTGGTCATATCTCCATGGAAACATCCAATGACAAGTTCACACCCTAATCAAAAACATTAATCAATCTGCCCCACAAGACTGCATCAAAGAATATGGCTTTTTCTGGGGGACATAATACATTCAAACTGGCACCCAAAGTCTGCGTAATCTCTGGAGATACCCTTACAAGGGAACAAGAAGGGCCGGATTAGGCAGAGGGAGAAGCTAACCCATAATGCTAAGGCAACTAAGGCCTTGGCCAATTTACAGAGAGTTCTGGAGCTGGGATGGCCCTTCAGAGTTGGCCCAAATGAAGGCAAGATAGCCAAGCCTTCATACCCTCACATTAGGCAGTCATGGGCTGCTCCCTGCGAGGGTGTGTGTCCTTGGGTGAGACAGTTGTCAAGAACAGTCTCAAAACAGTGGCCAAGGCAGTTCCCAGTGAGGCCTCAGCTGAGTGGTCAGCAGCCATAATTATCAGCAGCTGGGGAGGGTATGTTCACCCTGGAGAGAGGTTCTGGACAGAACCCTACAGTATCCACTATAGTGGCAAATGATTCTATGTTTAATTTAGGACACATAATCTCTTAGGTGCCTGGGGTTTATTATCCATTCTTTAGTTCACAGATAATTAATGACAACTATGGGATGTGCAAGGGCATTGTGCTAACTGGTGCAGATGATGGGGATGGGGGGAGTGGTGGGGGCAAGATGCAAAGATGGAGACCCACATACCCCAAGCAGCCTCTGCTCAACTGGAAATCAATGAGATCACTTCTCAGAGATGGAACCAATACCTCATTTCCTGTGCATTCTTTTCTTTCTTCTGGTAGGCCCACAAAGGATTAAACCCTAGTTGCTTTTCCTTCTATAAGATACTTCCCTGGCTTCTTTCTTTTCCCCTCTCTTGGTCTTACAGAGTAGAAAACAAGCTCAAACACAAGATCCTTTTAAGGAAGCCCAGACAATGTAAAAATTACAGAAGGTTGGGAAATCTTACACATTTCTCACAGTTTCTTCCTTTGGTGCAAAGTTCCAGATGGTGTTTCCTTGTGGGTACCCGAACCCCGCACCTCTGGCTCTCCTTTTACTTCAAAGCTCATAGTCAGGGCCCACTTTTCTCAGAACCTTACCCTTCCCTTTTCTTTCCTTGGGCAAGGCCTAAAGAGACAGCAGGGAGTAAGGATTAGTGGATCCACCAGGTGGCCAGAGCCCAGAATATCTAAGGGCCTCCTAAATATGTGCTCTGTACCTCCTCCCCCTTTGCAGACATTTTCAAACGGAGGCTCAGGAAAGGGGAGGTGGCTTTGCTACAGAAAATCTATTTATGAAATCAAAAACAAAGAATAAGAAGATCCTTTTCCAGACCTCTTCTCAGTCTAGTTTCTGGCGGGCTAATAGTAATTTAAATCTGGTTATGATTTCTTTCAAGATTACATTTTTGGAAAGCTAAAACAAAAATGTCTATATCAATATTTTGATGTTTTTAAGAATAAAAGAAATATTTTTCCCTTTTCTTGCAGGCCACGCTTATACAAAATTTTAACTTGTAATGCCAGGCTGAATGCTAGGGGCCAATAGTGTAAGAATTCCTTTAAAATAAGCTAACAAATTTAATATATGAAACTCTGCAAACACTTAGGCCTAACATAGTTTTGAGCTAAAAAATGTGGCGCTCAAGCCACTGTGCTACTGAATAGTTCGCAAGGCCTTTTGATGGTGAGATAAAGGAAAGGTCCCTCCCACCCCCCCTTTCCCTGCAGGAACACACCTTTTGTGCGCTCTGCCTAACAAAGGAATTTCCCGATTTCATGGTGGAATTTGGAGGGAAAGTATGACGGGTGGACTGATATCTACGTGCTTCGGCAAAGCCAGCTTCCGATTACAAAAGAATTTTTTAAAAAGCTAGGATTTTCAATACATTGATTGGAGGAAAAACTAAGAAGAGAGTTAGCAATTAAAGCAGCAGTAACAAAATCCCAAAGGATTTGGAATTCTTTTAGTTTCTATTTGGCATAAAAACCATATGATTTCTTTGTTCTGCCTTTCCTTATTGACAGCACTCAAATAATTGTTTATTTCATTCTTGTATAGTCAGTTACTGATTCTGTTGTTGCCCAAAGCAAAGTGGAACACAAGATAGCTTTACATATGTAGAATAATAGAATGAACCTCTGTCTGGGTTTTTTTGGAAGAGGGGTAGTGTCAAGTTTTTTGTTTTTAATCTAGAATAAAAATTGTCTTTTTTCAGCTGAGCAATTATTTTGTGAAATGGCCTAATTTGGGTACTTTGCTTTTTAACTACTGTGGTGTTTACAGATTTTTAAAGCAGATCCAGTATTTTCTGTTGCTGTTTGTACAAATGACGAATTGTGCTTTTAAACCAATTTCCTCCAGCCAAGGCTTGTCCAGAAACGCTGGGCTTTGTACAGAGACTTCAAAAAGTGTTAGGCATTAATGAAGTCATGAGGAAGTTCTGCAGCTAAAGAATATGATAGGCAACCCGGGCTATGGTTTTGGTAGTACAACTCTTGAAACCATTCAAATGCTGTTTTGTATGCTTTCAACTCTAACAGAAGGGAATGGAGGAGGGGCAGGAGAGAGTATCTAATATAAACAAAGATTCCAAATCCATGAAACTTAGGATTTACTGTGGAATGTGCATTATGAAATTCTATATGTTATACTATGTGCAGCACATCAAGATTTCAAATGATCAGGCCCGTGTACTCTTCAAGGCACATGATCTTTTTACTTGCATATTAATAAAGGCCCACCTTTGAGGGGAGGAAAAAGGCTTCCTTTCAAAGGAAATCAAGCCCAGGTAAAGTTGAAACAGCAACCCACAAGGTACTGGCATCCTTTCAGGCTAAAAGATGTGCGTTTCAGTTTCATCATCTTGTAACTGGTAAATGTGATGCTGCGGCTGGCAAATTTTTCAGATTACACAGGTCTTTCTAAACGTGTGTAAAAACATATTCCAATCTATGTGCAATTCCAAACAATTTGCCATTCCAAATTAAAGACCAGCAACTCTTCTGTGAGACAATAATTCAGTACATTTACTCAAAAAGTCTTAAATAGCAAAAATGCTACTTCCAGTTTACATCGTACTGTGTCAAGGTATGGCCTCTGAGAACAATGGCTTCCTCAAAGAAAGTCAGTGCAAGGGAGAGACAGGCTGAGATTTTTTTTAAAAAGTTTTCAGCACACTTTTGCAAATGCTAACCAGTTAATTTAATTTAAAATTTAAAAAAAAAAGACAAATGTTTGGTATGCTGGGAGTCTTTCTTGTTGCTCAGTAATGTTATCTGCAGAGTCGGATCAAACAGGAGTGAGCTTTTTAAAGAGGTTAATGATGATATTTCCCCCTCTTCTTCCATTTTGTTCTATTTCCAGTGTAAGCACAATTAGTTTGATGTGGGTCTCTGATTTTAAAATATGTTTCAGTAGAGTGCACATCTGTGAACAATGCAGAAACCAGGGCACAGGGCTGGTAAATACCAGCTCTGGAATGTAAATCTTTATATTGTGTCTCCCTCCTGGATGTGTTAGGATTCAACACCTTGTGGCCTCTGTGGGTTTATATATGTATCTTTTGTGTTCTGTAGGCTATGCCCACCTGCTGTATGCACCCTCTGTGTTGTTACATCTGTACACCGTCTCCCTTTTTGAATTTAAACACCTAGCTTAGCTATAACATCTTGTTTACGCAATATCATTCCCCACTTAAAAAAACATATACACGCACACTACATGAACTGAATATGCCAGGTTTCAATCTGGCCCCAGTGGCTTTTTCTCTGAAAGCAAAACGTGTGTGTCTTTTACACCAGGGCTTTCTCCCCACCCCAGCGGGTGTCTTCCATTCTTTTGTGGCTCGGTTTAAGGCGAAGAGGGCTCCAAACCACTAACTAAACAGAAGAGCCCCTTCTTCCACCTCCAGGGAGAAATTCAGATTTAATTTATCTGAAGATAGCTTCCTCTCTTCTTACTTATTTGCCACCATTACGCGGATAACAAAACACCACCTTTGCTTCAAGATCCTGGGTGGAGGCTCACGGTCTTTTTCAACCATCTTTGGCGAGGCCTTGCTTCCTTCCACTCGAGTAAGTTGCGGCTTGGGGCCATGGAAAGGACTGGGTGAGAGCCTTGAAATGTCGTTGGAAAAAAAAGAAGCCCTCCCTCCATCCCCTCACCACCACCACCCCGCTCTCTGGGGCGAAGTTGCAATCCAGCAGCCCCATATGGGCGAGACTTGGCAGGTCCGCGGGGCTCCTTTTTCAATTCGCAGGGCTCGGAGCCGGCCGGGAGTCCGCGCCTCCTGCGGGGCTTCGCGCTCTCGCCTCCTTCTCCCCGAGTCCTCCCTTCCCCCGCCGGCCGCCCCCTCCCCCTCTCCCCCGCTCCCTTTTGTTCGCTCGCCGCTCCGGCCGTGCCTCCGCGAGCCGGGCCCGCACCCCCAGCCTAGGCCCCGGCGTGGCGGGGCCGCCGCCGCCGCCGCCGCGGCCTAGAGCGCGGCGCCCGGGGAGGCGCGGGGCCCGGGCCGGGCGCACGGCGAGGCCGCGGCGGCGGGGCGGCGGCTGCCCGGAGCCCGGGCCGCGGCGCGGGAGGCGGCAGCAGCAGCAGCGGCGGCGGCGGCGGCGAGGCCGCTCCACCGCACACGCACACACACAGACCCCGGCAGCGGGAATGCAGATGACACGCCCGTAACATGGAAGCAGCCACCGCCGCCGCCGCAACGACGACAGCAGCAGCAGCAGCAGCAGCAGCAGCCGCCGGTGGCGCCGCGCTGAACAAAGGTCATCCGAGCCGCGGCCCAGACGCCCGGGCTTGACCGCCGCGAAGGCCAACCCCGGGCAGGGGGTGGGTGCGCGCCTCGGGGGCTGGGTGGGGGCGAGAGGGCGGCCGGACGAGTGAGGGGCGCAGGGCAGTCCCGGGGAGGGGCGCGGGTGGGCTCCAGGAGAGGAGGGGGCGCGGGCCCTTCGTGCCCACCCCTGCGGGCCGGGGCGAGCGCGTGAGGCTCAGGCCCCGTGGCCTGCCTGCAGTGGCCCGTCCCACCCCTTTGCTCTGGGGACAGTTGGCCTTCGTGCCCCGCCGGCTTCCTTGGGGGGGCCCAGGAAGAGCAGGTTCTGGGTTCTGCTAGGCCCCACAGGTTCCGAGAGGGGGGCCACGTGAGCGCAGGAGCGCCTCTTCCCCCCCACTCCCAGTGCCGGCTGTGACCGGATGGTTTTAAAAAGGCCTCGGTGCGCCTCTTCCTCTTGCCCCTTAAATTGCCCCCTCCGCCCCCACCCCAGGCATCCCAAGTGTTCTTCCTGAGGTGAGGGGATTTGGACTGCTCCCCCAGGTGCTTGAAAGAAGAGACGGTTGGAGGAGGAGGAGACTGGGGGGGCTGCTGGTGGTGGTGACAGGGCTGGGAGAGAGAGGAGAGGGACTGCAGGGAGGAGGGGGCTGCGTGGGGTGGGGGTGACAGGCGGAGAGGAGCCTGGTCAACCAGCCCTCACCACTCTGCTGGGAGGCCGAGGCCGGCTCCTGCAGCCGACGCATCCTGTGTGAGGAGACACACATAGATTTCTTTCTGGGGGGCTCTTTGTCAGCCGCCAACCCAGGGAACACACACTGACACACACGTACACAAAGATCTGAGCCAGGTTGTGGGAGGTAAGTGGGGGAAGGAGAAGGAGGGGAAATCAGTGTCTGCGGTGGGCTTCGGGGTGGAGGGGAGGGGGATGGGCCCTGAGGGGCTCTGGGGTGCTTGTGAGGGGAGCCTTTCCAAGTCTGTGTGCCTGTGTGGTGGTGGTGGGGGACACCTGACGACCTTCCCGTTCTCACGATGACCTGTAAGGAAAAAGCAACCCCAGCGAGATCCCTCCTGTGCTGATGATTTTCAGGGACTTGTTGGCAACTCAGCCAGGGTTGCCATAGCTTTTTTATGTAGGGTGACCAGAACCGGCTGAAACTGGTTTGAGGCAGATCAGCTCCTGAACACAATGCAGTCACTGAGCTACTACAGTGGGATAGCAGCTTCCTCCCTTCATGGCAGCCAAAAGCAGAGGAGCTTGCAGGAAGGTACCATCCCAACACAGTATGTGAACGCACACTTAGACACCACACAGCACTGGTACGTGACTAATGGAGCCCTGAAAGAGCCTGTATAGAGAAGAGGGAAGAAAATGTGCAGGTTTGCAGGCTCTGAGATTACTTGGGCTTTTCCTGCCTTTTTCTTTTGCTTAAGGGATGGTCAAGGAGCTGAGATTTATGACCCTTATTAAAGAAAAAAATGTGCCTTGCTAGGGTGGGGACACTTGGTTTATGCAGTCTCTCTTTTCTCTGTGTTTTTAACAAAGCAAAACCAAAATGAACTGATGGATTTGTAAATGGTAGTTTTGTTTGCTGCTGAAGAATGCTACTTTGCATGCTTTTTTTTTGCAGGGTATGTTCTGTTTTGTGCTTTTCCTTTTAGAAGCTACTAGAGGGTGTTGGGGATACTTCTGACTATTATGAAGGCCAAAAGGTAACAATATTATTCTAGGAAATGAGCAAAAATGTATTCCAGTGATGCTGTAAGGCATACATGCTGTCTTTTTTTTTTTTTCCTTGTAGGCCTGTTGACTGGGGCTGCTTTTAACCCTTTCGTATTTGCAGAGAATGCAACCGTGTGACAGTAACTGAACATTGGTCCAAAGTCTTTCAAAAAGGTCAAGGTTAATAAGGTGAGATATGACATTTTGAGCATGAATTTAAATATCTATTTGAAGGTACATTCAGACATGAATGGTAGATTGGTACCCTGGAGATAAAATTGGGTTGAAGAAATACTCTTAATGTTATCCAGGTTTAATGGAATTGGAGTGACTTTATGATGATATTGGTGGTAAGGTGAAATGACTCCATTAAATTGCATGTGTCTAGGCATTTAGAAGATACACGCCTGGAAAGGACCAAGTTTAGACATCAGGGCCTTGTGGAGAATGCATTTTTGCGTAAATCTATAGCAGTACACATGTGGCATTTTCCTGATGATTACAAGAAAAGGAAGGGCTTCACCAAATTGAGGCAGCCTTGCCACCTTCTTAGTATTTAAGGAGCCTGAAAGTGGATTTGCCTTTTGTTCACTCATCACCTTTCTTTTACCTTGCTCTGTGTTAACCTGAAAGGTTTTTCACTCCGAGTCAAGTGGTGGAATGTCTTTTATTGATTTTGGGTGCTATTGATGGTGAGTTTGCCATTGAATTATTTGTGGCATACATTTTAATGGGGAATAGTAATGCACTACCAGGAGGAAACTGGGTGGTCTGGCTTCATCCGTGAAAGGATGTCTTTGTGAAGCTCAAAGCTTTACAGTAATGGATGGCAGAAAATATCTCATGCCTTAAAAAATTGCAGTTAGATTTGAGCTGGCATTTTCATGTACTCTCTAAAACTAGAGGTTTTAGAGGAGAAGAGGGAAGAAAGCAGTAATGAGTGTAGCAAAGTGAAGAACAAAGGCTGTTAGAGCTTTCAAGGGAACCCGAATCATTTTGCCTTGGGGTTCCTTGTGAAAGAACTGCAACTTCCCAAAACAGGAAACCGGCAGCTCCAGAATCATATCCAGTGTGATCTCAACAACTGATATTACTGATTCTTTCTTTTTGCTGGTTTGGTTAAGGTACAGTCAAGAGGGCCCCACAGAAGAAATGATTGAAAAAAATTTTCTCCCCTATTTTGAAGTGGGCATTTTGTTCCTCTCGGTGTCAAGCAGAATAGAGTCTTTCAGGAACCCCGTGGATCTTAGAATTGGTGAAGCTGTGTGCTGGCAGTTGGTGGGCAGAATATCTGTAGTGAAGAGTATCAAGTATGCAAGGCTGTTTTTACTGTTAAAAGTCTTTTCATTTGACTGCAGAACATAAACTGTGATACAACTGGCAAAAGGGAAACAAGGGTGCATGGTTAGCTCAAAATACTTAGTGTTTAATAGAGATAAATGTAATCTTGAACTGATATTCCAGCACATAGTTTACATATGATGGAACAAAATTCTTTATAAATCACTGTGCTAAAATTGTTCTTCAATTCTACATCATTTTTGATTGCCAGAGGTGCTGTGTATGACTGTGGCAGAAATATGCTTGCATAGCAGACCTGAATCCATGTTGCATCATATGCTGCTTCTGCTTTTCTAGTGCCAACTAAAACTCAGATGGCTAATGTGATAAACCTTAATTAGTTTAATACAATAAGCTGTTGTATAATTTTGTCACTTATTTCTGTCTTTTTAAAAAGTCAATAATTTTTGTTTAACTTTAACAGCTAACCCTTTCTTGATAATATGTTTAAAATACCTTTTTGTAAGGCATGACATAGTGTAGAATGTTCTGGTTTACTTCTTGGTGGTTCTAAGCTTTGCTACTCCCCTTCCCCCCAGAAGTCTCCTGGAAAAGAAGCACTGGTTTTGCATTTAGGCCAGTCTTTCCAGCTGCAAATGTTGTTTTCAGGTTGGAGAGCTGGTTCTGCAGGGCAGCAGGCGGGAGCTCCTCTTGGATTGAGGCTTGTCTCTGGCGGTGATCTCATGCTGAGATATAACAATGTAGCAGGCCTGGCCCAGGCCTCCCCGAAGGGAAATGGAGAGGCTTCTGGGCTTGGAGAGTGTGGAGAATCAGCACCAGCATGTCCCTTCCTGGGGGAGAGAGGAGGGCACAGGGTGGCACCTGCACTTGAGGCCGTGCTGGCGGGCCCTCCTGGAGCCAGCGCCTGGTGGGGACTGCCTCCCACAGTCGGCCTGCTCACAGGGCCACCCCCTCTGCGGGAAGTATGTGCTAGTTTGGCCGAGGAGAGTACACTGGAAAGAAAGCGTAACTGAATGTTGAACCCTTGGCTTGTTTTTATTGTTTGCCTATTTACAGTGTCAGTTTTTCCATGTACTTAAACGTTGGATCCAGGGCTCTTAGAACTGCTACAGCCTAATTGGTTAAGAGGACTTTTTTTTTTTTCTTTTTCCCTCTTGTATCTTAGAGATTCCTCACCCTTAGTCACCTTGACTCTTTCTAAGGGAGCAGTTGAGGAGGAGGCCAACATGTAGTGAAATAATCTGCTAATTCCTTTGACTAGGATAAGTTAGTATTTAGAATTTGTATTCTTCCATTCCCTTTGTTTTTTCCCTTGTAATGCTTTCTTGGACTTGGCTGGGGAGTAGTTGGTTTTAAATAACCTTCTCATATCCTTGGTAGAACTCCGTCTAGCTGTTCACAGCCAGAGGGGAGGTTGCCTTCATGTGGAATCCCAAAAATGTTGATAATAAAAGGGAAACTGAAAGTGTCTGAAAATGATTTAGGATTGCTTCCTCCTGCTTCCCTTAACATTACTTCCTAATCCCATACTCCCTGAATAGTCACAACAGCATCCCCAATGAACATTAAAGAAATCCATGCCTTTGTGTTAGTTATAGTTTGGGGATCACCATAAGTCACGGTTAAATAATTCACTTTTTAATTTAAATACAGTAAAATATACTCTTTATGGTGTACAGTTCTGTGGGTTTTGATACATGTATCCAATACCATGGTCAAGATACAGAACCATTCCATTGTGCCAAAGATTTTCCTCTTGCTGCCCCTTTGTAGTCAAACTCTTCTCCCTACCCCAGCCCCTGGCAACTACTGATTTGTTTTCTGACCCTATAGTTTGGTCTTTTACAGAATGTTACATAAATTGCTTCCTTTATTTAGCAAAATGCATTTGAGATTCATCCATACTGTTGTGTGTTTCAATACTTGATTCTGTTTTATTGCTGAGTAGCATCCCGTGTTCTGGATGTACCACAGTTTGTTATCCATTTACTGAGTGAGGCACATTAGCATTGTTTCCAGTTTTTGGCAATTGTAAATAAAGCTGCTGCATAAATATTTGAATAAAGGTTTTTGTGTAAACGTAAGTTTTTGTTTCTCCTTGGTAAATACGTAGAAATAGAATGGTTCGGTCATGAGGTAAGTATGTAAGAATTAGTAGTTTCAACGGAAATATAGATTGATTGATTGATTGATTGATTCAGCCCGTAGTTCACCAACAAGAGCTAACCATGTCAGCTGCAGTTAAGACTTCCCAAGTAAGAGATTGTAGTGAGCATTGTCTGAAGACACATGGGAGTTGATGATGATAATGCAACCCTCTCTAATAGGATGACATGCTTTATAACCCAGAACTAATTTGAATTAACCAAAACTGGAAACAAAAAACTGTAAGTTACGGTAAGATATCCTTTATTTTTTACAGCTATTATTTTTAATCTCTTCGGAAGCATTTGGCAGTTTAATTTGCATGTTTGACTTCAGGTTCATTAAAACACCAAATAATAATAAAATTGAAATTTTGGAAAGTGATACCCAAGATCTTTGTTGAAATCTCAGTTGTGTATGAACAACTTTTTATTAATTATAGTTTGTCTGATTTGACTGGTAAAATACTGATGTTTTAATATTTAAAGTTATTCAGTTTTTATACTTTCTAAGGATTGAAAATATTTAAGCACTGTCAAAGCAATGAAGTGGAGGAATTTTGGAAGCAAATGGTTTTCTAAAAGGATAAAATAGTGTTCAGGTTCAGGAAGAACAAATAGAGGTAATGGTGGTGTAGAGGGAGGAAAAGCTGAGAAGTGGCAAGCTATTTTAATTTGGGGATTCTTTCATCCATTCATCTGACACTTACTGCCTCCTAAGCACCAGGCACTATGCTAGGCGCTGGAGAACAGAGGGGAAGGAGGCCCAAGAGAACAGTCCAGTGAGAAGTGGCATGCCGCCGGGGCAGGAATGAGAAGGGAGCCCCTAGTGTAAGTCTCCTGGGAGGAGGGGCCCTGGAAGAAGTGGCTTCTGTCTGAACCCAGAAGGTCAAATTAAGAACATGTGTGTCCAGTGGTGACGTGGGGAGGGGCATTAGAGTGCCATGGAGCAGGGGCTGGAAGGGCACTGAGAGCTTGCAATTGCACACCAGGGTGGGAGAAGGCAGTCGAGGGCCAGGATTACCAAGGTCTTTTATACAGTCCCTTTGCAGGTAAGACTTTCTGGTGTAGGCAGCATAGGCAGAAGGACCTGCCTTTAATCTGAAAGGGCTGTGGGCAGCAATGTGGAGCATGGGATGGAGGTGGTTGGGGTGGTGGCAGGGAGGGTAGATGAGGGGACCCCTGCAGCGACCCAGGGGAGAGGTGATGAGGGCTTGATTAGTGGGGATGGAGAGGGAGGGAGGTGGGGGCTGCCTTGGGGCCGGAGATGTATGTGGTAGTAGGTGACTAGATATGGGAAGTGATGGAGCGGGAGGAGTGGGAAATACCTCCAGGGTTTGCTATCTGAGGTTACTCTGCCGATGGTTTTTTTTTTCTCTGAGGTAGCTAGTTTAGAGGACAGGGTAGATTTGGAGGATGGAGATGGAGGCTTTGATACCTGAGTTCAGGCTTGGGTTGAGTTTCCTGTGGAGGTATCCTGTGGCTCTTGGATCTGCCAGTTTAGGGTTTAGGAGAGCTGTTAGGGCAGGAGGTCTAGATTGGGAGTAATTAGTATTGGACGTAGAGATGCTAGAAGAAGGGGTTCCTATAGATAATAGCTTAAATAGTAAAAGTCATAAATACAGAGGGTTCCAGAACTTAAAAAATGCATGTTTCAGAAAGTTAGAGGGTGGGGCATGATATTAGTAGCTAACCCTGAAAGGCATTGCAGTACGCTGTGGCCCTTTTCACGTGTCAGCTCATTTAATACTGAACTGTCTGTTGAGGTTTATGCTATTTATCCATGTGTCCCAGGTGGGGCAACAAAGACCCTGCCCATGGTTTCCCAGCTCATAAGTGGTAGGAAAGGCAGGATTTGAATTGTCTTCTTTGCCACCGTGTCTTCTACCTTGGGAGGAGCACAGCCGTGGACAAAGGAAAACCAGGGGAAGGTGTGTTGGGGTGTGGAGATTAGAGATGGAGATGAGGCAGGTAGGGGTGACAATGTGTAGTGGAGAGGTTTGAGATACAACATGTACCCTATATTTAATGAGGGTTTCCTGACTGGGAAGTACGGAGAAAAGAAAGTCTGTATCTGAAAATCCCACAGACAACAGCAGAACATGCTGAGGAGACTTAAACGGTTTTACTGGGCATTAGGTGAGTGCACAGATTGGAAGGAAGAAGGAATAAGACGTTTTTGTTTATTCTCAGAAAAGGATGCAGAAATTAAGGGAAATTGGAAGTGGGGCTGAGAAAAATCTTTTTTACGTTAGGAAAAATATTTTTTACAATCTTTTAGTTTTTTTTTTTTTGTTTTTTCTTTTTGTACAATCTTTTTTACAAAGATAAATAAGCATAGTTTAAAGAGTTCTTTGATTCATCTTCACAGACAGGAAGTTCTGAATTCTGACTGTTTTAGGATGTGGGGGAGAGCAAATTCTGTTTAATCTAAATCTGGAGTCTGGAATAAGCAAATTTTATACAAACTCAGACTGACCTTTTTAGCTGTCCAAAGTATTCCCTGAAAGTAGCTTGAATTGATTGTGTTTAGGCCCCAAACTTGCAGGTTTTGTGTTATTTTGTTTTCAGTCAGATATTATTGCAACTTTAGGTGCTTGGCATCTTGGAAGATCCATAGAGACCTAAAGATAACGGCTTGATAAAACCAAGGGGTTGTAGTTCATAAATGTTTTCTCAACATCACCCTTTTCTTTTTGGGACAGTAACTCCTACTTTCCAAAAGCTGACTCATGGGGCTATTAATAGATACGGATTTTGATAATTTTCTAATGTTGGAAACAAATTCTTTCTGGGCATCCGAATAGTAAGAATTACTGTTAAAAAGCTTAATAGGTTAGAAAAGTCAAAGCTCTCCGTTTTAAAGGATCACATAGCTGGATGTACTTCAGGTATTTACACTTATCTCCTTATTTTCTTCGGAGAGCCCAAATGACAGCTGCCAGGGTTGGGGAGAAGGTGGAGGAGGTGAGGATCATCAGGTGGTTAGTAGCAAGTTTGAAACCAGAACCCAGCACTCTGGGTTCCTAGTCCAAGATGCTTACTACCATAATTTTAGTTTTTCCAGGCCTTCTGAAATTTATCATCTGTATCTTGATAGTGTGTAATTAATTAAGCTCATGAGTTTATCAGATTAAGCCTTCACACAGGGAACTCATTGGTAGGTTTGTCCCTAACACTGTTGCTGATTTGATACTGTTAGAATGGGAGAGGGAGTTTGAGGTCTCTCGCTTGAGAACCGATTATGCCTCATATTCCAGTTAAATCTGGGCAGTAAAGCCACAGAGATTTTCATTTGCCTTTGCATATCCCTAGATGATATAAATCTGTTTTCCAGGAAAGCAGGAATTTGGGAACAGAAACAATATTAGTTATTGTGTTGTATTTGTTGAAATGTAAATATATTTACATTTAAGCGGTAGGTATGGTATAATTAATTCTTTTATACTGATGCTTCTTTGGGTTTTATGGTCAGGAGTTTATGTTTCTTGGTGAGGACAGAGAGACACTGGTAATTATGTGTACTGTGGAGACAAGTTTGGTTGAGTGGTTAAAATCTTGGGAGACAGCATCAAGTGGGTTTGAGTCCCAGTTCTGCACTTAATAGCTTAATAGCTGCGGGACCTTGAGCATAGTACTTCAATTCTAAGCAGTACTATTCTTGAAGGTTTTCATGAGGATTAAATGCATATAGTGTTTAGCAGAGTCCTGGCACATGGTATGTTCTCCCTCCAGTGGTATCTATTTTTCTGTGTTCCTTAGGCCTACCATCCCCCGCCCCACTCCCCAATTTTAGAAAAGTGGCCTTGCCCTGACATTCTCGTTTCTGTCTTGGAGAGTATTGTTTCTCTTGTCCTACCTTGAGCTTCATGTGCAAGTGGATTTTGTTGTTGTTTTGTTTTCTAACAGCTTTATTGAGACGTAATGCCCATAACACAGAATCCACCAATTTAAAGTGCTCAGTTCAGTGGCTTTTAGTATAGTCACGGATTGTACATCCATCACCACAGTCAATTTTAGAACATTTTTCATTACTCCAAAAAGAAACCCCACACCCTGTAGCTGCAGCCCCCATCCCCATTTCCTCCAGCTCTAGGCATCCACTAATTTGCAGGCTGATGTTTTTGACCAAGAGAACACTCAGAATTGGTGTCTTCTGCCCTCTCTGTAGGGCTTCACTTACAGGTCTGCTACATCTGGTTAAAAGTGAGGAAAGCGTTGGCAAGAGGGTTGTGCATTTGTTCCTTTTTGGCTGTAGTTGAAGAATCTTGTACTTCAATTGTCTTTGCTCCAAGGAAGATTATGCTCTATCAGTGATTACCTATGGTCTAGTTTGTTTATCTATTGGTGTAATTTATGTTGACCAAAAATCTTAAAAAAAACACACAAATCTTGATTGTGAAAATATAAAAAATAAGCAGTGCAAATCTATTGGATTAATTGCCAGGTCTGCAGAATCCTCTTTTCTGTCCCTTTTCCCTTGCACTTTTCTCCCCATATCTGCTTGGCAGTGGCCAAGCTATTCATATCCTGCTCACTGGGATTCCGGGGTTGGAGTGGGGGTGAATAAAAGATTGTGTGGAGAAGGGATTCACGAATATCTATTTTACGTCTAGAACTGTTCTGTCCAGTATGGTAGCCACTAACCACATGTGACTCTTCAGCACTTGAAATGTGTCCTAATTGAGATGTGCTCCAAGAATAAAATACATACAAGGTTTTGAAGACTTAGTACCAAAAAAAAAGAATGTAAAATCAATAACTTTTTATATTGATTATGTGTTAAAATGACAACATTTTGAATATTTGTTAAATTTTACTTCATCCTTTTATTGGGTTTTTAAAAATATGACTATAAGAAAATTTAAACTTACATATGTGGCTTTGTGGCTTTCATTGTATTTCTGTTGGACATTGCTGGTCTGGAATGTTGGTTGGACATTAGATAAATTTAGCAATTAAACTTTTCTTTCCCTGCAGTATTCATTTTTATTGGGATTATTGAGTTAGATGAAAGAGATAATGTAATAGCTATGTCAGGGACTCCTTGTTAGAGAAACTAGCCCTCCCCTAGTTTGGACTGTCTTTCTCTTCCAGGTGTTCCTAATTCATCTCCCCCAATTTATAGGGTCTGGGCAGCCTGTTCCAGGGTCTGGTCTGCTGCAGAATAGAAAGGGAACCAGAATTTATTGTGAATGTACTAGGTGCTAAATGCCTTACACTTACCTAATTAACATCTCCACTGAAAGGTTAAGGAACTTTCCTAAGATTGTACCACTAGTAATGGTTATCCCTAGATTTGAACCAGGGTCTGGCTGGCTCTGAAGTTCTTCCCGATTCCATTGCCTCGCCTTTCCTATACAAAAGCTCTTACTTGCTACTTGTGTCCTGTACCTGTTGTCCGGAGTCCACGTGGAGTTTTGGGTGTCCTTGTTGTTTAGACAGCACTTTTCATTCTCTAATGTGCATACAAATCACCTGGGGATGTTGTTAAAATGCAGATAATAATTTGGTGGGATGAGGTGGGCCCAAGATTCTGCATTTCTAACAAGCTTCCAGGAAGCTGTACTCTGCTGGTCTGTGAACTCCACCTTGAGTAGTAAGGACTGCAACTGTTTCCTTTGTTTCCACGCCTGCTGCCTCCTTTGCTTCTAGAGCTATCCACTTCTCCAAACCTTTCTTGACTTCCTCAGGGACTTACCTGGCTTTGCATGTGATACCAATGAGTTCCAATGGAGCCAGAACTGTTTCCTTGTTCGTAGATGCCCAATTCTGTCACAGACACTGATTTCCAGACACTTGGATCTGACCGGATCCTCAGTTTATCTTTGCTCTTACATTCTTGCATTACTCTAGCTTTGATATCTTGACCCCTTCTGCCCCATGACACTTGCCATCTGATTAGATAGAAGACAATTTTAGTACTGAGATTAAATGCAGGAGATGTGTGGCAGGGGTCCCTGTTATAAGTCATTGTCCTGAAGACTGTCATGCCTTAGCTTAGCACATAAGATTGAGTGTGCTGTGCTTGGCTCAGAGATTCAGGATCCACTGAGATGAGGCCTCAGCTGCTCGCTGCTACTAATTCTGCCTCCACGCCTGATATGTGCCTTTTCCTTAGAATGGGAGTTGGAGTGAGCCACTTCACAGAGCAGGGCTAAAAAATTGTTAATCACCACCACCTGCTTCTTAAGCACTTAATGAAGACAACCACTCTTCAGTCCTTAGATCCAGATGTTTGGGGAAGGTTAGTTACTCTGGGGCCTGGAACAAACAAGAATTTGAGTTTCAGGAAGGAGTTTGGTGTATTATGTGTTGGAACCGTAAGAGACCATGGAAAACTTTAATTGGTGTGTTTGTTACTTTGGGAAGTTACATCCATTAAATTAGCTATGGTGATTACATGAGATAGTTTATCACACAGTCCCTCTGCTAGAAAGCCCCCCCATTTCACAGAAATTCTGGTTGAGTTTTAGATCTTATTGGACATTTGGACACTGAGAGTCTGTGATCTTTGGATCCAGATCTGGGTATGATTGATTAATTGCTGGCTGCATCCATCAGCTCCCTCTTCTGTGCAGGATCCCACCCGTGGGCTGGTGGGAGTGTCTGCTCTGGGCCTGTGAGTGTGGCTGCTGTCGTGTCACAGATTGCTGGAAGCGGAGTGGGGTTTGAGGAGTAAGGGCAGGGCTGTGTGTTCAGGACTGGCAAGGCCATGGGACCAGCCATGGAGTAAGGGGTTGGAACAGGGAACTTAGTCTGAGTTGGAGGTGAGTTCAGAAGGTAGCTGGAGGCTGAAGCTGAAGCTGAAGCTGAACCTGGAGTGTGCCAGGAGTCAGGGTAAGCTGTGAGTCCAAGACGATGTAAGAAGGCGAAACAAAGACACGTGGGTCAAAAGTTCAATGAAATAGGCAAGAACCAAGAGATCATGAGGAGGAGGCAGAGCAAATAGGCTTGTAAATGTACAAGGGAGTAGATGTCAGGTGATCTGGTTGGGCTGTGGTGCCCAGAAGAGAGACCCTCTTAATGTTTGTGGGATGAGTGAATGAGAACAGTTAGGAGATACCATATCCGGGATCACTGGACAACTGAATCGGGAACCAGTCTTACCTGGCAGCCTTCTTGTGGACTGGTGACTGGGGACACCTGGCTAAGGGAAGGAGTGTGGCTCAGGAAAAGCAGTAAGTCCTTTTAGGCAAGATTCAGATGGGGAGGTGTTCAAAGGCTACATTGTTTGGTGTTTGTGGGATTTAGGACACATGACCAAGGTATAGCTGTCCTAGCTAACATGGTAAGAAAGGGGGCTAGTTATAAGGCCACAGGGCTAGTCCGCTTCAGGAGGAAGCAAACCAGGAACTCTGGCGATACCTTACACTGAGCTGAGTCTACGTTCTTTTCCGCCCACGTGCGCTCGATTATCTCTTTGTGCTTCTCTGTTGGTAGAACTGAGTTTCTGCTTTCCTATGCATGTGACCAAATGTGGCAGTTCATGTCCTCAGTTTAAATTACTGGTAGATATCACCTGTATTCCTTAGTTCCACTTCCATTTCTCAAGACCAGGATTCTAATTGGTCCTGGCGTTGACTGCTGTGGCTTGGAGGGCAGGGTTACTGCAGAGGTTCTCAGTGGAGGTGGCCAATGGGCACTTCAAAGGGGCCCCCTACAGTGGGAATCATAAAGGCAAGAGGGAAACAATTTTAGCAATCTCTAGTATCTAGTCTAGGCATTCCTCATTTTAAAATGCAGTGCCTTCTAGAGAATGTCACTGAATGCACAAAATCTAGTGGCTGCCTTTGTTCATTGGCAGAACCATTAAGTGAATGAGTGAAAGTGATGAGAAATGAACTGCATGTGTTTATTAGGTAAGTTTAACAAGCTGGAGGCAAGAGGCAGGCAAAGAAAGTGGGGGCTGCCTTTTTACAGAGTGTGCTCTTGTTCATATATAAAAATGACATTGTTGACCAACTGTCGTTTTTTTCGGTGGTGAGGATGGATTTTCCTTTGCTCATCCCATCTTTCATCTGTCCTCCTTATAGCCTAGAGTGCAGAGTTGAATGTCTGTACTGTTTTGGGGGTGCCATCTGTAGCTTTGCTTTAATTCATTACTGTCAGAAAGCAGCTTTACCCATAAGTCAATTAAATCAGTGCCCTTGATTTTTTTTTTAAGCAGTTTTATTGAGATATATTCACATACCATACAGTCCTTTCAAAGTGTATAATCAGTGGCTTCATCATCACAGTCAGTTTTAGAACATTTTCATTACTCCAAAAAGAAAACCCCATATCCCTCAGCAGTCACCGCTCAATCCCTCTATCCTTCCCCAGTCCTGTATAACCACTAGTCTATTTCTGTCTCTATAGATTTATTTATATTTACATTTTATATAAATGGAATCATACAATATGTAGTACTTTGTGTCTGGTTTCTTCATTTAGCATAATATTAAAATATATATATATATATATATATTTTTTTTTTTAATTAGAGAAGTTGTCAGTTTACAGAAAAGGTGTCCTTAATTTTTAACGTTGTTTTCTGACATGCTCACTTAGATTCTAAGAGCACAGGTGGGAAGAAAGATACCAAAAGGGATTGGATCTAATAGTGTTCCTGAAAAAGATAAGTTTTGAGTGAAATTGTGAAAAAGGGAGAGGGATGGAGTTTCACAATAAGGGAAAGATGATCCAGGGAGGGAAATGATGGGAAAGCTTAATCTTTGGCAGAGGAAGGAAAACATATGTAGAGGACACAGAGCATAGTTGTCTGGCTAGGACAGAGATTTTGAGCCAGAAAATGGTGAAAAATAAGAGTAGTAAGGAAAATTAGCTCAAAGGTGACTGGACCACTTGGGGAAAAATGCAACAAAGGAAACTGTCTATTTGGAGACACTTTTGATTTCTAAGTAGTTAGGCCTCACTGCGACTCTGAAAAGTCTGGTAGTATCATCCCATTTTATACCTGAGGAGCTTAAAATGCTCAAAATGGTTAAAAAATATGCCAAGGCTAAATTGCCAGTGAGGGTTGAAGCTGGATTCATACCCACTTTTTTTTTTTTTTTTAAAGAGAAGTTGTAGGTTTACAGAAAAATCTTGCAGAAAATAAGGAAATCTCAAATATCCTGCACCCCCATTACTTAGACCTTGTATTAAGGTGGTGCGTTTGTTAACAGTTGATAAAAGAATATTATTGTGGTTTTACTATTAACTGTATCCATGGTATACATTAGGGTTCACGTGTTATACAGTCATGTGGTTTTTTGTTTTTTTTTAAGTACATGTACTCTTGAATGTAGAAATTGATTTTTTCTTGATTTTTCTGTTTCTTCAAAATCACAAAAACAGTATATTTACCTTTCAGTGTTTGCTCCACAAATGCATAGCAAGTGCTGGTTGTTTGAGTAACGCATTGGATTGAGACCTGTAAGTAGGAAATTTGGTTGAGAGGCTGGAATAATTAATTGTTGAAGCCTTATGCTGAGGATCTCTCCTGGGTACATATATGTGTATTGAGGCCTCTCATGTTCGTGTGTGTGTGATGACTCGTAGGTATGGGTCTGTTGGGCAAAATGCAAGTCTGGTTTATCTGGCCAGTGGTAATACCAAACAGTAGTTTAACTCTTGACATAGTAATTAGGCTTTAATTTTTATTTTAGACAGCTCATCGAATTTTTAAAAATTTCTGTTGGCTCTAATCTTGAACGATAGGATAATACTAACTTCAGTTGGAGTTCAAACGTGGCTATAACATCTTTGGTTACACAGGCTTTAATTTCCAGTCACTGAATCTGTTTCCATATCTGTTGTGCTTCTTACGAGACCTTGTAGGCTATCTTTCCGGAAGGGGACTAATGTTAAAGATTCTCATTGGTATATCCCATCAGTTCCTGTTGTTGTTAGGAATTCTGATGACATCTGTCTTGCCATCCCCCATTTGGGAGCATCAGATTTCTTCTAGGGATTTCTCCAAGCTAGAATCCTGTCATTGACCTTGCTTTGATGTTAACAATGACTCACACATAGTAAGCACTTACTGTGTCCAGATACTGTGGTACGCCCTTACCTATATTCTTTTGTTTAATCCTCACAGTACTTCTATGAGCTAGATTTTATCATCTCCATTTTACACAGGAGGAAATGGCAGCTTAAAGAAGTAACTTGCTTAAAGAAGAATCTTCAGTAACTATTCAAGGTAAGAGCCAGGACTCACCCCGTTTTGTCTTACTCTAAAAGCCCATGTTCCTAACCACAGCAATGTGCTGCGGTGTAGGTGTCACTTCTACAGCTAATAGGTGGCAGGCTCAAATATCCTTGAGGTTCAAAGCCACTGCTTCTTGGTCAACCAATATGTCTTGCATCATGCAGATCGGGGAGGTACCTCTTGCTTGCTTCATGACCCTGATGCTGCTATGGAAGTACATAAAGAGAATGTGATACCTTGCTCCTTTTTCTAATTATTCTTTTTCATATTTATGTGTACTGCTTGTCTCTGTGCATTTTACAATGCAAATAGCCTCCTTTTAGCAATACATAGAACCAGGAAAACAAGGTTTTGTGAGAGTCTGATTTTGTGAGAATCTGTTAAACCTCAAAATGGAGCCCCTTTAGAAATCATTTAATATTGCGCTTCCTCCATGTTTGTAGATTAGTGTTCACTTGTTTTTTCCCTCAGCTGGCTTGGGTTGATGCAGAGGTACCCCAGGAGAGACACTACCAAAAGCTACTGAGAAAATCTTGGCAATCATACTGTTAAGAAGAATGGACAGGAAGCAGCTCCCTCACACTCCAGGGTGCATTTCTACTTCCTAATACTGATTCCCAAAGAGAATAATCCTTTAGACCCTGTTCATTGTTCATAAGTAAGTCCCAAAGGTGTCTTACCCCAAACACTTCAGTATCGAATAAGTGTGAGAAATACTTGGAACCCTGTTTTGAAGATTGACATGGGGAGTTGGGGTTCACATCAGCACTCAAAAGTTCGGAGGAGCCTTGAGGAAAAAAAGCTGGGTGTATGTGTGTTTAACCTGGCATTTCTCAAATTCTCTGTTTTTGGTGGAAAGTTTAAACAACATGGGAGGGTTCCTGGGTAAACATTGTTCCAAACTGTTGGTCGTCTTTGAAATGAATGAAAAATGAGAGAGTGCCTTGGAGGGAATACTGGGAGAAAATGGCTTCACCCATTCTCCTTTTAGTCTAGCATAGTGGCTGACCAACTGATGGAATTAGTTCTCTTTCTGTTTTCTACCCACCCCAGGAAGAGAACTTGTAAATTAGTTTATTTTTAAAGCCATTAGCCAGTAAGCATGCTGGGAATAATAACTTTGGAGGAGGTTCTCAGTCATATTTTATTGATGAAGGTAGTATATTTCGTAATTTGGTGTCTCATGAAACTTGTTTAATGATTAATCAGTGGCATCATTTTGGAATACAAGAACAGACATCATAACTACGCTGGGAACCTGCCACACTCTTCAGTGAGTGGGAGAGGAAAGGGGCAGCAGTGAGCTGGAGGAGGGATGTGCCATCATTCCATACTAGGAGAAAGTTCTGGTGTGGATGACTGAGGGAAGCAGGTTTAGGATGGTTTTAGTGGG